>NC_041386.1:556960354-556960669 GCF_002162155.2 Triticum dicoccoides | reverse complement strand
GCCGACGTGTCCATGGCCTCCGCCTCGACGCCCTCATCCTCCCCGTCGACTCACTCGACGCCGGACGCCTCAAAACACCGTCAGCGGTCTCTTCCTCATCGCCGGCCGCCGCGGATCCCCATCGTCGACTCGTCGCCGTCCGGCCTTCCCCGAGCCCGCTTCGACGTCTGCTGCAACCGCCGTGAGCCACCGAACCTTTTCCCCCTCTCCGTTCTCGCTCTCGTGCGCCGTAGCCGCCACACCTTGCTCGCCCGTACGCGCCGCCGCCTGTGACCGCCGCCGACGAGTCTCCGGCCACCTAGCGGTCCGGCCGTC
>NC_041386.1:556870842-556959871 GCF_002162155.2 Triticum dicoccoides | reverse complement strand
TATCAGAAAAATTCAAGGAATCCATCTGTACCATTCTCATGCATGTTAGAACAACTTATGGCTGCTGTTTAGCACAAATCAATTAAATGGCATTTGAATAATCACATATGGAGTTTGAATTTGAATCTTGTATTCAAACCAACTTCATTTAATCTGTTGCTAGTTGCATTAGCCCAAAACACATTCATTTTGCCATGTCATGATCATGCATCATATTGTGCATTGCATTGATTGTGTTCCCTTCTGTGTTGCCGGTATTTGTCCCCTCTCGATAGACGTGTACCGACGATGTGATCGATGACACCGATGAAGAGCTATACTATCTTCAGAAGTGCCAGGCAAGCAAAACCCCCTTGTTCATTCCGATAAAATCCCACTCTTTCGCTCCTGCTCTCTTTTACTGCATTAGGACAACAACGATATATTTGTTACTTGCTGCGGTAGCTGAACCCCTTTATCCTCTGCATGACCTGTCATTGCCACAGTAAATAGATGAAACCCACTAGCATGAGTAGGAGTTGTTTGAGCCCTGTTGTGCCTACTCATTCATGCTTGTTTGTCATGCCTGCTACTGCTTAGAGTTGAGTCAGGTCTGATTCATCGGGGATGAATCAGAGGCGTGTGGACATGTCCTATTGTGTGTGAGCTAAGTGTGTGAACACGATTTGGTAAAGGTAGCGGTGAGAGGCCATGTAGGAGTACATGGTGGGTTGTCTCATTGCAGCCGTCCTCAGGAACTGAGTTCTGTGTTGGTGATCCATGATCAGTTACTAGCACACATTGGGCTCCGGGCGCTCCAAGCTCTCTCGACTTATTAATGTCAGAGGGGTATTTGAAATTATATTCTAATTATATGAATATAACTCAAATTCAAATAGCTAATGAATTAAATCCAAAGTCCCAAAAATAATTCCTTAAAAATGTTCAATATTTTGGTTGGGACCAGAACCCTTACCAAAAATTATCAAACATTTAAGAAGAGCATTTTGGAGCAATGAATGAGATTTCTAGGGTTTTTGCCCCTCTTTTATTTAAGTTTTTGAGGCTTCCAAAATTCCCTCAGTTCAAATTTTCAGAATTTAAACTTGATGCACACATGAGCTAGCCTAGAGCACTACCAGCAGCTAGGGATGTGACACTGTTCTTCCTTGTATTGTTCATCATCATCAGCCCAAGAGGCAATCCACCACACCACGCACTGGAGTAGGGTATTACACCACAACGGTGGCCCGAACCAGTATAAACCCTGCGTCTCTTGTGTTGTTCTTTCCTTAGTTTAGATCCTAGCAAGCGGAGGAGTGCAGGTAGGCAGGAGGCGAAATCTCCGCGTGCACCCCAGTGTTCGAACCTCAAGGGTCTGCCGGAACCCGAAATTCGACATTTGGCGCGCCAGGTAGGGGTGCGCTGGGATTCGTCTTCCACCACCCCGTTCTCCTCCGACCATCACGCCCATGTCTGATGCTTGTCAGGCCCGCGCTGAGCGCCGGGCCGCGCTCGCTTCCCGCATCGCCCAGACGGCCCCTGTCAGCGTGCGTCCTCACCGTTCCCCGTCACCTGCCGTCAACGCCGCCACCGGCCCGGCAGGGGACGAGCAGCAAGCATCGTCCCAACATCCGTCCGTGCGGCAAGACGGCCGCACCGCAACTCCCTCGCTCAGCCCAGCTGGTTCTTCGTCCCGCGCGCTCCGCGCGCCCATGGAGGCTTGGGCTGCACTCATCACGGCGAACGAGCTCCTGCGCTACCATCCCTTCGACGACGTCTACGAAGAATGGCTCGGCCGCGTCACCGAGCTCGTCCGCGCCGCAGGGGGCTCTCCTGCGCCGTCCGTTCCGCTGCACCGCACCCCGCCCCGCACGGGCAATGAAGCTCCGGCGGCGCCCCGGCCGCCTCCTCCTCAGGAAGGCGCCATGGCTCCAAGGCGCGTGGCCCCTGGGCGGAACCCACTCCGTCAGGCGCCAGCGCAGCAAGAGCAGAGCTGTCAAGAAGTCCCTCGCCCGCAGGAAGCTGCCCGGGCGCTCCCTGGTCTAGCATGTCGCGACCATGCTCCTGCTCCTGCGTGTCAAGACCCCGCGCTGCTCCCAGCTGCAGCGCGTGGGGACATGCAAGACCAAGTTCCCTGTCATCCAAGGCCTCCCGTGGCCACAACAGGCTGCCGCGCCTTCACCGCCGAGCTACGCAACGTCACGTGGCCCGGCAAGTTCAAGCCAGACTTGCCTCCTCGCTACGACGGCACGGCTGACCCTGCGGAGTTCCTCCAACTCTACGAGCTGGGCATCGAAGCTGCCAACAGAGATGAGAAGGTCATGGCGAACTAGTTCCCCATGGCACTCAAGGACGGGGCCCGCACCTGGCTCCTGAACCTGGCTCCAGACACAATCTCCTCCTGGGACGAGATGCGCACCTGCTTCATCGCCAACTTCCAAGGCACTCGCGACCGGCCACCCACCGTGAGCGACATGCGCCGCATCAAGCAACAGCCCGGGGAGACCCTGCAGAAGTACATCCAGCGCTTCAACAACGCGCGCCTCAAGATTCCCAAGGTGACCGGGGAGGCCATCATCTCGGCCTTCTCCGACGGCGTGCGCGACATCAAGATGAAGGAGGAGCTGACGATGCATGAAGACCTGTGCACTTCCTTGGAACTGTTCAACCTGGCAACCAAGTGCGCCAGGGCCGAGGAAGGGCGTCTCTCCCTCCTCGAGCTGCCTGCCGCAAAGAAGAAGCCCAAGGCCAAGGATGTGAAGCGCAAGGGGGCTGGCATGCTCGCGGCAGAACCAGACACCAAGCGGGGCAGAGATCAGCCCAAACCTTCCAAGGGCAGCCGGTACTGTGTGTACCACGACCTCCACACCCACAACACCAATGAATGTCAAGAGCTCCGAGCCGTGCGAGAAGGAAGGATCGGCCGTCGCCCTGACCGCAGTGACCGGGGCTACGGCTGAGGAGGAGGAAGGAACGCAGGACGCTGGGAAGACCATGGCCCGCGCCAAGGGTGGCGTGATCAACCTCGCGAGGATCGCTGGCAAGACCCGCCTCGCGAGGGAGGCTGGAGGGATCAGCCTCGCGAGGGAGACTAGAGGGATCAACCTCGCGAGGATCGCCTGCAAGGCAACGCAGGCCTCCCACCGCTGTCGCCGCAGCCAAGGAGAAACGAGGACCGCCACCAGGACGAGGGGGCTGGGGGCTTCCAGGAGCCGCGCGCGATCGCCTGCATCCTGGGCGGGGCACAAGCCCCAGCCTCTCAGCGCATCTTCAAGCAGTTCGCCCGTGAAGTGAACGCAGTCCTCCCCAGGCTCGAAGCCACGCGCCCTCTCAGGTGGTCGGCATGCGCTATCACGTTCAGCTCAGCAGATCAGCTCAAGTGTGCGGCTATAGCCGGAGTTCTCCCGATGCTTTGTTCCCCAATCATCAGCAACGTGGTGGTCACCAAGACCCTCATCGATGGCGGGGCAGGGCTCAATGTCCTGTCCGAGGAAACATTCAACAACCTCCAAGTTCCCTACAGCTAGCTTCAGCCAACCAAGCCTTTCTCCGGTATCACCAACGGCTCCACGGTCCCGATTGGGCAGGTCCGCCTCCCTGTCACCTTCGGGGCACGCGACAACTACCGCACCGAACTTATCGACTTCGACGTCGCTCACATTCGCCTGCCGTACAATGCCATCCTTGGGTACCCAGCACTGGCCAAGTTCATGGCCGTAACTCACCACGGCTACAACGTCCTCAAGATGCCAGGAAGCGGCGGAGTCATCACGGTGCCATGTGAAGAGAAGGACGCGGTGTGTTCCCTGAAACGAGCCTTTCAGGCCGTGTCACTGGAAGACCCGGATCGTGGAAGCAAGAGGCCTCCCGAGACTGCCCCTAAGAAGAAGAAGACATCGTCCGGCCCGACCACTCAGGAGGAAGGCCCCTCTGGGCCCGCGCCTGCCCAGGGGGAACCTCCTTCCATCGCATAGGAAAGCGCGCCCAGTGCCCTCCTCAGGCAGGGCTCGGGGGCTCTCCCCTGGAGGGCCACCGACCTAGCCAGGGTCACGAGGGAGGCGCTTGGGCACCACATGGAGGCGTGTTTCGAAGCATGTTTCCCTCAAGAAGGAGCAAGGCAAGGAGACCCAGACCCTCAGGAGTTCGTCAGCAAGGCCATTCAGGAGCTACAGGAGTCAAGAGTCATGAAAGGCGGCCGCCGCCTACCAGGAGTGGCTCCCCATCCAGGCGAGGATGGTGGGCTGCGCGTCTGCATCGATATACCAGGGCTCAACCGAGTCGCCTCTCTAGAGCGCCTCTGGCCCTCGCGAGTGGGGCGCTGCGGAGGCCCACCCCACAGCTATGTTTGCATGCCTTACGGCTTGCCGAACGCGGCTGACACATACCAGCGCCTCATGAGGGGCATCACGGGGGCACGAGAGGCCAGGCATTCCGCAGCCCTGGAAGGGATGGAGATGGCCCGTGAGGAGCCGCCAGCGCCTCCGGAGCCTCCCGAGGCCCCTGGGCCTGGGGGCTCGTGAGGATCAGCTCCCGCAGCCCACCGAGCCTGCTACACCAACGCTCCTTCGTCCTCAACATCATCAGGTGACATCTTTTGCGTTTTATTTCCAGCTGGGAGCACCCCCACAGGGCTGCATTATTCCCAGGCCGCGTGGGTCCGTCCCTGCGGTGTGTATCCCTTTTTTATTCCATGTTGTTAGCTTACCTTGTTGGGGGCGCCCCTTGGGCTGCATGACCCCCCAAGTCGCTCGGGCCTGACCCAGTGATGTCCGCATTCCCCGCATCTATTTGAACGAATCCACTCCTTCGCAGCTAATGTGTTTTACCTAGTTGCCTGCTTAGCTGACGCCAACTAACAAAGCTGCTCCCAAACGGCACGACGCTTGCGCATGGGTCCGTCCGTGCAACGCCGACAAACCTGGATGGCTGAGCTCTGGCCGCGGCAGCCCCGCATAGCGTCACCTCGTCAAGCCTTCAGTGCCTCACTACCCCTCGGAAGCAACCAACGGCGGACTGTCAATTGTCATGGCAACCCCTTGTTCTTTTCTATGATGGACCTGCAGGACCTCCTGAAGGAGCTGCGCCAGGCGAGGCCCTTGCGGTGTCTCCTTCGCTCTCGTCCGCGCGAACCGCTTGCACGTTCAAGGGGGGTGCCTGAGCATTGCGACTCAGGGCTCCTACTGGCTCTCCAGCCCTCACCCTCTGGCCTTGACCATGGCATCACGACATGGCATACCAGCGACGGCTGAGACTCGCTCGAGGGCCGGGACCCGAGGATGTAGAGCAGAAAGGGGAGCGAAGGCGAGAGGGGAGAGACACACGAGGACCTCACCGAGCAACCTCGCGCCTGCCGATGCATGGACCCGGCGACACACTAGAGAGCGGCCCCTGATCCTCGAGATAAGTCATCACCCGGAAGCGCCAACTGCCGTGGCACCATCCCTGCACCTAATGCTACCCCGTGTTAGCGACGCCGCTCTCCTTTCTCACCAAACAACGGCTGCTTGGGCGCCAAAGGGGACCTCCTGAGCATCGCGACTCAGGGGCTCTTACCGGACTCCGGGTCGCTCACCTCCTGGCCTTGACCACGGCATCGCGACCTAGCATACCAGCGACGGCTGAAGCCGCCTTGGGCTGGGACCTATCGGCGCAGAGCATCAAGCCCTCGTGAGGTTCGAAAGGGAGGACTGAGCTAAGACGGAATGAGCAACTCGCGCAATTCTATGACAAGGGTTATATTAACAAAACAGGGTCACAGGCACCTTACAAGCCCCCACGGGACGCGTTTTTTATTCCTCGCAGGGAACAGAACCTAAAGGGACACAAACTATGTGCGACACTGCAAAAGACGCCATCATCAACAATGGGCCGCCAAGCACCGATGCCAACGCCATCCAGATCAGAGTCGGCGACGGCCTGACAAGCCCGCCCTGCTCTAGGAGCAGCGCCGGCTCGGGGGCTCGTAGCTGTCGCCGCTCGTCTTCGGAGTCACGAAGAGCTCGCCGGAGTCGCTGGAACCTCCGACGCCTCCACCGCCTGAGGAGCCGCCAAGGGAGCAGTTGGCGGGCCCAGTCCTCGTCGTGGCAGGGTCCTGGCCACCTTCCCCAGGGCAGCACTCCAGCCGGTGCCCACTCGCTCGAATACCTTGAAGAGCATCACCGAAGCACCATCGTAATCCAAGTGGACCGCGAAGACGCCCCTTACCCTGCAAACCCAGGCGATCTCTCTCCAGCCCCGAGTCATGAAGACCTTCGAATACCGAACAAAGCATCAGACTCTTTTCGGTGCTCCTCCAAGTACTTCATAGAAGATTTTGAACACAAAGATAGTGACCGCCTGGCGCAATCTAAGCTCGCATAGCAATGCGCCCCCACCCAAGTCCCAGCCAAGCGGCGAAACTCGTGCCACGCGTACATAATTACACATTAAAAATACCATGGGCACAGGAGGGGAGGGGGGCACAACTGCGGCACGCCCCAAGACGCGGCTTAAACCGCACTAGGGGCTTCCCGCTTGGTTATTTTTCTCTTTTTCAGGACTTCAATCTCTAGAAACCCTGTCCGGCAGCACTATTGCCGAACACATGAAGCAGCAACCAAGGAGGCAGAAAGCTACGTCACACCACGGAATTCCCAGGTGGATTATAGTAACGAGCGAAATATTTGATTTAATACTATTCCTCAGCATGCCCTTGGAAGGGACATAGTCCTACTCTTTGCTTATCTCACTATCTGTATCATTCTGCTTTAACGCACCTTTTTGAATAAACAATGCATAACATTACAACTATTATTGCATTCATGTTATATATATATATGTGTGTGTGTGTTCATTAATGATGCCTTGCAACCGTACACTTTGGTACGGCCAATACACCAGGGGCTTACGTACCTCACAATATGGTGTGAAAAGTCCGAACACTTTCACAAGTGCGGCACCCCGAACTTATAGCATTATATGCATCAGCTCCTAATCATGTCTTTGGTCAAATGTTGGGTTTGCCCGGCTCCTATGTTTTGGTACCTTAAGTTCCACTCTATCGGCTAAGGTAGCGGTAGGAGAACTACTGCGATTGTGCCTCGGTTCTGCTGGGTTAAGCACCTCAGTAGAGAAAGCTAAATCTGACTGTCATGATAAGGTGAGAGATTGGTCGCTGTTCGGCGAGGTTTCGAGTCCCTAAAGACTTATGCCTCTTAGAGCGAGGGGCCGGCCCTGTCCGGCTTAAAGGCGTGTATCGCGCCCCGAATTCGGCCTTCCGAATACCAGGGGCTTCACCAAAATTTAAAATTATAGAATTCTATGGCTAAGTGAGAGTGATAAAGCATTATTAGTCTGGTTGCCTTGTTCGTTGTGCTGAGCACCGCCCTCGAAGGACCCAAAAATGGGAACAAGAGTGCTCAGGTTTATCCCGAACACCCTAGCACTCGCGGCATGGGGGCAGAAGCCGAGGACTAGCCATCTCTCAGATTGGATAAACGGCCAAACAGAAGGTAATATTTTAAATTCAAACAAGTGTTGCATAGCGCATATGAAACAAGTTTTCATAAATACAGGATCACATGAGCAAGTTTCACTCAAATATTACATCTTTTGTGCACTCGTCCGCTATGAGACGGGCACCCGGCAGAACACCCTCGTAGTGCATCTCGGGGTGGCGATGCTCCTTGCCCTCCGGCGGCCCTTCCTTGATCAGCTTCACGTCATCTAGCTTGACCCATCGCAATTTCACACGGGCGAAATCCCGGTGTGCACCTTCAATGCACACGGATCGCTTGACGACCTCCAGCTGCGGGCAGGAATCCACAAGCCGCCTCACAGGCCGAAGAAGCTGTTCGGAAAGGCATCGCCAGGCCACAGCCGGACTATAAAGCCCTTCATGGCCTGTTCGGCCGCCTTATGTAGCTCAACCATCTGCTTCAGCTGGTCGCTCATTGGCACCGGGTGTTCGGCCTCAGTATACTGAGACCAGAACAACTTTCCGTTGAGCTTCCATCCTCGGCCTGGTAAAATTGTGCGGCATCGGACACGCTGCGGGGCAAATCTGCGAATGCTCCTGGAGAGCCCCGGATTCGGGTAAGTAATCGGTAATTTACTTTTACATGCTTGCTTTGCATATAGAATGCCTTACCCGCCACTATCTTCTTCATTGCGTCGATCTCCTGGAGGGCCTTTTGGACTTCGGCCTTGGCACTTTTTGCGCTCTCGAGGGCCGCAGCAAGCTCAGACTCTCGCGTCTTTGAGTCAAGCTCCAACGCCTTATTCTTCGCCACGAGAGCCTGGAGCTCTTGCTGCACCTCGCCCACCCGAGCCTCGTGCTTCTCTCGCTCGGTGCGCTCCTTGGCCGCTTTATCTTCGGCCTCGAACAACGCTTGCTTTAGGGTCGCCACTTCGGTCGCGGCCCCTGGCAAATTCATGATGATCCTGTCATTTTGCAATCCCATTCTTTTCATACATATCCACAGACTAGGTACTACTTAACTTTGTTCTCCTCGAGCTGCCTCTTGGTAAGGCCGATGTCGGTGTCAAAACCGGCGGATCTCAGGTAGGGGGTCCCGAACTGTGCGTCTAGGCCGGATGGTAACAGGAGGCAAGGGACACGAAGTTTTACCCAGGTTCGGGCCCTCTTGATGGAGGTAAAACCCTACGTCCTGCTTGATTAATATTGAAGATATGGGTGTTACAAGAGTGGATCTACCACGAGATCAGAGAGGCTAAACCCTAGAAGCTAGCCTACGGTATGATTGTATGTTGTGATTGTTGTCCTACGGACTAAAACCCTTCGGTTTATATAGACACGGAGAGGGTTAGGGTTACACAAGGTCGGTTACAAAGGAGGAGATATCCATATACGTATTGCCTAGCTTGCCTTCCACGCCAAGTAGAGTCCCATCCGGACATGAGACGAAGTCTTCAATCTTGTATCTTCATAGTCTAACAGTCCGGCCAATGGAGATAATCCGGCTGTCCGGAGACCCCCTAATCCAGGACTCCCTCAGTAGCCCCTGAACCAGGCTTCAATGACGATGAGTCTGGCGCACAGTTGTCTTCGGCATTACAAGGCGGGTTCCTTCTCCGAATACATCACAGAAGAATTTGAATACGAGGATAGTGTCCGACCCTGCAAAATAAGTCCCACATTTCACCATAGAGAGAATAATGTTTTCGCAGATCTAATCCGCTAGCTTGTTTTGGAAACATGACGTTACGTCATGGCCCGGTGATTATTCGAACCGTTTCTTTTAACCAGCCCCGCACATAACGCGAGGCAGTTTTTCGACACGTCTTGTCAAAGCAGAGATCGTGTCCCCCTTATTACGGAATTCTCATCAATACGGGCGTGGGTAACCCAACCGCGCCATCAATTGCGGTGCTTGGGGGATAAGCGAGTTTTACCAGGCAAGTGGGGACGTTTAATTTTGTCCGCCCATATAAAGGGATAAGGATTCACCTTTCTATCCACGCCTTCTTCCTCCTTTGCTCATTCGCTCCCGCAAACTCGAGCTCTAGCGCCCAAGTCCTCACTTCCATCTCAACCTTCTCCAACCATGTCCGGAGCGGGAGGCAAGTGGATGGTCTCCTCCGTCACGGAGGGAGACGTCAAGAAACTGAGGAGAACCAGATACCTGCCAGATGACATCGCGCACCGGCTCCCAGATGAGGGACAGCTCATCCCCACCCCCGAGTCCTATGAGAGGGTGGTATTCCTCACCCATTTCCTCCACGGACTAGGATTCCCTCTCCATCCCTTCGTCCGGGGGCTCATGTTTTATTACGGCTTGGATTTCCATGATCTGGCCCCGAACTTCATCCTCAACATCTCGACGTTTATCGTCGTGTGCGAGGCCTTCCTCCACATCAAGCCCCACTTCAGCTTATGGCTGAAGACCTTCAATGTCAAGCCGAAGGTAGTGAGCGTCCACCAGGCGGAGTGCGGAGGCGCCATGGTGGGCAAGATGCCCAACATCACATGGCTCGAGGGCACCTTCGTGGATACCATAAAGGGGTGGCAATCGGGGTGGTTCTATATCACCGAGCCGCGCGACCCCGTATGGGTAGCGGCCCCCGAGTTCCGATCTAGCATCCCCATGCGGCTCACCTCCTGGAAAGAGAAGGGCCTGTCCTGGGGTAATTCAAAAGAGCTAACCGGACTTCAGTCATGTATTCAGAACATGGTGGACAAGAAGCTCAAGCTTGTCAACATAGTCCAGGTTATGCTCGTCCGTCGGATACTCCTGTGCCAACAATGGGAGTTTACCTTGTGGGAGTTCAATCCGGCGCATCACCGAACTCTGAACATGCTCTTCGATACGACTCATGAAGATGCCTGGAGGGTGCTGTTCAAGGGCGCCGCGGTCCCTCCCCCCATTACTGGGGATCGCAGATTCAACACGAAGCGCCACGCCAGTGCGGTAAGTTGTATTTCCTTTCACAGGATACTTGTTTTCTATATAGATTGATTCTATGCGGGATCTAAACTCCCGTGCCGTTAACAGGACTGGCAGAAGATGGCCGGACAAATCGACTATCTGGCTCCCTTGCCCGAAGGCCCTGCAGACGCCCTTCTGGCGAAGATGTTGACTCCGGCCCCTTATAAGGTGCCGGAGAAGACCCAGAAGGCCAAGGGAGCTTGAAAGAGTTCCCGACACCAGGCGTCGTCGGGCTCACCATCCGATGAGTCTGCGGCGCACTCTTCCCCCGAAGACGTGGAAGAGGAAGAAGAGGCTCCCCCACCGACTAGAGGAGACAAGAAAAGGAAGGCCGCCCCAACTGGGGAAGCCGGAGGGTCCAAGAAGGGAAGGACGCTCCTTCTAAGGGGGGTGAAACGCCTGTGCCGGTGACCTCTGTCCATCCAGAGGCTCTGGACACTATGTTGGAAGTGCTTCGCAGTGCTTCCATCGAGGAGGAGCACCGCACTATCATGAGTGCGGTGATCCAGAAGGTTCAGTCCGCCAAGAGCGGATTGACTGAAGCCTGTTGTCGGTGTCACAACCGATGGATCTCGGGTAGGGGGTCCCGAACTGTGCGTCTAGGCCGGATGGTAACAGGAGGCAAGGGACACAAAGTTTTACCCAGGTTCGCGCCCTCTCGATGGAGGTAAAACCCTACGTCCTGCTTGATTAATATTGATGATATGGGTAGTACAAGAGTAGATCTACCACGAGATCGAAGAGGCTAAACCCTAGAAGCTAGCCTATGGTATGATTGTTGATGTGTATGTCATCCTACGGACTAAAACCCTCCGGTTTATATAGACACAGGAGAGAGTTAGGGTTACACAAAGTCGGTTACCATGGTAGGAGATCTTCATATCCGTATCGCCAAGCTTGCCTTCCACGCCAAGGAAAGTCCCTTCCGGACACGAGACAAAGTCTTCAATCTTGTATCTTCATAGTCCAGGAGTCCGGCTGAAGGTATAGTCCGGCTATCCGAACACCCCCTAATCCAGGACTCCCTCACCTGTACTAGCCTTCTAACAGGCTTCGAGGTAAGTGTTTTAAAATGTAGTAGAAGTATTACCGCATAGACAGTAGCCCCTGATGCTTTATTACGGGCTAGACTTCCATGATCTAGCTCCAGACTCTTTTCTTCATATCACAACATTCATTGTCGTGTGCGAGGCCTTCCTCTGGGTCACCCCTCACTTTGTCCTCTGGCTCAAGACCTTTGAAGTGAAGCCAAAGATGATCGAGGGGCAACATGCAGCGAGTGGAGGTGCCTCAATACGCAAGATGACGGGAGCTCCGTGGCCTAAAGGTTCCATCCCATAGGTGTCTGAATTGTGGCAACAGGAGTGGTTCTACATCACGGCTCCTAGAAGTGCCAAGTGGGCGGCCGCCCCTGTTTTCCGCTCGGGCCCTCCATCACAACTGATGTCATGGATCAACAGAGGTCTGAGCTGGGGGCCAGCCAAGGACGTGCCTATACTTCAAAGCCGCATTCGAGATCTCTTCAATGGAGATTTCAGTTTGGTTGCAGTAATACAAGTTATGCTGGTTTGTCAAGTCCAGCCTTGCAAACGCCGGCCTCTTTGCCTATGGGAGTTCAATCCCGAGGGACAGTGTGTCATTCAAAATTTTCTCGGCCTGACGCACGAGGAGATGTACAAGTCATTCTTCAGACCTCAGGTGGAGTGTTCGGAAATCTCCGAGGACGTAGGCCTGAGTAGTAACCGCGTCGCCAAACAGGTAAGGCATCTTCCGGCTGAACATACTATCTCTCCTTTGTTACGAACTTATTTCCGAGAGTTTGCTTTTTGACCAGGACTGGCTAACAAAGGCGAAGTTGATTTGGTGTTCGGCCCCCCTCCCTGAGGGTTTGGAAAATCCAGTATTGGAAAAGATGCTCCAGACCACACCTTGCCCGGAGCCCTTGAGGGAAGATACTGTGGAGGATAATGCGGGCGGACGTGGGCCCCCAACGCTGCCCATTCTAGCCGAGGGAGCGAGCGTTTCCATGAGGGAAGGCGACCAGAAGAGGAAAAGGACTGCGTCTGGGGATCCGGAAGCCGAAGCTTCCAAACGGGAGAAGAAGTCTCCCACAGAGGGTCCTACCTTGGGGGGGCGCCATTGCGGCACAAAGTCCGCGGGGGGATCAATTCTCCTGCGAGTCATAAGTGACCCGAAATACTTTAATAGTACAGATATGCCATCTTTTTCTTCTGAGAAGATAACCACCGCATATATTTTTGCAGTTCGGGCCTTAGCCCCTCTTAAATGAGCTCATCTTCGGGGGATCTTCTTCCAGAGATGATGGAGAGTGAAACGCCTCCTCCAGACTCCTCCGCTCCGGAAGCGGGCGACCCGGAAGTGTCGTCGCGGAGGGCCTCTCCGAGTCCGGTGAGGCCAGAAGATAATCCCATTGACCCCCGAAGCTCCCAATGTCCGGCTCCCGAAGAGAGCAGACAAAAGAGTCCGGCACCGTCTAGTGTGTGATCGGATGTTCTGAGGGAGTTGGTGGGGCGAGCGGCCATCTCAGATGAACACCGTGTGCTGATGAATACGGTGATGGAGAGAATATCATCTCCCGAAAGCGGATTGTATGAAGCTTTTATGAGTGTACCGATAGGCTTTGAGGTACGTAAAAGAATGTACGATAGTCCTGCACATGCTAGGTGTCCCCTGTGTAGATAGTAGCCCCTGAGACTCTGGTTGTCATCGGAAACGATGACGAACAGAGGATCATATTCCCAGGTAATAACCATACTGCCTCTATGTGCAGGTGATGGAAGCTCCGGTGGCTAGCCGGACTAGCGAGTTTGCCCATTTAGAACGGCAGTTGGATGCGGCAGACGCCGACATCGAGCTTGTTAACAAAAGGCTTGACGAGGCACAGGGTAAGTGTCATTATTTGGTAAACACCACAATAGGAAGAGCAGCATGATGCCAGTATCTTTAATATGTTGTGACCGCAGATGGAGCTGCCACTGTTGAAGCCTTGCGGGCAGAACTTCCCCGAGCCAAGGAACAAGCGAGGTTGGGTAATGCGGCTGCTGTGAAGGCGGCCGAAGAGTTGCAAGCCGAGAAGGCCGCGCATGGCGAGACCCGAGACAAGATGGCCAAGATGGCTATAGAATTAAAAGCCGCCGCCAACCGTTGCCGGGTTCTTGAAAAAGAAAACCAAGCGAAGGCATCGGACCTTGAAAAGGCTGCTGCGATGAAAAAGGATCTCCGCTCTGCTATGAGGGAAAAGAAGGAGGAGCTGCGGGAAGCCGGGGATATTGTAGCTGGGAAATCCTTTATGTTGCAGAGGAAATTCGGAGATCCACGGTATGCCCCTCTGGATCGGCTGTGGAGTTCGGAGGATGTGTATATGGATTTGGCGGCGAGCGCTGCCGATGCGGCCAAGTACTTCCAGGGTCAGACAGATCATGGAGTAGACCAGCTATTTTGGAGACAATTCCATTCTCCCGAGAGTCCACTTTCATTGACCTACCAATTAGCCGAATGGGCCGAACTAAACAGGTTGTCCGGACTCTCTATGAGGTCTGTTGTGGATCAGCTGTGGCCGGGAAGGTCAAAACCGAACAACTATTTCAGCTTGGTGTAGAAGGTCCTTGATGTGGTGCCGCGCATTAATGCAATGAGGAGGTCGGCGTGCATAGAGGGTGCACGGATGGCCTTTGCCCGTGTTAAGGCATATTGGGCGGATATGGATTCTACCAATGTTGCAACGCGGGATTCGGCTATAGGTCGAAAGGCTTCTGAGCACTACTTTGAATAAGTTCTTGAGGGTGCCCGTTTGATAGAGACCCAGTGCTCAAAAAATATTATGTTTGAGTGATATGTAATCTCAATGTAAGCGAAATGCTTCTATAAATTTTTATAAGGCTATTTTTGTACTTTTGCCTGAAAGTAATATGATGCCTCCTGGGCGGCCGTTTTTATATACATGTGTATAACCTGAAAGATTGCAGCCGTCGGCTTCAACCCTCACGCATATAATGCGGAGGTGCTCGCAAAAACACGCATTAACACTTAACCCAACGTCTTGGTCCTATTAAGGAGGTGATAGCGAAGTGAGCGAGGCAACCGGACTATAATGCTTTAGCACTTTCACTTAGCCATAGGAGTTTGATAGTGGGGCTACTAGATAGCCCCTGGTGGCTCCGCACTCTCCCGATATCGGGGTGCGTACCTGCCTGGCCGGGAAACGGCCCTTCGTTAAGGCGGAGGGATTCTAACATTCCCACAGGTCATCGAGTGGTTGACCAGTCTCACGCTATATCATGACAGTCAATTTTTGGCTTTCTCTACTGAGGTGCTCGTCCGGGTGAACTAGGGCACAATCGCAGTAGTTCTCCTGGTGCTACCTTAGCCGGCAAGGCAGAACGTAAGGCACCAAAACACAGGAGCCGGGCAAACCCAACATTTGACTAAAGACAATGATTCGGAGCTGATGCATATAGGGCCAAACTCGCGACGCCGAATACTCCCTAAGGTATTCGGTCTTTGTGGTATAAACCGGGCCTAAATAGTGGCCTTTTGTAAGAATCCCCGTGTGTCCAGGCACGTGCATTGTTCTGGCGTGGCCACATGCCAAGACATAAGCATCCTTCTCAACGGTGGATATGTATCAACAAGAGACAGCAAAAAAGGTATACGCAGGGTCTTAATCTAAAAAGAATCCTTGGAGCGGGTCCCTGCTGCATGTCTACGCCTGTGTCTCCGTTGTGCCGTATCCTGGACGGGTGTAGCACGATGATCGTTTGTAAAAGAGAGGAAGTTAAGTGAAAAAGTTGTCGTGCAAAAGGATAGTTTTTAAAGAAACCATGTATAATTCAAGATGATAAGAAATTGCCACTTGTCTGCGCGCGTTGAGCCCCTTGTATTGACAAATAGGGGTGTGACCACTTATTTCCGTATAAA
This sequence comes from Triticum dicoccoides, assembly GCF_002162155.2. Classification (NCBI taxonomy): domain Eukaryota; kingdom Viridiplantae; phylum Streptophyta; class Magnoliopsida; order Poales; family Poaceae; genus Triticum; species Triticum dicoccoides. Next base: position 556,944,524 of record NC_041386.1, on the reverse strand, counting down.
TAGCGGCGCCGGACTTGATTAGTTGTATCTGAGGTCTTGATGACCTATTTGATGCTTTCGTTTGTCCGGGCGCCTTTAGTGTGCGGCGGCCAAGGCAGCGTCACTCTCTTTGGCGCACAGAAATCGCTTGATATTTCTGTGCACTGTAATGATGCCACGTGGACCGGGCATCTTGAGTGTGAGGGAGGCGTAGTGTGGTATTGCATTAAAGCGAGCGAAAGCTTCGTGTCCGAGTAGTGCTTGATAGCCACTTTGAAACGGAGCGATGTGGAAAGTTAAATGCTCGCGACGGAAGTTATCGGGGGAGCCGAATGTAACTTGTAGTAGGAGGGAGCTCGTACAACGAGCCCCTGGGCCTGGCGTTACTCCTTTAAAGGTAGTATTGCTATGGCGAATTTGTGTTGGGTCTATCCCCATCCCGCGGATTGTATCTTGATATATTAGATTTAGACTACTGCCGCCGTCCATCAAGACCCTTGTGAAGTGATATCCGCCAATTACTGGGTCTAATACCAGGGCAGCCCATCCTGCGTGTCGGATACCTGCTGAGTAATCGCGATGGTCGAAAGTGATCGGTTGAGATGTCCAGTGGCATGACTTCGTGGTGATAGGCACTTGGGTATACTTTCCTGGGAGTGCCGCATTGTTTTTTTCCTTGATTATGTGTAACACATTTACTGTTTTGACTTCTGGTGGAAATTGCTTTTGTTCCCCCGAGTCTTGCTTGGGGGGCTCGTCCTCGTCTTCACTTAGTGTATCCTCCCCCTTGTGTACGGCGTTGAGCTTGTCGGACTGCTTGAAGACCCAACATTCTCTGTGGGTATGATTAGCAGGTTTACCAGGGGTACTATGAATCTGACATACTTGGTCTAGAATTTTATTGAGGCTGGACAGTTCGTCCCTGGCGCCTTTAGGGGGCGGCTTTTGACCTGGGCGAGAGCTTTTGAATCCGGCATTTACTGTCGTGCCCTTCGTGCTGCCTTCTTTATTCAGGCGTTTGTTATTGCTGTTGTGCCATGATTTCCCGTTTCCATATCTAACTTCAGATGTACTGGGGTCGCTGGTGCTGCATCTGGCTAGCCAGCTGTCCTCCCCCGCGCAAAAGCGGGTCATGAGGTTTGTTAATGCGGCCATCGTTCTCGGCTTATTTTGGCCGAGGTGTCTGCCGAGCCATTCGTCACGGACGCTATGCTTGAAAGCTGTTAAGGCTTCGGCGTCTGGACAGTCGACAATCTGGTTCTTTTTAGTAAGAAACCTATTCCAAAGCTTTCGGGCTGACTCTCCGGGCTGTTGAGTTATATGACTCAAATCGTCCGCATCCAGAGGTCGGACATATGTCCCTTAAAAATTTGCCCGAAAAGCGTCTTCGAGCTCTTCCCAACTTCCAATGGAGCTTTCTGGGAGGCCTTTGAGCCAGTGACGAGCTGGCCCTTTGAGCTTGAGAGGTAGGTACTTGATGGCGTGGAGATCATCTCCTCGAGCCATATGGATATGAAGGATATAGTCCTCAATCCAGACCCCAGGGTCTGTTGTTCCGTCGTATGCCTCTATGTTTACGGGCTTGAATCCCTCTGGAAATTCATGGTCCAGCACCTCATCGGTGAAACATAGGGGGTGTGCGGCTCCCCTCTAGCTGGGTGTACCGCGTTGTTCGGATGTTTGTTGTGTTGCATTGTATGCTAGGGCGCGCTTGCGTGGTCCATAGATGGATCTGGTTGCGCCGTCCTTTGGGTGCGAGCCCTCGCATGGGTCGCGTATTGTATTGTGAGCAGTGTTGTATGCCACTCTGTGTTGGTAGAGGGGTCGTCTATCCGACCAGGTGGCTGCTTTGATATTTGGTTGTGGGGGTTCTGAGGCCTCCTCATCGAATTCGGGTAGCAGCTTCCACTTTGGGTAGCTTTTGGAAGGGCGATTGTCGCGGTACCTTGCTGAAGTGCTGAGTATTTTACTCCATCTGAATTGGAGTGTGTCTTGCGCGGCCTTGAGCCTTTGTTTCTGCTTTTTCAGGCTCCTCGCGGTGGCAACAAGCCTTTTACGGGCAGTCTGTTGCTCCGGGTGTTTGTCCGGCATTATGTCGTCCGGACCATTATCCTTGATAGGATTTGTTTGTTCAGTTTGATTATCCGGGTTGCCGTTGTCCGGCAGCGGTTCTCCCTGCTCTAGCGCTGGGTCAGTGTGATCGCTATTTCTGTCGAGGCGGGATTTGGGGCGGCGCTTGTGTCGCTGCTTTGACTGCTTTTCGAGGGAACAAGCCTTCGGTGCGTCCTTCCGCTCCTCGTCGTCATCTTTTGGTGCGTCCACCATGTATACGTCATATGACGAGGTGGCGTTCCAGGGCCCGATAGGCGCTGGTTCTTCATCGTCTCCTTCATCGGCGTCCATACCGTCGATGTCTTCGGAGTCGAAGTCGAGCATGTCGGTTAAATCGTCGACAGTGGCTACAAAGTGGGTGGTGGGTGGGCTTTGAATTTCTTCATCGTCCGCATCCCGATATCGCTGACCGTAGTCCGGCCAGGGCTCTCTCGATAAAGAGAGAGACTTTAGTGATTTTGTAATATCGCCAAAGGGAGAGTGCTGAAAGATGCCCGCGGCAGTAAACTCCATGATCGGCGCCCAATCGGATTTGATTGGCGGAGGCACGAATGGTTCGGAGTCCGGAGAGGAGTCCGACTCCTTGGAATCATGAGTCTCGCGGAGTGCGGGGCTAGTGTTCGGCTCAATCGCCATTGGGATCGCAGCCCCCGAGGCGGCGTCCAACCACCCATCCTCGATCGGCGCGGTTGGCTCCGAATTAAGAGTTGAAGCCGACGCGGGTGCGGCCTCCAGGGCACTGTTCGGCGGCAGAGCTAAACCATGCTCGTCGTGATAGTGTGGCGTGCTCGGTAGTGGCTCGAATCCGTCGAAGATCAAGTCCCCGCGGATGTCAGCCATGTGGTTTAAACTTCCAAATCTGACCTGACGGCCAGGGGCGTAGCTTTCGATCTGCTCCAGACGGCCAAGCGAATTGGCCCGCAGTGCGAAGCCGCGAAGACGAAGATCTGTCCGGGGAGGAAGGTCTCACCCTGGACTGCATCACTATCGATGATCGTAGGAGCCATCGAGCCTGACGGCGACGACACAGAGGAACTCTCAATGAAAGCACCAATGTTGGTGTCAAAACCGGCGGATCTCGGGTAGGGGGTCCCGAACTGTGCGTCTAGGCCGGATGGTAACAGGAGGCAAGGGACACGAAGTTTTTCCCAAGTTCGGGCCCTCTTGATGGAGGTGAAACCCTACGTCCTGCTTGATTAATATTGATGATATGGGTAGTACAAGAGTAGATCTACCACGAGATCGAAGAGGCTAAACCCTAGAAGCTAGCCTATGGTATGATTGTTGATGTGTATGTCGTCCTACGGACTAAAACCCTCCGGTTTATATAGACACCGGAGAGAGTTAGGGTTACACAAAGTCGGTTACAATGGCAGGAGATCTTCATATCCGTATCGCCAAGCTTGCCTTCCACGCCAAGGAAAGTCCCTTCCGGACACGGGACGGAGTCTTCAATCTTGTATCTTCATAGTCCAGGAGTCCGGCTGAAGGTATAGTCCGGCTATACGAACACCCCCTAATCTAGGACTCCCTCACCTGTACTAGCCTTCTTACAGGCTTCGAGGTAAGTGTTTTAAAATGTAGTAGAAGTATTACCACATAGACAGTAGCCCCTGATGCTTTGTTCGGTGTTCGCAAAGAAAAGCCGAACAGAGGATCAAATAATATCGCAGGGGTCTAATATAAGTATGTCAATATGCATATGCAGGCTTCGCTTCTGGCATCTGCCGCACTAACTGCGGAGGTCGCCGTACTGAAGGAGGCCCTCGAGGGGTCCCAGAAAGAGCTCGACCTTCCTAAGAGGCAGCTCTAGGAGAACAGGGGTAAGTAACACCCCGTCTATAGATATATGTATATTAAAAAGGATGCGATTGCAAAATGACAGGATTATTGTATGTTTTGCCAGGGGCCACGACCGAGGTGGTGACCCTGAAGCAAGCGCTGACCAAGGCCGAAGATACAGCGGCCAAGGAGCGCACCGAGCGAGAGAGGCACGAGGCTCGGGTGGGCGAGGTGCAGCAAGAGCTCCAGGCTCTCGTGACGAAGCACGAGGCGTTGGAGCTAGACTTGAAGTCGCGAGAGTCTGAGCTTGCCGCGGGCCATGAGAGCGCGAAGAGTGCCAAGGCCGAAGCCCAAAAGGCCCTCCAAGAGATCGACGTGATGAAGAAGATAGCGGCAGGTAAGGCATTCTATATGCAAAGCAAGCATGTAAAAGTAAATTACCGATTACTTACCCGAATCCGGAGCTCTCTAGGAGCATTCGCAGATTTGCCCCGCAGTGTGTCCGATGCCACACAATTTTACCAGGTCGAGGATGGAAGCTCAACAGAGAAGCTGTTTTGGTCTCAGTATGCTGAGGCCGAACATCCGGTGCCGATGAGTGACCAGCTGAAGCAGATGGCCGAGCTACATAAGGCGGCCGATCAGGCCACGAAGGGCTTCATAGTCCGGTTGTGGCCTGGCGATGCCCTTCCGAACAGCTTCTTTGGCCTGGTGAGGCGGCTTGTGGATGCCTGCCCACGGCCGGAGGTCGTCAAGCAATCCGTCTGCATTGAAGGTGCACGCCGGGCCTTTGCCCGTGTAAAAACGCAGTGGGTCAAGCTAGACGTCGTGAAGCTGATCAAGGAGGGGCCGCCGGAGGGCAAGGAGCACTGCCACCCCGAGATGTACTACGAGGGTGTTCTGCCGGGCGCCTGTCTTATCGCGGATGAGTGATCGCAAAATGTAATATTTGAATGAGACTTGCTCATTTTTTTATCCTGTGAGATGAAAACTTGTTTCATATGCGCTATGCAACGCTTGTGTGAATTTAAAATATTACCTTATGTTTGGCTGTTTATCCAATCTGAGAGATGGCTAGTCCTCGGCTTCTGCCCCCATACCACGAGTGCTGGGGTGTTCGGGATAAACCTGAGTACTCTTGTTCCCATGTTTGTGTCCTTCGAGGGAGGTGCTCAGCACAACGAACAAGGCAACCGGACTAATAATGCTTTATCACTCTCACTTAGCCATAGAATTCTATAATTTTAAATTTCGGCGAAGCCCCTGGTATTCGGAAGGCCGAATTCGGGGCATGATACACGCATGTAAGCCGGACGGAGCCGTCCCCTCTCCCTAAGCGGCCTAAGTCTTTAGGAACTCGAAAAACCTTGCCGAACAGCGACCAGTCTCTCGCCTTATCATGACAGTCAGTTTTAGCTTTCTGTACTGAGGTGCTCGGCCCGGTAGAACCGGGGCACAATCGTAGTAGTTCTCCTAGCGCTACCTTAGCCGATAGAGCGGAACGTAAGGTACCAAAACATAGGAGCCGGGCAAACCCAACATTTGACCAAAGACATGATTCGGAGCTGATGCATATAATGCTATAAGTTCGGGGTGCCGCACTTGTAAAAGTGTTCGGACTTTTCACACCATATTGTGGGTACTTAAGCCCCTGGTGCATTGGCCGTACCAGAGTGTACGGTTGCTAGGCGTCATCAATGAACACATAGATATGTATACATATAAAAAATGCGATAATAGTCGTAATGTCATGCATTGTATATTAAAAAAATTGCATTAAAGCAGAGTGATACAGATAGTGTAATAGGCAAAAGAGTAGGACTATGTCCCTTCCAAGGGCGAGCTAAGGAATTATATGAAATCTGTAATCCACCTGGGAATTCCGTAGTTGTCGGCCTCCTTGGTTGCTGTATCATGTGTTCGGCAATAGAGCTGCCGGATAGTGTTTCCAGAGATTGAAGTCCTGAAAGAAAAAGAAAAATAACCAAACGGGAAGCCCCTGGTGCAGTTTAGCCCGCGTTTTGGGTTGTGTCGTAGTTGTGCCCCCCCTCCCCACCTGTGCCCATGGTATGTTTAATGCGTAATTATGTACGCGTGGCACGAACAACGCCGTTGGGATGGGATTGGGGTGGCCGCCGTATTGCTACGCGAGCTCAGATCGCGCTAGGCGGTCTGTTTGCCGATTGCCCCGAGCACGCTTGAAGGTGTCCGGGCTTTGAAACGCCGAACTGGTAGATTGCCTTGAGAGGCTGCTTTGCGCTTCTGCTGCAAGGGCCGCAGTGTGCTCTTCTGTTCGGAGAGAGCGCTCTGTGTTTCCGTTGACTGTAATAACTCCGCGAGGTCCTGGCATCTTGAGCTTGAGGTATGCATAATGTGGCACCGCACTGAATCTAGTGAATGCGGTTCGTCCGAGCAGCGCGTGATAACCACTGCGGAACGGGACTATATTGAAGATTAATTCTTCGCTTCGGAAGTTATCCGGGGATCCGAAGACCACTTCCAGTGTAATTGAGCCTGTGCGTGGGCCTCTACGCCTGGAATGACGCCTTTGAAGGTCGTCTTTGTGGGTTTGATCCTTGAGGGGTCTATACCCATTTTGCGCACTGTGTCCCGATAAAGCAGGTTAAGGCTGCTACCGCCGTCCATAAGGACTCGAGTGAGGTGAAATCCGTCGATGATTGGGTCTAGGACCAATGAGGCGAATCCGCCGTGACAGATACTAGTGGGGTGGTCCCTGCGATCGAAGGTGATCGGACAGGAGGACCAAGGGTTGAACTTTGGGGCAACTGGCTCCAACGCATATACCTCCCTGAGCGCACGCTTCCGCTCCCTCTTGGGGATGTGTGTTGTGTATATCATGTTCACTGTCCACACTTGCGGGGGAAACCTCTTCTGTCCTCCAGTGTGCGGCTGCCGGGGTTCTTCCTCGTCATCGCTATGCGGCCCCTTGTCCTTGTTTTCGGCGATTAACTTCCCGACCTGCTTGAACAACCAACAATCCCTGTTGGTGTGATTGGCTGGCTTGTCTGGAGTGTCGTGTATTTGACAGGAGCGATCGAGTATACGGTCCGAGCTGGACGGACCCGGCGTACTTTGTTTGAATGGCTTTTTCCGCTGACCGGGTTTAGAGCCTTTGAATCTGGCATTGACTGCCGTATCCTCAATACTTTCGCTGATAATGCGACGCTTATGCTTGTTGCGACGTGACCTGCTGTTGCTGTCCTTGGTATCTGAGGTACCATGGTTCTTTGATATGTTGTTACTGCGAGCCAACCAGCTGTCTTCTCCCGCACAAAAGTGGGTCATGAGCATCGTGAGGGCTCCCATAGATTTCGGCTTTTCCTGACCAAGGTGCCGGGCTAGCCACTCGTCTCGGATGTTGTGCTTGAAAGCCGCTAAGGCCTCCGCATTTGGACAGTCAACGATTTGATTTTTCTTTGTAAGGAACCGAGTCCAGAATTGCCTGGCCGACTCTTCTGGCTGCTGAATTATGTGGCTCAAGTCATCAGCGTATGGTGGTCGCACATAAGTGCCCTGAAAGTTGTCGAGGAATGCGGCCTCCAGATCTTCCCAACAGCTAATGGAGTCCGCTGGCAAGCTATTAAGCCAATGCCGCGCTGGTCCTTTGAGTTTTAGTGGGAGGTATTTGATGGCATGTAAGTCATCACCGCAGGCCAAGTGGATGTGGAGGAGGAAGTCCTCAATCCATACTGCGGGATTTGTTGTGCCGTCGTATGATTCAATGTTTACAGGTTTGAAACCTTCTGGGAATTGATGTTCCATTACTTCGTCTGTGAAGCATAAGGGGTGTGCGGCGCCTCTGTATTGGGCTATATCACGACGCGGCTCGTATGGGTCCTGCCCGCTGTGTTCGGCCCGGCCGGATTTGCTTTTACTATATCCGGCGTGACGTTTACCGTCTCGTAGAGTGGTGCGCCCTCGTGATCCGTAGATCGATCTTGAATGATTTGCTTTGTCCTCCAATATGTCTCGCAGGTCTTGCGTATCTCCCCATTCCTTTTTATTTGGATGGCGTTGGGGTGGAGGCTGAGCTTTTGGCTGGAATGCCTCTCTATCGCGGCCACGAGGTGGCCGATCAGCCGTATCATACGCTTCTTCCTCCAGTCGGGGTAGTAACCTGCGCCTTGGGTAACTCTTGGAGGGATGCTCGAGTTTATATTCCTCGGCTGCGAGGACTTTAGTCCATTTGTCAGCTAGCAGATCTTGATCAGCTTGAAGTTGCTGCTTCTTTTTCTTCAGGCTATTTGCCATGGCCATAAGCCTGCGCTTGAAGCGCTCTTGTTCGACGGGATCCTCTGGTATGGCGAATTCATCATCGCCGAGGCTTGCCTCGTCTTCGGAGGGGGCATGTAATTGTCATCCTCCTCCTCTCCGCCAGCCGCTCTCTCAGGAGAGCTGGCTCGTTCATCCTCCTGATCTAACTCTTGCTGGAGGGGAATTTTGTTGTCTTCGGCGCTATCCGGAGTGTTATTATCTCCTGTGCCGGTATCACCACTTTTGCTTTGGCGGGACTTAGAGCGGTGCCGCTGACGTCGGCGCTTGGGTTGCTTCTTGGAGGGGTCATCCTCCGCTATCTCGTTGCTGTTGCCTTCATTGGGTGTATCCACCATGTATATGTCATACGATGAGGTGGCTTTCCAGTGCCCTATAGGTGCTGGTTCATGTTCGTCTCCTACATCGTCGTCCATACCATCGATGTCTTCGGAGTCGAAGTCGAGCATGTCGGTTAAATCATTGACAGTGGCTACAAAGTGGGTGGTGGGTGGGCGTCGAATTTCTTCATCGTCCGCATCCCAGTCCTGTTGGCCATAATACGGCCAGGGCTCTCCTGACAAAGAGAGAGACCTTAGTGAATTCAGAATGTCGCTGAAGGACGAGTGCTGAAAGATATCCGCAGCGGTGAATTCCATGATCGGCGCCCAATCGGATTCGATTGGCAGGGGCGCGGATAGTTCGGGGTCCGGAGGAGAGTCCGGCACCTTGGAGTCATGGGTTGCGCAGAGGATTATGTTGGTGTTTGGCTCGATCGCCGTCGAGACTGCAGCCCCTGAGGCGGTGTCTAGCCACCCATCTCGATTGGCGCAGCTGGCTCCGAGCTAAGGGTCGGAGCTGATTCGGGCGCGGCCTCTGGGGTACCGTCCGATGGCAGAGCTAGGTCATACCCATCACGACAGTGCGGTGCGCCCGGCTGTGGCTCGAATCCGTCGAAGATCAAGTCCCCACAGATGTTGGCCGTGTAATTCAAACTTCCAAATCTGCCTGATGGCCAGGGGCGTAGCTTTCAATCTGCTCCAGATGGCCAAGCGAATTAGCCCGCAGTGCAAAGCCGCCGAATACGAAGATCTGTCCGTGGAGAAAAGTCTCACCCTGGACCGCATCGCTATCGATGATAGTAGGAGCCATCAAGCCTAACGGCGACGACACAGAGGAACTCTCAATGAAAGCACCAATGTCGGTGTCAAAACTGGCGGATCTCGGGTAGGGGGTCCTGAACTGTGCGTCTAGGCCGGATGGTAACAGGAGGCAAGGGACACGAAGTTTTACCCAGGTTCGGGTCCTCTTGATGGAGGTAAAACCCTATGTCCTGCTTGATTAATATTGAAGATATGGGTGTTACAAGAGTGGATCTACCATGAGATCAGAGAGGCTAAACCCTAGAAGCTAGCCTACGGTATGATTGTATGTTATGAGTGTTGTCCTATGGACTAAAACCCTTCAGTTTATATAGACACCGGAGAGAGTTAGGGTTACACAAGGTCGGTTACAAAGGAGGAGATATCCATATACATATTGCCTAGCTTGCCTTCCACGCCAAGTAGAGTCCCACCCGGACACGAGACGAAGTCTTCAATCTTGTATCTTCATAGTCTAATAGTCCGGACAATGGAGATAATCCGGCTGTCTGGAGACCCCCTAATCCAGAACTCCCTCAGTCGAGCTCGTCCTGGGACCCTTTAAGGTCCTGCTTCAGTACGGCGACCTCCGCAGTCAGTGCGGCAGACGCCAGCAGCGAGGCCTGCATATGCATCTTGACATCTTATATTAGACTCCTGCGATATTGTTTGATCCTCTGTCTGGCTTTCCTTTATGAACACCGAACAAAGCATCAGGGGCTACTGTCTATACGGTAATATTTTTCCTGTATTTTAAATACTTACCTCAAAGCCTGTTAGAAGGCTGCCACAGGCTTCAGTCAGTCCGCTCTTAGCGGACTGAACCTTCTGGATCACCACACTCATAATAGTGCGGGTGCTCCTCGTCGATGGGAGCGCTGCGAAGCGCTTCCAGCAGATCGTCCGGCGCCTCTGGATGGATAGAGGTCACTGGTGCAGGCGTCTTGCCCCTCTTAGAAGGAGGCCGCCTGCCCGTGTCCGGAACCACTGGAGGTTCCGGCGCGGTGTTCGGCTGAGGGCCGAACTCGAAGCCCTCAGGGGCCTTGTCCCCTCTGCTCCCGAAGTCTAGGAGGCCGCTTTGAGGCGCCTCCGGGATCGTCTCCCCTTGACCCGGTGCCTCATGAGACAGCACCTCGGCGTCGTCCGCAGGATGAGGGGAGGTGGCGGTCGGAACTGGATCACTATCCATGTCCGATGAGCCGAGGGAGCCGTCCGATGATACATCGATATGGGCTCGGGGCGGCCTGCATAATCACATTTCGGCGTTAGGTGAAGTAGTGCGATAAAGGAATGCTATGAGTTACTCTGGTATCCGAACACTTATGACTTCCCAGGGGCTTGGCCCTGGGCAGCCACTCGTCTTCGCCATCGGCGGCGGTGGTAGAGCTGTCCAGAAGGAGTGTTCTCCCCTTCTTGGACCCTTCGGCCTCCCCAGTTGGGGTGGCCTTCCTTTTCTTGTCTCCCCCGTCTGGAGGGGGAGCATCTTCTTCTGCCTCCTCGTCTTCGGGGGAGGATTGGGCCGTGGAGTCCTCGGACGGTGAGTCCGATGACGCCTGGCGCCGGGAACTCTTTCGGGTTCCCTTGGCCTTCTTGGTCTTCTCCGGCACCGTATAATAAGCTGGGGTCAGCATCTTCGTCAGAAGAGCGTTTGATGGGCCTTCGGGCAAAGGAGCCGGACAGTCGATCTGTCCGGCCGTCTCCTGCCAGTCCTGTCAAGGGTACGGGAGTTTAGATCCCGCATGGAATCAAGCTATGAAAAACAAGTATCCTGTAAGAGGTAAAGAAGCTTACCGCACTGGCTTGGCGCTTCGCGCTGAATCCGCGATCCTCAATAGTGGGAGGGGGGACCTCGACGCTCTTGAGCAGCACCCTCCAGGCATCTTCGTGAGTTGTGTCGAAGAGCCTGTTCAGAGTTCGGTGCTGCGCCGGGTCGAACTCCCACAAGTTGAAGGCCCGTTGTTGGCATGGGAGGATCCGGCAGATGAGCATGACCTGGACTACGTTGACGAGTTTGAGCTTCTTGTTGACCATGTTTTGAATACATGTTTGGAGTCCGGTTAGCTCTCCCGAACTACCCCAGGAAAGGCCCTTCTCTTGCCAGGAGGAGAGCCGTGTCGGGAAGCCAGATAAGAACTCGGGGGCTGCTACCCATGTAGGGTCACGCGGCTCGGTGATGTAGAACCACCCCGACTGCCACCCCTTTATTGTCTCCACAAAGGAGCCCTCGAGCCATGTGACGTTGGGCATCTTGACCACCATGGCGCCTCCGCACTCCGACTAGCGGCCGCTCACTACCTTCGGCTTGACATTGAAAGTCTTCAGCCATAAGACGAAGTGGGGCTTGATGCGGAGGAAGGCCTCGCACACGACGATAAACGCCGAGATGTTGAGGATGAAGTTCGGGGCCAGATCGTGGAAATCCAGGCCATAGTAGAACATGAGCCCCCGGACAAATGGGTGGAGAGAAAATCCCAGTCCGCGGAGGAAATGGGTAAGGAACACCCCCCCTCTCAAGGGGCTTGGGGGTGGGGATGAGCTGACCCTCCTCTGGGAGCCGGTGCGCGATGTCGTCGGGCAAGTATCCAGCTCTCCTCAGCTTCTTGACGTGTCCCTCCGTGACGGAGGAGACCATCCACCTGCCTCCCGCTCCGGACATGGTTGGAGAAGATTGAGGTGGGGAATGTGAACTTGGGCGCTGGGGCTCGAGTGTGCAAAGGTGGATGAGCAAAGGAGGAAGAAGGCGTGGATGAAAAGGTAAATCATTATCCCTTTATATGGGCGGACGAAACTATGCGTCCCCACTAGCCTGGTAAAACTCGCTCGTCCCCCAAGCGCCGTAATCATATGGCGCAGTTGGGTTACCCACACCCGTATTGATGAGAATCCCGTGATAAGGGGACACGATCTCTGCTTTGACAAGACGTGTCAAAAAACTGACTCGCGTTATGTGCGGGGCTAGTTAAAGGAAATGGTTCGAATAATCACCGGGTCGTGACATAATGTCGTGTTGCCAAAACAAGTCAGCAAATTAGATTTGTGGAAATACTATTCTCTCTACGGTGGTATGTGGAAATTATTTTGCAGGGTCAGACACTATCCTTGTATTCAAATTTTTCCATGGTGTATTCGGAGGAGGAACCCGCCTTGCAATGCCGAAGACAACACTGCGTGCCGGACTCATCGTCATTGAAAGCCTGGTTCAGGGGCTACTGAGGGAGTCCTGGATTAGGGGGTCTCCGGACAGCCGGACTATATCTTTTGGCCGGACTGTTAGACTATGAAGATACAAGATTGAAGACCTCGTCTCGTGTCCGGATGGGACTCTACTTGGCGTGGAAGGCAAGCTAGGCAATACGGATATGTGTATCTCCTCCTTTGTAACCGACCTTGTGTAACCCTAACCTCTCCGGTGTGTATATAAACCAGAGGGTTTTAGTCTGTAGGACAACATACAATCATACCATAGGCTAGTTTCTAGGGTTTAGCCTCTCTGATCTCGTGGTAGATCTACTCTTGTACTACCCATATCAACAATATTAATCAAGCAGGACATAGGGTTTTACCTCCATCAAGAGGGCCCGAACCTGGGTAAAACATTGTGTCTCCTGCCTCCTGTTACCATCCGCCTTAGACGCACAGTTCGGGACCCCCTACCCGAGATCCGTCGGTTTTGACACCAACAAGGAGTCCGCTTCTGAGGAGGCGGAGGTGGAGTCTGAGGAGGAGTCCGATTCTGTTGTTGCAAGTCTGGCTACAGCATACGTTGCCAAGTCCATCTTCAACACTGAGTACAATGACTTCATCACCGACACCGATGCAAATGACAAGGACTACTCCGCTCCCACCTACTGCTTCATCGCACGCGGTGCCAAGGTAAACACACACACTACTCACTATCAAACATCCAGTGAAGATGACTCTGATTGTGGTTCCAAACCCAGCTATAAAGCTCTTGCTAAAATTGCAACTGAACAACAGAAAGCTATGGAACATATTCAAAAACTACTAGACAAAAGCGATGACCTGTTAGACGCTAAAATGACTCGATCTCAGTCCTTAATTGAAGACATAAAAAATCTTCATGTTAAGTATGAGGAACTTGAAAGTCGTCATGAAACGCTCTCAACAACTCATGAAAAGCTTTCCTATGATTATCTTCAAAGGAAGCAAGATCTTGAGAAATTGAGAGCGGCTCATGAAGATCTTAAAAAGGAAAACGAGTCACTTCGCGCCAAACAGATCAGTTCCGCTCGGGAAGGATTTGAACCACCATGTCTTAAATGCATTGAGTGTGACAACACTACTTTTGTTGCTGGATGTTCTGCTGCTGCTACTATTGCTATATCTTCAACTGTTGATGTGGTAACTAACCCCTCTGCTGAGGATACCACTACTATTGCTGATGAAAATGCTAGGTTGAAGATATTACTTGAAACAGGGATGTACAAAAGTCTCAAAGGGCATCAGACACTATGTGATGTCCTCAAACGGCAGATCCTGAATTGAAACCCTAGGAAAGAGGGTCTTGGGTTCGAAAGGAAAATGAATGCTGATGGCTCTTACTGGAAACCTGAGCAGTACCCCAAAACCACATGGGTTGCTGCAAAGGAAACTTCAGTTGATCCATCCACCCTGTCTGGCTTCACTTGTGCTAATCCCATTGTTATTGATGAATCCTTTGATGCAAACTATAAGCTGTTTAAGAATCAGACTGGTGAAGTGTTTGCCAGGTATATTGGTACTAACTGCAGGAATGGGCCACCTATGAAGAAAGTCTGGGTGCCGAAAAGGTTGTTGGAGAATCTTCCTGTGAATGTCGTTATGACACCACAAGTGAAGAAGACAAACCCCAGACCACAGGCTTCATATGGTCCAAAGGCTTCATACAGACAAAGGATTCACCTGAGTCGCACTAATGCAAATGTTTTGCAGGGAAGCCATACTCAGGCCTATGAATATGAGCGTGTTTCATCAAACCGCCATGTTCATAAGACCAAGAACTACTCTGCTTATTCTTATGAGTACTATTGTCCACCTGCGAGACTTTTTGCTAGGGCTCCAAAGCCAAAGTTCTCAGATGCTGCACTTAGACTCATTGCTTCGAAGCCACCCTTGAAGATGTGGGTGGCTAAGAAAGCTTAACTCTCTTTTGCAGGGAAAGGTCTCCAGCTGAAAATCAAATTCGTCTAAAGCTATTGCTGGGGACCTTAAACATCTTGTAGGGCGCAAGATCAAATGCCCAAATGGTCTTATTATGTATATTGTTCCTGAGTCGCTTGCTACTTGCCCTATCAGTCCTAACCTCGATCTGAGCTTTCATAATCCACTTGCTCGTCAAATGTTTGTGCTTCACAATTCTCTTCATGAAGCCTATCCCCCTAACTGCACTGTAGGGTACGCCACCAGCTGCTTTAGAATGGATTATTGATAGTGGATGTACTAATCACATGACTAGCAAGCGAAGTCTTCTCATGGACTCAACTTTACGTCCATCTGACAAAAGTCACATCACATTTGCGGATACTAGTAAAAGCAAGGCATTGGGTCTAGGTAGAGTTGCAATCTCAAGGGATCAGCAAATGGATAAAGTGATGCTTGTTGAATCCCTTGGTTTCAACTTAATGTCTGTCTCGATGCTTTGAGATTTAAACATGATTATGATATTTGGAAAATATCGTTGCCTTGTTCTAATGGAATCTAACAAGTCTCTAGTCTTCGAAGGGTATCGGAAAGATGATTTGTGTGTGGTAGATTTCTCAGCAGGACCACAGCTTGCTGTATGTCTTCTAGCAAAAGCTTCTGAATGCTGGCTCTGGCATCGGAGGCTAGGGCATGCTGGCATGAGGAACTTGCACACTCTTGCAAGGAAGAAGCATGTCATAGGCATCGAGGGCGTCAAGTTCAAGAAGGATCACTTATGCGGTGCCTGTGAAGCAGGAAAGATGACGAGGGCCAAGCATCCCTCGAAGACAATCATGACAATGACTCAACCCTTCGAACTGCTCCACATGGACCATTTTGGTCCCACTCATTACTCAACTCTTACTACTACTGCTTGTCTCTATGGCTTTGTCATTGTTGATGATTATTCAAGATATACTTGGGTGCATATAATCCTCTACAAGACTGAAGTGCAGGATGTCTTCAGACGCTTCGCCAATCGAGCCATGAACAACTATGGCCTCAAGATCAAGCACATCAGAAGTGACAATGGCACTGAATTCAAGAACACTGGCCTAGACACTTATCTTGATACTTTGGGCATCACACATGAATTCTCAGCTCCATACACGCCGTAGCAGAATGGCATCATGGAACACAAGAACAGAACACTTATTGAGATGGCCCGGATGATGCTCGATGAATACAAGACTCCAAGAAAGTTCTGGCATGAAGCCATTGATACTGCATGCCACATCATCAACCGTGTTTATCTTCACAAGCATCTGAACAAGACATCCTATGAGCTCCTTACTGGCAAGAAGCCAAATTTCAGTTACTTCAGAGTACTTGGTGCCAAGTGCTGGATCAAGGATCCACGTCACACTTCAAAATTTGCACCAAAGGCACATGAAGGTTTTATGCTTGGATATGGAAAGGATTCGCACTCCTACAGAGTATTCAACCTCTTTCACTATAAAGTGGTTGAAACTGTGGATGTGCGGTTCGATGAGACTAACGGCTCGCAAAGAGAGCACCTGCCAAATGTGCTAGATGAAGTTCCATCAAGTGAATCAATCAAACTTATGGGAACTGGAGAAATCATACCATCTGAAGCTCAGCCTGAAGAGGAACTTATCATCTCTGCACCTGATCAACCTGAAGACAATGCTCAGCCTGAAGACAATCCTTCTAACAATGACAATGATCAGCAGGAGCAAAATCTTCGTCCTGTTCATCCTCGTGCTGCAAATGAAGTACAGATTGAGAGAATAATTGATAGCTTCAATGCACCAGGTCCACTCACTCGTTCAAGGGCAACACAGCTAGCAAATTTCTGTGGGCACTTCGCATTCGTCTCAATATCTGAACCCAAGAAAGTTGATGAAGCCTTCATGGAACCTGAATGGATTCAAGCTATGCAAGAAGAGCTTCAACAGTTTGAGCTGAATAATGTATGGGAACTGGCTAAGGTCTTGATCCTCGTAAGCACAATATAATAGGAACTAAATGGATATATCGCAACAAGCAAGATGAGCATGGTCAAGTTGTCAGAAACAAAGCTTGTCTCATTGCTCAAGGATATACTCAAGTTGAAGGGATTGACTTCAATGAAACATTTGCTCCTATGGCTAGGCTTGAAGCTATACGCATACTGCTGGACTATGCGAATCATCATAACATTCTTCTGTATCAAATGGATGTGAAGAGCGCTTTTCTCAATGGCAAGATTGAAGAAGAAGTGTATGTTGCACAACCGCCTGGCTTTGAAGATCCAAAACATCCTGACATGGTGTACAAGCTCAACAAGGCACTGTATGGCCTCAAACAAGCCCCTCGGGCTTGGTATGACACACTCAAAGACTTCCTGAAGAGCAAAGGCTTCAAACCTGGTTCCCTGGATCCCACTCTCTTCATGAAGACATATGATGGTGAACTATTTGTGTGCCAAATATATGTGGATGACATTATCTTCGGCTGCACTAATCAGAAATACAGTGAAGAGTTCGGATATATGATGCAAGAGCAATATCAGATGTCCATGATGGGTGAGCTGAAGTTCTTCCTTGGTCTTCAAATACGTCAGCAACGCAACGACACCTTCATATCTCAAGAGAAATACCTCAAAGATTGCCTGAAGAAATTTGGAATGCAAGACTGCAAAGGCTACATGATGCCAAGGCCAGCCAAACACCATCTGGGTCCCGACGACAATGGTAAAGAGTTCGATCAAAAGGTATACCGCTCCATGATTGATTCTTTGTTTTATTTATGTGCATCTAGGCCAGATATCATTCTTAGTGTTTGCATGTGTGCCCGGTTCCAAGCGGCACCAAAGGAATCGCATCACTTAGCTGTGAAGCGAATTCTTAGATATTTGGCTCACACCCCAACACTAGGATTATGGTATACAAAGGGCTCAGAGTTTGATCTAGTTGGATTCTCGGATGCTGATTATGCTGGTGACAAGGTGGATTGCAAGTCTACATCAGGCACATGTCATTTTCTAGGACGATCACTTGTATGTTGGTCTTCAAAGAAGCAGAACTGTGTATCTCTCTCCACTGCCGAATCTGAATACATTGCTGCTGGATCTTGCTGCGCTCAGCTTCTCTGGATGAAGCAAACACTCAAAGATTATGGCATCCATCTGAAGCAAGTGCCACTCTACTACGACAATGAAAGCGCCATCAAGATTGCCAACAACCCAGTTCAGCACTCAAAAGACAAAGCACATTGAAATTCATCATCACTTTCTCAGAGATCATGTTATGAAGGAAGATATTGATATGATACATGTCAACACTGAAGAGCAATTGGCAGATATCTTCACCAAGCCCTTCGATGAGAAGAGGTTTTGCAAGTTACGATGTGAGCTAAATATCTTGAATTCTCAAATGTCCTGTGATCAGGCACACATCCTAACACTTAAGCATGTTGATGGCTTAGATGTGCAACACACGGACTAAAGTATATGTTCAATCAATGAAGACGTACATTCTGAGTGTGAATATATTAACATGGAATTCGACTTCGGAGCGCCATGATAATTGTGTGTCGTGTCTGGGTCTAATACTTCCTATACGGTGGGTAACGCCACCACCAAAATTCTTCCCTTTGAAGTGTTTTTCTCATGGCGTTACATTTGCAAAGCCTTCGCATTTTGTTTGTCTTCAATGTTAACAAGGCCTCTTGTTTATCTTCAATTTGGTTTCTGTCCTCTACAGCATTCACTTATAGCTATGTCTTCACGTTGAGTCTTTTGACCTAAGTGAATGTGATCGGACCCTAACCCCTCTATGCTTCTATCTTAAATCTATCTATCCAAATCATATGCATTCGATTGACATTGTCAAACTGTCTTCTCTGTGTCCTTGTCAGCAGAAGACACAGAGACAAACATTAATCTGCTTTTCAATGCTAAATCCTTCAACCTAAAACCCGGAGAAGTGGGGACGACCACCCGACAATCCAGGCATGCGTGGGAACCTGGAATAACCTCCGATGTGTTGCATGATAGCCATGTGTCCTTCAGATGTGAATCGCCATGGGCACCTGTGTAATAATATTGTGCCGTCCCTGTCCCTATAAATACATGCCTCACCACAGTCGTTATCCTTTCTTCCACTCTCGCACAAACCCTAGCGCCACCGCTAGCCCTCGACGACGCCGGCTGAGGGAGTCCTGGATTAGGGGGTCTCCGGACAGCCGAACTGTCGGTGTCAAAACCGGCAGATCTCGGGTAGGGGGTCCCGAACTATGCATCTACGCCAGATGGTAATAGGAGGCAAGGGAGAAGAAGTTTTACCCAGGTTCGGGCCCTCTTGATGGAGGTAAAACCCTACGTCCTGCTTGATTAATATTGAAGATATGGGTGTTACAGGAGTAGATCTACCACGAGATCAGAGAGGCTAAAACCTAGAAGCTAGCCTACAGTATGATTGTATGTTGTGATTGTTGTCCTACGGACTAAAACCCTTCGCTTTATATAGACACCGGAGAGGGTTAGGGTTACACAAGGTCGGTTACAAAGGAGGAGATATCCATATACGTATTGCCTAGCTTTCCTTCCACGCCAAGTAGAGTCCCATCCGGACACGAGACGAAGTCTTCAATCTTGTATCTTCATAGTCTAACAGTCCGACCAATGGAGATAGTCCGGCTGTCCAGAGAGCCCCTAATCCAGGACTCCCACAGTAGCCCCTGAACCAGGCTTCAATGACGATGAGTCCGGCGCGCAGTTGTCTTCGGCATTGCAAGGTGGGTTCCTTCTCCGAATACATTATAGAAGAAGTTGAATACGAGGATAGTGTCCGACCCTGCAAAATAAGTTCCACATTCCTCCGTAGAGAGAATAACGCTTTCGCAGATCTAATCCGCTAGCTTGTTTTGGCAATATGACGTTACGTCATGGCCCGGTGATTATTCGAACCGTTTCTCTTAACCAGCTCCACACATAACGCGAGGCAGTTTCTTGACACGTCTTGCCAAAGCGGAGATCGTGTTCCCCTGATTACGGGATTCTCATTAATGCGGTTCATGGGTAACCCCAGCCGTGTCTAGGACTCCTAGATTATAGCTAAGTCCAAAACGGCTACGGAGAGGACGCTTGATAGACAAGGTTTTGCTTTTTCCCTCTCGTGCTCAACCAAACCCCTCCCCCGCCTCGAGTTCTAACACCCAAAGCCCAGGTTAGGTGCTCCGGATCTTCAATCATGTCCGGATCCAGCCTTCAAGGCCGATGGACACCCTCCTCCATGACGGAAGAGGACATTAAGAAGTTGAGGGAGGCCAGATACCTGACTGCCGAGGTTTCGCATCGGCTGCCTGCCCGAGGGCAGGTCGTCCCTACTCCCGAACCCAACGAGAATGTTGTGTTCGTCTCCCACTTCCTCCGAGGTCTAGGCCTCACTCTGGATCCCTTCATCAGGGGCTTGGTGTTCTATTACGGGCTAGATTTCCACGACCTAGCTCCGGACTCCTTTCTCCACATCACGACATTTATTGTTGTGTGTGAGGCCTTCCTCCGCGTGACCCCTCACTTCGGCCTGTGGCTCAAGACCTTTGAAGTACAACCGAAGGTGATCGAGGGGCAGCATGCAGTGTGCGGAGGTGCATCAATAGGCAAGATGGCAGGAGCTCCATGGCCGAAAGGTTCCTTTCCAGAGGTATCCGAATTATGGCAACGGGTGTGGTTCTACGTCACGGCTCCCAGAAGTGCCAAGTGGGTGGCTGCCCCCGCTTTCTGCCCAGGCCCCCCACCACAACTGATGTCATGGATTAGCAGGGTCCTGAGCTGGGGTCCAGCCAAGGACGAGCCTATGCTGCAAAGCCGCATCAAAGATCTCTTCGAGGGAGATTTTAATTTGGTTGCGGTAATACAAGTTATGCTGGTTCGTCAAGTCCAACCTTGCAAACGCCGGCCCCTGCGCTTGTGGGAGTTCAACCCAGAGGGACCACGTGCCATTCAAAGTTTCCTTGGCCTGACGCACGAGGAGATTTACAAGTCATTCTTTGGACCTCAAGTGGAGTGTCCGGATATCATCGAGGACGTGGGCCTGAGCAGTAATCGCGTCGCCGAACAAGTAAGAAATCCTCTAGCCGAACACACTGTCTTTTATTCGAGGTTATTTTTGAGAGTTTGCCTTTTGACCAAGACTGGCTAACGAAGGCGAAGATGATTCAGTGTTTGGCCCCCCTCTCTGAGGGTTTGGGAAATCCGGTATTGGAGAAGATGCTCGAGGTCGCACCTTGCCCAGAACCCTTGAAGGAAGATACCGAGGGGGATAATACGGGCGAACGCGGGCCCCCATCGCTACCCACTCCGACCAAGGGAATGAGCGTTCCCACGAAGGAGGACGACCGGGGAAGGAAAAGGGCTGCTTCCGAGGATCCGGAAGCCGAAGCCTCCAAATGGGAGAAGAAGTCTCCCACAGAGGGTCCTGCCTCGGGGGGTGCTTTTGTCGCACAAAGTCCGCGAGAGGATCTGCCCTCCAACAAGTCATAAGTGATTCAAAATATTTTAATAGTAAGAGTATGCTATCTTTTTCCTCTGAGAAAACAACCACCGCATATATCTTGCAGTTCGGGTCTCAGCCCCTCTCAAATGAGTTCGTCTTCGGGGGATCTTCTTCCAAAGATGATGGAGAGCGAAACGCCTCCCCCGGACTCCTCCGCTCCAGAAGCGGGCGACCCCGAAGTGTCGTCGCAGAGGGCCTCTCCAGATCCGGTGAGGCTAGAAGATAGTCCCGTAGACCCCAGAAGTCCCCAATGTCCGGCTCCCGAAGAGAGCATACGAAAGAGTCCGACACCGTCTAGTGTGCGGTCAGACGTTCTGAGGGAGTTGGTGGGGCAAGCAGCCATCTTAGAAGAGCACCGTACGCTGATGGGTACGGTGATGGAGAGAATCTCGTCTGCTGAAAGCGGATTACATGAAGCCTTTATGAGTCTATTGACAGGTTTTGCGGTATGTGAGATAATATGTGATAGTACTGCACATGTTATAGTAGCCCCTGAGACTCTGGTTGTTGTCGAGAACGGCAGCGAACAGAGGATCAAATTCCCAGGCAATAACCCGTCTGCTTTTATGTGCAGGTGGTGGGAGCTCCGGTGGCTAGCCGGACTCGGGAGTTTGCCCAATTAAAACAGCAACTGGATGCGGCAGACGCCGACATCGAGCTTGTTAACAAGAGGCTTGACGAGGCACAGGGTAAGTGTTATTATCCGGTGAACGCCACATAGTAAGAGCAGCATAATGCCAGTATCTTTAATATGTTGTGACTGCAGATGGGGCTGCCACCGTGGAAGCCTTGCGGGCGGAACTTGCCCGAGCCAAGGAACAAGCGAGGAGTAGTAATGCGGCTACTTTGAAGGCGGCCGAAGAGTTGAAAGCCGAGAAGGCCGCACATTGCGAGAGCCAAGAGAAGATGGCCAAGATGGCCGTAGAATTGAAAGGCACTGCCGACCATTGCCGGGTCCTTGAGAAAGAGAACCAAGCGAAGGCAACGGACCTTGAGAAGGCCGCGGCGGCAGACAAAGACACCCGTACTGCTATGAGAGCGAAGAAGGAGGAGCTGCGGGAAGCCAGGGATATTGCGGCTGGAAAACCCTTCATGTTATGGAGGAAGTTCGGAGATCCATGGTATGCCCCTTTGGATCGGCTGTGGAGCTCGGCAGATGCGTATATGGATTTGGCAGTGAGCGCTGACGATGCGGCCAAGTACTTCCAAGGTCAGATAGATCGTGAAGTGGACAAGCTGTTCTGGATGCAATTCCACGTTCCAGAGCGTCCGCTTGCATTGACTGACCAGCTAGCCGAATGGGCCGAAATGAATAGGTTGTCCGGACTCGCCATGAGGTCTGTTGTGGATCAATTATGGCCGGAAGGGCCTAAGCCGAACAGCTATTTCAGCTTAGTGTAGTAGTTCCTTCATGCGGTGCCATGCATTAATGCGATGAAGAGGTCGGCGTGCATAGAAGGCTCGTGGATGTCCCTTGCCCGTGTTAAAGCATACTGGGCGGAGATGGACGCTACCACTGTTGCGGCGCAGGGTTCGGCCATAGGCCGGGTGGCTGTCGAACACTATTTCGAGGAAGTTCTCGAGGGTGCTCGTTTGATAGAGGCCCAGTGCTCGAAAAATATTATGTTTGAGTGATATGTATTCTCATTGTAAACATAATGCTTTTATGAAGTTTTTATAAGGCTGTGTTTATACTTTTGCCTGAAAGTAGTATGATGCCTCCTGTGCGGCCGTTTATGTATACATGTGTATAACCTGAAAGATTGCAGCCATCGGCTTCAACCCCCATGCATATAATGCGGAGGTGCTCGCAGAAAACGCGTTTTCACACTTAAGCCAACGCCTTGGTCCTGATAAGGAGGTGATGGCGCAGCGAGCGAGGCAACCGGCCTACAATGCTTGAACACTTTCACTTAGCCATAGGAGTTTGACAGTGGGGCTACTAGATAGCCCCTGGTGGCTCCGCACTCTCCCGATCGCGGGGTGCGCATATGCCTGGCCAGAAAACGGCCCTTCGTTAAGGCGGAGGAATTCTAACATTCCGATAGGTCATCGAGTGGTTGACCAGTCTCACGCTATATCATGACGGTCAGTTTTCGGCTTTCTCTACTAAGGCGCTCGTCCGGATGAACCAGGGCACAATCGCAGTAGTTCTCCTGGTGCTACCTTAGCCGGCAAAGCGGAACGTAAGGCACCAAAACACAGGAGCCGAGCAAACCCAACATTTCACCAAAGATAATGATTCGGAGCTGGTGCATATAAGGCCGAACTCGCGACGCCGAACACTCCCTAAGGTATTCGGTCTTTTATGGTATAAACTGGGCCGAAATAGTGTTGCTTGTAAGAATCCCCTTGTGTCCAGGTACGTGCGTTATTCTGACGTGGCCACATGCCAAGACGTCAGCATCCTTCTCAATTGTGTTGAGAATTTGGTGGATATGTATCAACAAGAGACAGTAAAAAAGGTTTACGTAGGGTCTTAATCTAAAAAGAATCCTTGGAGCGGGTCCCTGCTGCATGTATGCGCCTGTGTCTCCATTGTGCCGTATCCTGGACGGGTGTAGCACGATGATTATCTGTAAAAGAGAGGAGCTTAGGTAAAAAAGCTGTCGTGCAAAAAGATAGTTTTTTAAATAAACCATGTATAATTCAAGGTGAGTAAGATTGCCACTTGTCTGTGCCTGTTGAGCCCCTTGTATTGTAATAGGGGACCTGCTAATTAGTTGGTGAGGCCGTTTTTAGTGTGCGGCTGTTAAGGCAGTCGCACGCTCTTCGGCGCGCAGAAATCGCTTAATGTTTTCGTTTACTGTAATGATGCCACGTGGATCGGGCATCTTGAGTGTGAGGGAAGCGTAGTGTGGTATTGCATTAAAGCGAGCGAAAGCTTCGCGTCCGAGTAGTGCTTGATAGCGGCTTTGGAACGGAGCAATGTGGAAGGTTAGATGTTCGCTACGGAAGTTATCGGGGGAACCGAATATAACGTTTAGTAGCAGGGAGCCCGTGCAACGAGCCCCTGGGCCTGGCGTTACTCCTTTAAAGGTAATATTGCTATGGCGAATTTTTGTTGGGTCTATCCCCATTTTGCGGATTGTATCCTGGTATATCAGGTTTAGACTACTGCCACCGTCCATGAGGACTCGTGCGAGGCGGTATCCGTCAATTATTGGGTCTAATAGCAGGGCAGCCCATCCTGCATGCTGGATACTTGCTGAGTAATCACGATGGTCGAAAGTGATCGGTTGAGACGACCAGTGGCAGGACTCCGCGGTGATAGGCCTTCGGGCGTATTTTTCTGGGAGTGTCGTTTTGTTTCTTCCATTGATCACGTGCAACACGTTTACTGTTTTGACCTCTAGTGGAAATTTCTTTTGTTCCCTAGCGTCTCCCTTGAGAGGCTCATCCTCATCTTCGCTTGGTGTATCCTCCCCCTTGTGTACGACGTTGAGCTTGCCGGACTGCTTGAAGACCCAACATTCTCTGTGGGTATGATTGGCTGGTTTGTCGGGGGTGCTATGGACCTGACATATTTGGTCCAGAATTTTATTCAGGCTGGACAGTTCGTCTCTGGCGCCTTTAGAGGGCAGCTTCTGACCTGGCCGAGAGCTTTTGAATCTGGCGTTTACTACCGTGCTCTTCGTGTTGTCTCCTTTGTTCCGGCGTTTGTTATTGCCGTCGCGCCGTGATTTCCCGTTTCCATCTCTAACTTCGGATGTACTGGGGTCGCTGGTGCTGCATCTGGCTAGCCAGCTATCCTCACCCGCGCAAAAGCGGGTCATGAGGCTTGTTAATGCTGCCATTGTTCTCAGCTTTTCTTGGCCAAGGTGTCTGGCGAGCGATTCGTCACAGACGCTATGTTTAAAAGGTGCCAATGCTTCAGCATCCGGACAGTCGACAATTTGGTTCTTTTTAGTAAGAAACCTGTTCCAAAGTTTTCGGGCTAACTCTCTGGGCTGTTGAGTTATATGGCTCAAATCATCCGCGTCCGGAGGCCGGACATAAGTTCCTTGGAAATTTGCCCGAAAAGCGTCTTCAAGCTCTTCCCAACTTCCAATGGAGTTTTCGGGGAGGCCTTTAAGCCAGTGGCGGGCTGGCCCTTTGAGCTTGAGGGGTAAGTACTCGATGGCATGGAGATCATCTCCTCGAGCCATATGGATGTGGAGGATGTAGTCCTCGATCCAGACCCCAGGGTCTGTTGTTCCGTCGTATGCCTCTATGTTTACAGGTTTGAATCCCTCTAGAAATTCATGATCCAGCACCTCATCGGTGAAACATAGGGGGTGTGCGGCACCCCTGTATCTGGGTGTACCGCGTTGTTCGGATGTTATATCGTATGTTGGGGCGTGCTTGCGTGGTCCATAGATGGATCTGGTTGCGTTGTCCTTTTGGTGCAAGCCCCCGCGTGAATCGCGTATTGTCTTGTGAGTGGCATTATTTGCCGCTCTATGTTGGCCATGAGGTCGTCTATCCGGCCAGGTGGCTGTTTTGATTTTTGGTTGTGAGGGGTCTGAGCCCTCCTCATCGAATTCAGGTAGCAACTTCTGCTTCGGGTAGCTCTTGGTGGGGCGATTGTCGCCGTACTTCGCTGATGTGTTGAGTATTTTACTCCATCTGATTTGGAGTGTGTCTTGCGTAGCCTTGAGCCTTTGCTTCTGCTTTTTTAGGCTCCTCGCGGTGGCAACAAGCCTTTGACGGGCATTCTGCTGCTCCGGGGGCCTGTCCGGCGTTGTGTCGTCCGGACTATTATCTTTGACGGAATTGGCTTGTTCGGTTTGATTTTCCGTATTGCCATGGTCCGGCAGTGATTCGCCCTGCTCCAACACTGGGTCTGTGTGGTCGTTATTTCTGGCGAGGCGGGATTTGGGGCGGCGCTTGCGCCTCCGCTTTGACTGCTTCTTGAGGGAACAAGCCTTCGGTGCATCCTTCCATTCCTCGTCGTCGTTTTCTTTTGGTGTGTCCACCGTGTATACGTCATATGATGAAGTGGACATCCGACACCCTGTGGGCAGTGGTTCATCTTCGCCTCCCGCAACATTGTCCATACCGTCGATGTCTGTGGAGTCGAAGTCGAGCATGTCAGTTAAATCCTCGACAGTGGCTACAAAGTGGGTGGTGGGTGGGCGTCGAATTTCTTTGTAGCTGCATCCCAATCATGTTGGCCATAATCTGGCCAGGGCTCTCCTGACAAGGAGAGAGACCTTATTGAATTCAGAATGTCGCCGAAGGGCGAGTGCTGAGAGATATCTGCGGTGGTGAATTCCATGATCGGCGCCCACTCAGATTCGATTGGCAGGGGCGCGGATGGTTTGGGGTCCGGAGGAGAGTCCGACACCTTGGAGTCACGGGCTGCGCAGAGGATTATGCTGGTGTTCGGCTCGATCGTCGTTGAGACTGCAGCCCCTGAGGCAGTGTCTAGCCACCCGTCCTCGATTGGTGCAGCTGGCTCCGAGCTAAGGGTCAGAGCTGGTGTGGCCGCGGCCTATGGAGTACCATCTGGTAGCAGAGCTAGGTCATGCCCATCGAGACAGTGTGGCGCGCCCGGCTGTGGATCGAATCCATCGAAGATCAAGTCTCCGCGGATGTCGGTTGTGTAGTTCAAACTTCCAAATCTGACCTGATGGCCAGGGGCGTAGCTTTCAATCTACTCCAGATGGCCAAGCGAATTAGCCCGCAGTGCAAAGCCGCCAAATACGAAGATCTGCCCGGGGAGAAAAGTCTCACCCTGGACCGCATCGCTACCGATGATAGTAGGAGCCATCAAGCCTAACGGCGACGACACAGAGGAACTCTTAATGAAAGCACCAATGTCGGTGTCAAAACCGGCAGATCTCGGGTAGGGGGTCCCGAACTGTGCATCTAGGCCGGATGGTAACATGAGGCAAGGGACATGAAGTTTTACCCAGGTTCGGGCCCTCTTGATGGAGGTAAAACCCTACATCCTGCTTGATTAATATTGAAGATATGGGTGTTACAGGAGTAGATCTACCACGAGATCAGAGAGGCTAAACCCTAGAAGCTAGCCTACAATATGATTGTATGTTGTGATTGTTGTCCTACGGACTAAAACCCTCCGGTTTATATAGACACCGGAGAGGGTTAGGGTTACACAAGGTCGGTTACAAAGGAGGAGATATCCATATACGTATTGCTTAGCTTGCCTTCCACGCCAAGTAGAGTCCCATCCGGACACAAGACGAAGTCTTCAATCTTGTATCTTCATAGTCTAACAGTCCGGCCGATGGAGATAGTCCGGCTGTCCGGAGACCCCCTAATCCAGGACTCCCACACGGACTATCTCCATTGGTCGGACTGTTAGACTATGAAGATACAAGATTGAATACTTCGTCTCGTGTCCGTATGGGACTCTACTTGGCGTGGAAGGCAAGCTAGGCAATATGTATATGGATATCTCCTCCTTTGTAACCGACCTTGTGTAACCCTAACCCTCTCCGGTGTCTATATAAACCGAAGGGTTTTAGTCCGTATGACAACAATCACAACATACAATCATACCATAGGCTAGCTTCTAGGATTTAGCCTCTCTGATCTCGTGGTAGATCTACTCTTGTACTACCCATATCATCAATATTAATCAAGTAGGACGTAGGGTTTTACCTCCATCAAGAGGGCCCGAACCTGGGTAAAACTTCGTGTCCCCTGCCTCCCGTTACCATCCGGCCTAGACACACAGTAAGGATTCAGATTCAATTCCACCCACCCACCCAAACATACGCGATCTATCCCAAATTAGGCAAGAGCCCGAAGAAACAGTACACCATTACTGGGCCAGATTCCTCCTGATCATGAACGGGATAAAGGACTGCCGCGAGGAAGACGCAATTTCATTCTTCTGCAATAATTGGACGGACAAGGGAATCCCCAACGCCATAAGTCATCGCGAAATTACACGCTTTGCCGACTTGGTGTCCATAGTACGAAAGTACTATGCGATGGAAAGCGCCTGGAAAACCAAAATAAAATTTTGGGGTAATCCGGCCCTGAATACAAACCCAGTCCGAAATAAAAGGGTGCATTATCACAATTTACCTGGGTTAACTACCAAAAAGCAAAAGCCCTCTACAGGGCAAGGAACCGTACTGGAGGGATGGCTCAACGGACCCTGTAAAATTCATAGTACAGCGGATGCAATACCAACGCACAGCCTTAGAGCATGTTGGATACTCCGGCAGGTGGCCAAAAGTGGTGAGGATCTACTCCTCCCAAAAACCACAGAGCACCATCCCGTGGACAACAATGCGGTGTTAACGGTCTTTGAGACCTTCGCGTCCAATAATAGACGCAAGCGAACACTCCGCAACATAGCCGAAATCTGCCACGTAGCAGAAATAAATCCTTGGAGTGGCAGGGCTATTACCTTCACCGCCAGTGACGAACCCAAATTCTGAACAGCCCGAGCACCAGCCGCACTGGTCCTCAGTCCAATCGTGGACGGCTTTGGACTCACCAAGGTACTCATGGACGGCGGCAGCGGATTAAACCTCGTCTATGAGGAAACTCTTCAAAAGATGGAAATAGACTGGAGCCGCATTGAGCAAAGCAGCACAACCTTTAGAGGAATCATCCCCAGTTGGGAAGCACGCTGTGCTGGAAAAATCACACTAGACGTGGTATTCAGCACACCGGATAATTATAGATCCGAAGAAATTACATTCCAAGTGGCCCCGTTCAGCAGCGGATACCACGCTCTATTACGGTGGGAGGAGTATTCAATCTTCCAAGCCATACCCCATTACGGGTACATGAAGCTCAAAATGCCCGGGCCCAACGGAATCATCACTCTTGTTAGTGATCCGGACATAGCACTCCGCGCCGAAAATAAAACAGCTGCACTGGCCCTTGAGGCACTATCCGAGGCCCTAGCGGCCGAAGAACTAACCGCGCTGCGCTTCATGGTGAACAGGGATGATGTGATACTCGATAAAAGATCCAAGTCCACCTCCTTTAAGCCGGCAGACGAAATAGTCGAATTCCAAGTCCATCCAACGGACCCTACAAAAACAGCTTCCATTGGGGCACAATTAAACCCTGATGTCGACGCCGCACTGCGGGAGTTCCTACGCGAGAACTGGGACATTTTTGCCTGGCACCCTTCAGACATGCCAGGAATCCCACGCAGGCTGGCCGAACATAGCCTAAATATCCTAAAAGGATTCAAGCCAGTCAAGCAGGCTCTTCGACGTTTCTCCGAGCCTAAAAGACAAGCCATGGGAGAGGAACTAGCCAAGCTATTGGAGGCCGGATTCATCAGAAACATAAAACATCCGGACTGGCTAGCAAACCTGGTGATGGTACCAAAGAAGGACAAATCCTGGCGCTTGTGCCTCGATTTTAAGGACCTTAACAAGGCCTGCCCAAAGGATCGCTTCCCCCTCCCCCGCATCAATCAAATCATCGATGCTACCGCAGGACACAATTCATTGTGTTTCCTCGACGCATACTCCGGCTACCATCAAATCAAAGTAGCAGAGCCAGACCAAGCCGCAACGGCATTCATCACACCATACGGACCATTCTGCTTCAACACAATGCCCTTTGGGCTAAAAAACGCCGGCGCAACATATCAGCGCATGATTCAGACATGTCTGGCAAACCAGATCGGCAAAACAGTGGAGGCATACGTGGATGACGTGGTCGTTAAAACCAAGCATGTCGAAAGTCTAGTGGACGACTTGAGGGTCACATTCGACAACCTCCGAACATATGACATCAAGCTCAATCCAGAAAAATGCGTTTTCGGCGTACCGGCCGAAAAGCTCCTAGGATTCATCATCTCCAGTAGAGGCATCGAAGCTAATCCGGCCAAAATCCGAGTGTTGTCACAGTTGGCTACCCCAACAGACCTCAAACAAATACAAAAATTGACGGGATGTGTGGCAGCTCTAAGACGCTTTATCTCCCGCTTGGGAGAAAAGGCATTACCCCTTTACCGCCTCCTCCGGCGCACCGAACACTTCGAGTGGACGGACACCGCCACGGCCGGACTCAACGAAATAAAAGCCATATTGGCAACAAACCCAGTCCTGGCCGCGCCAAACATTGGCAAACCAATGCTATTATACATTGCGGCAACTCATCAAGTAGTAAGCGCAGTGCTCGTCGTCGAGCGAGAAGTGGACGGACACAAATTCCCCCTTCAAAAGCCAGTTTACTATGTGTCCACTATCCTTAATCCATGCAAATCACGGTACCCGCATTATCAAAAGATAGTGTACGCAGTATTTATGGCATCCTGGAAGCTGCGACACTACTTTCAAGAGTGTTCGATAACGGTAGCCTTGGAAGTACCACTTAACGATATTATAAACAACCGCGACGTGACGGGCCGGATTGCCAAATCGGCCATTGAGCTCCTCCCGTTCGACATAACTTACAAGCCACGGCGAGCTATTAAGTCGCAAGTTTTGGCTGACTTCGTCGCTGAATGGACGGAAGTCGAACTCCCTAAAGAGTACAGCACATATTCAAACTGGATCATGCACTTCGACAGCTCCAAAATGTTGGCCGGTCTGGGGGCTGGCGTCGTTTTGACGTCCCCAATAGGAGATACCGTTCAATGCGTATTACAGATAATGTATACGGACTCCAACAACGCAGCCGAATATGAGGCCCTTCTACATGGTCTCCGGATGGCAGTATCCATGGGCATTCAACGCCTAGAGGTGCGCGGGGATTCAAACCTCGCGATATCCCAAATAAATGGAGACTTCGACACCAAGGATCCGAAAATGGCAGCTTATCGCAATGCCGTCCTAGAAATGTCAGCTCGGTTCGAGGGGCTCGAATTTCACCATGTGGCTCGGGAAAACAATCAGGCGGCGGATATCCTCGCCCGCATCGGTGCAAAATGTGACGCGGTACCTCCCAACATATTTCTGGAACGGCTCTTCAAGCCATCCGTAGCATGGGAAGGGGACACCGGTAAGAACAGTCCGGACCCGGCCAACATACCCGAAACCGAACTCTCTGACACAATCGGAGGCTCCGCCACCGAAATAACACAATCAGCCCACGAAATAATGGCCATTGTTGCCCCGTGGACAGAACCATTCCTGGCCTACTTAACTAGACAGGAACTTCTGGAGGACCAAAATGAGGCACGCTGCATAGTGCGGCGATCCAAGGCCTACAGGGTCCACAAGGGAGAATTGTACAAAAAAAGCGCTACCAGAGTCCTTCAACGGTGCATCTCCGAAGAGGAAGGGCGGAACCTTTTGGCAGAAATTCATGCCGGACTCGGCGGTCATCACGCCGCAGCCCGGGCTCTTGTAAGCAAGGCCTTCTGTACAGAATTCTATTGGCCAATGGCCCGGGCAGACGCACAGGACTTGGTCCAACATTGCGCCGGTTGCCAGCTCTTTGCAAATCAAAGCCACATGCCACCCACCACCCTCCGAACAATCCCCATTACATGGCCCTTCGCGGTCCGGGGGCTTGACATGGTTGGACCCCTTAAAGGGGGAACCCACAAGAAAAAATACTTATTGGTCATGGTGGATAAATTCACCAAATGGATAGAGGCCAAACCGGTTAAAACAACCAAATCCGGACCGGTGATAGATTTCATATCCGGGGTTGTACACTGTTACGGCGTCCCCCACAGCATCATCAATGATAACGGCACGAACTTCACGGCCGACGAGGTAAAACTCTGGTGCAGCAAAATGGGCATCAAGCTCGATTATGCTTCAGTCTATCACCCACAAACCAACGGTCAAGTCGAACGAGCAAATGGTCTTATATTGAGCAGCATTAAACCCAGATTAGTGCGCTCCTTAACGAAGTCTGACATGCATTGGGTAGAGGAGCTCGACTCCGTACTCTGGGGGCTGCGGACCACGCCGAATCGTAGTACTAGATACACACCGTTTTTTATGGTGTACGGCACAGAGGCAGTCCTGCCCTGTGACTTAATTCATGACTCACCTCGAGTGCGCATGTACGAAGAAAGAGAAGCCGAGCTCGATCGGCAGGACAGTCTGGATACCTTGGAGGGAGAGAGCGACGTAGCCAAAGCCCGTTCCGCATTTTACCAGCAACAGGCTCGCAGATACCAAAGCAGAGAAGTACGGGTCAAAACTTATAACGTTGGCGAACTAGTTCTCCGGCTGCCGGATAAGAAAAAGAACAAGCTAGAGCCCAAATGGGAAGGTCCCTTCATCATCGACCAAGTTCTGACGGGCGGAGCGTACCGACTGTGGGATGCATCAACTAGTCGACTCGAGCCAAACCCATGGAACGCAGCCAGGCTCCGAAGATTCTACGCCTAGCACCGGACTTTATGTTAGTCCCCTCCCTTTGTCCATTTTCTGCATATGCGTCATCTGTCTTGTTTCCCTTTCTTTCGTTTATTTCTCTAGGCCTCCAAGGGTCACCTTGTGCCTCACTTGTACATTATAGATATGCTAGCTGCACTCTATACACCTGGGGGCTTCTTTCACAGAAGCTTAGATTATTCACCTGGGCATCACACCCAACACATGCGTTATACTTCTGCATGTACCTTTTTTCACCATTATATGCACCGATATGACTTAAGTTTTGGCCAAGCTGGGTTGCCTGGCTCTTGTATTTATGCCCTACGTTCCTGTTAATTCGGCTAGGGCATAAGGGGAGCACCTCTGCGATTGTTACCGCCGGGTCAGCCGGACATGTACCTCAGACTGGGTGAAGCCGAAAGCTAGCGTTCTTAAGAGAATATTCGGTCGATGAACAAAACATGACTTTTAATTATTATTCGTATCTGCCCCCAGATATTTTTTCTGCGCTTCTTGTCGCAGTCCGGACATGCACTTTACGGCATGCCTACCCAGGCAAAGGAACCCTTAACGGAACTATTCTCTCTGGAAGATGTTTCTTACTACCCATGTAATATAACATAACTAGTTGGGCACTTGTCTGATAAAGCACTAATGACCCCTACGCCTGGTCTCCACGCATGCCCCGGTTCTTACATAACCGAAAGGGTATTCGGATACACTCCGGACTGTCGGGTCCCGAGGTTGAAGCGAAAAGGTCCACCACGACAAACGATCTACAATCCGGCTAGAAGGCATCATACATGTCACTTTAAAATTACATAGTCAATTTGACTGGTTGAATTCCTCTTCAATGCCATCCAATAGGCTGTCTAGTCTACATTCCTGTTAGGAATACTTTGCGGCCAATTCTACTTGGCCGTACACTAAACTGACTGGGATCTCCTTGCCATCAGGCCCCACAGGTCTGACTTCGGCCATGTGGTTCGGGTCAGCCTTCATGTATCGTGTCTTCACCATTGCCCAGGCTTCCCTGGCACCCTAACGGCAGGCCGATATCTTCCATTATAGGAAGCGCCGCCGTGCTCCCTTCAGCATTTCTGCAAGCTCTCCAAGGCCTTCGGGTATGGAAACGGACGGCCACAAGGCCTGGGCGATGCCTTGCATCACCTGTCGAACTCGTTCGTGCAACTGTGAGAGCTCGGCAAGAAGATCATCCGTCGAATCAGGCATCTCTTCGGCAGGACGACCTCTAAGCATACCTACAAACATAACTCTGTTAGCCAGCTTCCTCGCCGAACTCTTTTTTTCAAAGTTCGTTCAAGCACTTACTAAATATGCCGCGTCGAAGCCGCTGATTCTCCTTAAAAGAGTCCGACAGTTGGGCACGAACATCTTTTAGTTCCACGCCCAGCTTGGTGTTGGCATCTTGGAGATCATTCTTCTCCTGCCTCACCCTCGTCAGCATGCTCTCACCGGCCTTCAGCTGGCGTATGAGTTGTTGCTTATCCGGATTTACTCCAGCGTCATCTGCAATTTTATCGTCAGATCTGCATATACGCCGCACTCTAATACGATACTTATCATTCGAAGGATATGTTACTAGAGGGGGTCTTTCTGGGCTCCCCCGATGCGGCTAGTGCGGCCTGCAGTTGGGCTTTGCACTCTTCCAGCTCCTGGGACAGTTGAGTATTCTTTTCTGTAAGAACCTGCATAACAAATGATCCTTAAATCAGTTATCCTAACTGTTTCAAGTCTCAGGGGCTATTGATATATGTAATCATCAAATTCTCTCACCCGTATGTCTTTTACATACTACTCCGTGGCTCTGGCTAGACCATTTTGAGCGGCACGGAGGTGCGCGTCTCCCGAGTTGAAGGCATCCAATGCCTCTTGGGAGAAACAAGCGTCATGAAGAACAGTCCGGTGACGCCTGTGGTTCATCACACTTTCCACCTCGGAATGGGTGGCGGACAGTTTATCCGCATCCTCTTTCAAAGGAGCACCCGGCGCACGCCTTGTATTCGTTCCCGCCTCTGAATCCGGCCTTGGGGCCTGGCTTGTGGAGGTGCAATTGGTAGCCTCTCCGGGTATAGTCTGGCGAGCTCTCTTTTTCCTGAAAAGAAGGCATGGGCGTTAATATGCCTCCGCAAATAATGTTTTGCAATAAAGACGGCGCGCCATACCGCTGCGCCGGTGCCTCAATCCGGATGCAGATCTTTTCAGCATGTCTGGCCTTGCGGCCCCTTGTTGGCTAGTTGCCACAGGCTCGACCTTCTGCCCCGAGCACCTCCCCTGCAAAACACGGCTGTTATACGGCAATCAAAAAGCGCAAGGACGGATCCCTTTTTACATGCTGGGACTTCGGTCTCAGTCACCTGTGAGGCTGGAACTAGCCCAGTGTAATCCGCTGTAATGGCCACCAAGGCGTTGTCATTACTCCATTGGTAAAATACCCCGTCGATCAGCTCCACAGATATGTCCGGATCTTCCTTGGAGGCCGGGTCAAGGGACCGTCCGGGGTCCTCGGGTTGCGGAGGAGGGCTGTTTATCTCCTTTACTGCCTGGCGCAGCTCCTGCGATAAAATAGCTAGAATAAATACCTAACTACGGGAATACAAAATGGATGGGCAAATAAAAAGTCTCTGCTTACCCAGCCCGGAGGATTGTGCATAGAAAATCCGCCCTGCAGGTTGACACGAAGGAATTCCTCCTCTTCCCCCTTGTACAAAGTGGATAAGATCTTTATTAGATCGGCAGTTAATCCCGGCCCTTTACGGCCGTGGCGGGTGGCGTCATCCTCCCCGTTGAAATCCCACATGGGATGGCCTCTGTACTGAAGCAGCTGCACCCCCCGCATGATGCATGAGGCCATGACCTCGATCATGGTCAATCCGGATCGAGCTAAAAAACTTATCTGGCTCATCAGGTAAAGAATGTCCCTGTCATCTTCCTCCAGGGAGTTCCGTGGACGCCAGCTCTGGCGCTTCTTCAAAGGGGCGTTGTTGAACTCCGGAAGGCCAATCCGAATAGGGTCTGGGAGGGGGGACATCTTCTATGTAGAACCGTTCTGAAGGCCAGTCTTCGGACGTCTTCTTCGGGGTCCCGGACAGGTATCCGGTCCCGGCAATACGCCACACTTCGTCTCTGCCCACTTGATATATTGATCCCTTCTTAGAACGGGGCACAAGGCAGAACAGCTTCTTCCACAGAGCGAAATGAGCCTCACAGCCCAAAAACAACTCGCAAAGGGCTACGAATCCCGCGATATGCAGCAGGGAGGCAGGCGTAAGGTTGTGCAACTGGAGGCCGTAGAACTCCAGAAGCCCCGGAGAAACGGATGGATTGGGAATCCGAGCCCTCTTACCAAATAAGGGACAAGGCATACCCGCTCTCCCTTGGAGGGATTGGGACGGCTCTCCGCTTGCTCTCCGCCATTGTAGGTGGCAAGCCCGGCTCGAACCGGGACCAGGTACGCTGGGGGAAGAAATCCCTTGGACTGAAGCATCACCAATTTGCTGTGCAGGATGGAACATCTCTCCCAATCTCCCGGTTTGGAGCTAGGGGTGCGAGAGGAGGAGATGCGTTGACCGGCCATGATGGAATGGATCTCTGTCGGGTGCGCTCCGATGAAGGCTCGCCAAGGGGGATGGTGTGATTTGGATCTAAATCCTCGTCTTTTTAAATAGGCGGCTCATTCACACAGCTAGGGGGGTAAATATGAAAACACCCTGGCTCTTCACATTCGCTCGACACGTGGAAAGTGGCCATTATTGGGCATGGAAGCCGAGGAGTACAAACATTCACAAGAAACCAGACATTATTTCGACAGGTACACAGAATTTGGAGAGGAACCCGCCTTGCAATGCCGAAGACAATACTGCACGTCGGACTCGTCGTCATTGAAGCCTAGTTCGGGGGCTACTGAGGGAGTCCTAGATTTGGGGGTCTCCGGACAGCCAGACTATCTCCATTGGCCGGACTGTTAGACTATGAAGATACAAGATTGAAGACTTCGTCTCGTGTCCGGATGGGACTCTACTTGGCATGGAAGGCAAGCTAGGCAATACGTATATGGATATCTCCTCCTTTGTAACCGACCTTGTGTAACCCTAACCCTCTCCGGTGTCTATATAAACCGAAAGGTTTTAGTCCGTAGGACAACAATCATAACATACAATCATACCATAGGCTAGCTTCTAGGGTATAGCCTCTCTGATCTCGTGGTAGATCTACTCTTGTACTACCCATATCATCAATATTAATCAAGCAGGACGTAGGGTTTTACCTCCATCAAGAGGGCCCGAACCTGGTAAAACTTCGTGTCCCCTGCCTCATGTTACCATCCGGCCTAGACACACAGTTCGGGACCCCCTACCCGAGATCTGCCGGTTTTGACACCGACACCGGCGATGAAGCACTTAGCTATCGCGACCTCACCGACACTGTCTTCATGCCGGCCGCGGACATCGTCTTCTGCGCCGTCACCATAGGTGTCCTCCATCGCCAAGTTAGGGCACAGAAGATCAAACTGCTCGGCCTCCTCTCCCACTCCGTCTAGTAGTTCTTCGTGTGGTAAATAAAACCTCATTTTTACGGCCCCTTTGATCCTATAGATTCATCATTTTCTACCACAAGCAGTTTCTATTCACACAAGTTGGATCTATTTCATACTGCATCTCATAATATGCCTAGTATTTTCACTTATGCTTCACAAAGTAGTTAGATTCCTCACTTGTACTTATTCGTGGATTCGTACAAATCTGGAACCAACTCTCTATCTATGAGTGAATGTCTTCACACTATGAGGTCAATGTCTTCTAAACTGATTTATCTTCGAAATCTTCAGAGAATGCATATGACCTCTCCCCCTTCCCTCGCACCTTAATGCTGTCACAGGTACATGTCCGTGGGAGAATCCCTTGGTTCTCATAGTCTGCATTCATTTGCAGAATTCTAACAGCATCATATAAATTCTCATGAAGCCAGTTCTTGTCTGACCAGTAGACGGAAGACTTTGTCAGTTTTGAAGCCTTTTAGTTTAAACTTCATGGCACCAGAGAAATCTGCAAGGAAGGGTGGCAGACAGCGTCGTGGCAACACCTCAAGAGATTTGCCTCCTGACCTCTATGAGTTGTACAAGACAGATCCAGAGGAGGACTACAATCAGCGGAAAACTCGAATCCAATGGATTCGAAGATATTGGGAAGAACAATGGTTCAAGTACAGGTTCGTGATCCAGGAGTATGTTGAGAAGAATGCCATCAAACGACCATGGGGAGACATCCTATACAGAAATCTTCAACCCAGGTCCAAAGCTGAAGCCATTGAACAAGGCTTCTATCCTTGCATGGTCCGTGGACCACAGCCTGCAGACGCAGACCCATCTTCATTACTATAGTGCCGTGACGATAATCTGTTCAAGCGCAACTTCTAGTTTGCCAAGAATTCGGCCAAAGAAAACAAGAAGTCGCGGGGATTAGACTTCAATCCAGGCCCCTCTGCTCCTCGTGCTGATGGCTCACGCCAAGTTGAACCCAATCTTGTTGGGCCCTTCTACAACCTATAAGGTCTCATCACTCATATTATGGTTCAAGGGACAGCCGTGGATGAACCTGCAGACGACGCTGATTCTGACGAAGTGCCTGCACCACCGAAGCCAAAGAAGCTAAAGAAACCTCAAGCTTCGAAGCCTTCCCCAGCACCAAAGGCCTCACGGGCGAAGCCTCTGGCCACTGCACCTCCTGAACATAGTGTGCAGTCTGAAGATTTGTCACGCATCTCCAAGCCCTCCAAAGTGAAGATGCCCTTGCAACCCACTAGCCAAGCACTGACCACTGCTGCTATTCTGCGCAATGATGCCATTGATCTGTCCAGCGACGACGATCTTGGCGATGATGCTCTTGAGCAGTTGATCAAGAGCAAGCAAGAGGCAGAAATCTTCAATGACCTTCCTCTCTTTGATGCCGAAATCATCAACACATTCATTGATGAGTGGTTTGATAGCCCAAATGTCAGCTTTGATGATCTTTAGCTTCCCATTGGCCTCAGCATCGCCTTCCACGGAGCCATTGCTGCTGAGCTGGCTCTCGCTCAGAAGATTGTTGAGCTGAAGCATAAGATCAATTATGAAAAAGCTCAGTTCAAGAAGCATATGGCCAAGCTCAATGTTGAAGACATTCAGAACTTCTAGACCATGATGCATGAGCTTAAGGAAGCATTCCGAACCAAACGCGAAGAAGCCAAATGTTCTTGTGAGCGCATGAAGGATCTTGCTGCTAAATGTGTCCAAGGATACAATGAGGCTGAAAAGCGCAAGGCCTTGGGGTGACCAGGAATCGATCCTAGAATGGCGGCCAAGAAGAAGAAGAAGCCAGCTGTGGCAAAACCCGAGGCACCAAGGCAGGAAGTACATCCAATTGTCTTCCCAGCCAGTATGATAGGCTCGAAGCCTAAGGTCCCCACAGTGGCTTCAGAACTGAAGAAAACAAGGGCTGCTGAAGTTGAAGCCAGAAAGCGCAAAACCAAGGGCACTACTGATGATGCTCCTCCAACCAAGAAACGCAAAACCAAGAAGAGAGATCGGGCTGCTCCCACAGAGCCCCTTAATGTCGAGCCAATCTCAGTGGCTCTTCCTGCGACTGAACATTGAGAGCGCCAGTTGATAGTTCATGAGCCTGCTTTCACAGAGGCTCCTGAAGCTGAAGACAATCCTGAAGATAATCCAGCTGTTGACCCCACTGCAGCTGAAGACATTGGTCCTCACGACAATGTTGAAGATGATGAAGTCCTTCCTCAGATCGAGCACCAATTGGTATCATCGCCTGTGCTCACGCACAGCAAACTCATCAGCATTGGTCGTCCTCTGACACCAACTACTCAGGATGCATCGTGGGCTGATCACCCACAACGACAAGACACTCCAAGCTCTCCCCAACCGCAAGATACCCCACCAGTGCAAGATGACGATGACTTTGAGGACCAGCACACTCCATCTCCACAAGCGTCGCCAGCATTGCGCAGGCTTCGCAAAGGACCAAGGCCCCAAGTCACTCCCACTATGCACGTGTCAGAGTCCGAAGCCAAAATGGCTGAAGATATTCCGGCTGCATCATCCGATGAAGAAGAAGCACCAAGAGTTGAAAGAGTTGCTACACCCCCATCCCACCAAGATGTTGTTCTCGAGGAGAACGTGTCCGACCCTCCAGCTCCTGAAGTGGAGGTTAACAACCCTGAGGCGGCCACCAACATCACCGCTGAAGCCAATGACGTCGTCATGGCTGAAGCTAATGCGGCGCCTGAAGCTACTGTGGTGCCAGAAGTCCAAGCACCTGAAGCCACTTCGGCACCCGAAGTAGATGCTGAAGCACCTGAGGTACACGCACCTGAAACCAATGTGGCCCCTGAAGCCCATGAAGACAATGCCAATGCTCCTGTTCCCCCTCCAAGACCTCATACAATTGAGTTGGCATTTGATCGCGGTCAGCCTGTTATGGTCCACTGGCCCGTTTTGGTTCCTCCACCTGCTGCGGGTCCACAGTTTGAGTATCATGTCGAGAACAGACCTCAAGTCCAAAAGCCCAAGCCAAGACTTCCACGATTCCCAGGCACTGCCACTTCACCTGAGGTCTTCAATGTGAATGGCTTCGTGGCACATAACACCTTCTTCAACAGCTCCAAGAACCCTTATACCAGACCTCACATTCCATCAGATCTGTTCTGGAGCTATCAGCAGCGCAGCTACTATTCCTGCGTCCTATACAATCAAGGGCGCATATTTCCACATATGCGCCTCGACTCTGAAGCTATAGCTGGCCTGCCCTGCCTTGAAGAAGCATTGGATTGCTTCAGAGATGCTGGAGTGTTGCAGTTTGTCACAGATAAGGAACACTGGAATGAAGAGCTTCTGCTACAGTTCTATACAACTCTTCACATTCGAGGCTACAACAGGGATCCAAAGACTTGGGTCCTTGAGTGGATGACAGGCAATGTCCATCATGAAGCTAAAGCTCTTGATATCATTGAGCTCACAGGCCTGCTCACTCTTGGTGAATACTATAAACCAGGCTGTCAACAACACCAAAATGCCTTGGAAAGCATCTTTCAGAAGCCAGAACCCAACATGAGTCAAATGCTGAGCATGATGAAGCCTCTGCCACACGATGCTGAATACCCATCTGAGTTCTTTGTTGAAGACCTAGAGTACCTGCCTCGCACCATTTACCATATCATCAGGAAGACTCTATGGCCTGTCAAAGGACATTCATCTGCAGCGAAGCTTGAAGGAGCAATGAAGACTTTGGTTTTCTATATATTCAATGGCATCAGCTTCAATGCTCAAGACTTCTTCATCAGGCAGTTGGCTGCATCTGGCTCCGACATCTTTGGGTTGAAATTCTATGCTCCATGGGTCATTCGCCTTATCAAGCGTCACTCTGCCTTCAACAATCAACCGTCTGCGCGCAATCATCTTATATTCTTGCCAGAAGTTGATCTGTCAGTTGAAGCCATTTACCCAGAGCCTGCTAAGGATCCCATTTATCTTCATAATGTTGATCACCAAAGCTTCACCCAGCCTATTGAAGGAGTTCCGACAGTTTCTCGCGTTTATCCTCTTGCTGGCAACACACGTGCCCCTCGCGCTCAAACTGACGCCACTGGTAGCACCATTGCGCAAAGGCCTCGAAGGCGATCTCGTGTCCTAAATGACAGAGAGCTTCTTGATGTCTACTACACAACCTTCTTCTTGTAGACGTTGTTGGGCCTGCAAGTGCACAGGTTTGTAAGACAGTAGCAAATTTCCCTCAAGTGGATGACCTAAGGTTTATCAATCCGTAGGAGGCGTAGGATGAAGATGGTCTCTCTCAAGCAACCCTGCAACCAAATAACAAAGAGTCTCTTGTGTCCCCAACACACCCAATACAATGGTAAATTGTATAGGTGCACTAGTTCGGCGAAGAGATAGTGAAACAAGTGGTATATGGATAGTAGATAAAGGTATTTGTAATCTGAAATAATAAAAACAGCAAGGTAGCAAGTGATAAAATTGAGCGTAAACGGTATTGCAATGTGTTGAAACAAGGCCTAGGGTTCATACTTTCGCTAGTGTAAGTTCCCTCAACAATACTAACATAATTGGATCACATAACTATCCCTCAACATGCAACAAAGAGTCACTCCAAAGTCACTAATAGCGGAGAACGAACGAAGAGATTATGGTAGGGTACGAAACCACCTCAAAGTTATTCTTTCCAATCAATCCGTTGGGCTATTCCTATAAGTGTCACAAACGACCCTAGAGTTCGTACTAGAATAACACATTAAGACACAAATCAACCAAAACCCTAATGTCACCTAGATACTCCAATGTCACCTCAAGTATTCGTGGGTATGATTATACGATACGCATCACACAATCTCAGATTCATCTATTCAACCAACACATAGAACCTCAAAGAGTGCCCCAAAGTTTCTACCGGAGAATCACGACGAAAACGTGTGCCAACCCCTATGCATAGGTTCCCAATGTCACGAAACCCGCAAGTTGATCACCAAGACATACATCAAGTGTTCTGAAGTATTTAAAGACTCAATCCGATAAGATAACTCCAAAGGGGAAACTCAATTCATTACAAGAGAGAAGAGGGGGAGGAGAAACATAGGATCCAACTATAATAGCAAAGCTCGCGATACATCAAGATCGTAACATCTCAAGAACATGA
The DNA here is from genome assembly GCF_002162155.2 of Triticum dicoccoides. NCBI lineage: Eukaryota > Viridiplantae > Streptophyta > Magnoliopsida > Poales > Poaceae > Triticum > Triticum dicoccoides. The sequence goes on along the minus strand of NC_041386.1, from coordinate 556,902,561 downwards.
GAGAGAGAGAGATCAAACACATAGCTACTGGTACATACCCTCAGCCCCGAGGGAGAACTACTCCCTCCTCGTCATGGAGAGCACGGGGATGATGAAGATGGCCACCGGAGAAGGATTCCCCCCTCCGGCAGGGTGCCGGAATGGGTCTAGATTGGCTTTCGGTGGCTACGGAGGCTTCTGGCGGCGGAACTCCCGATCCATTCTCTGTTCTAGAAGTTTTAGGTCACGTGGGTATATATGGGTGCAGGGAGGACGTCGGAGGAGCCACGGGGGTCCCACGAGACAGGGGGCGCGCCCTAGGGGGGCGCCCCCCACTCTCGTGAGCACCTCCTGTCTCCCCTAACGTGGGGTCCAAGTCCATCAGGTGTGTTTCCTTCCAAAAATAACTTCTCCAGTTGATTTCGGTCCGTTTCGACTCCGTCTGATATTCCTTTTCTTCGAAACACTGAAATAGGCATAAAACAGCAAATCTGGGCTGGGCCTCCGGTTAATAGGTTAGTCCCAAAAATAATATAAAAGTGGATAATAAAGCCCAATATTGCCCAAAACAGTAGATAATATAGCATGGAGCAATCAAAACTTATAGATACGTTGGAGACGTATCAAGCATCCCCAAGCTTAATTCCTGCTCGTCCTCGAGTAGGTAAATGATAAAAAGATAATTTTTGATGTGGAATGCTAGTTGGCTTAATTTCAATGTAATTCTTCTTAATCGTGGCATGAATATTTAGGTCCATAAGATTCAAGACAAAAGTTCATATTGACATAGAAACAATAATACTTCAAGCATACTAACAAAGCAATCATGTCTTCTCAAAATAACATGGCCAAAGAAAGTTATCCCTACAAAATCATATAGTCTGGCTATGCTCCATCTTCACCACACAAAATATTCACATCATGCACAACCCCGATGACAAGCCAAGCAATTGTTTCATACTTTTGACGTTCTCAAACCTTTTCAATCTTCACGCAATACATGAGCGTGAGCCATGGACATAGCACTATAGGTGGAATAGAATGGTGGTTGTGGAGGAGACAAAAAGGGAGAAGATAGTTTCACATCAACTAGGCGTATCAATGGGCTATGGAGATGCCCATCAATAGATATCAATGTGAGTGAGTAGGGATTACCATGCAACGGACGCACTAGAGCTATAAGTATATGAAAGCTCAAAAAGAAACTAGTGGGTGTGCATCCAACTTGCTTGCTCACGAAGACCTAGGGCAATTTGAGGAAGGCCATCATTGGAATATACAAGCCAAGTTCTATAAAGTAAAATTCCCACTATTATATGAAAGTGACAACATATGAGACTCTCTATATGAAGAACATGGTGCTACTTTGAAGCACAAGTGTGGTAAAAGGATAGTAGCATTGTCCCTTTTATTTTTTTATATTTTTTTTATTTGGCCTTTCCCTTTTTTTTGGCCTTTATTTTTTTTTATTTAGCCTTTATTTTTTTATGGCCTTTCTCTTTTTTTTGGGACAATGCTCTATTGAACGATGATCATCACACTTCTATTTATTTACAACTCAATGATTACAACTCGATACTAGAACAAGATATGACTCTATATGAATGCCTCCGGCGGTGTACCGTGATATGCAATGAATCATGAGTGACATGTATGAAAGAATTATGAATGGTGGCTTTTCCACAAATACAATGTCAACTACATGATCATGAAAAGCAACATGACAATGATGAAGTGTGTCATAATAAACGGAACGGTGGAAAGTTGCATGGCAATATATCTCGGAATGGCTATGGAAATGCCATAATAGGTAGGTATGGTGGCTGTTTTGAGGAAGGTATATGGTGGGTTTATGGTACCGGCGAAAGTTGCGCGGTACTAGAGAGGCTAGCAAAGGTGGAAGGGTGAGAGTGCGTATAATCCATGGACTCAACATTAGTCATAAAGAACTCACATACTTATTGCAAAAATCTACTAGTTATCAAAACAAAGTACTACACGCATGCTCCTAGGGGATAGATTGGTAGGAAAAGACCATCGCTCGTCCCCGACCGCCACTCATAAGGAAGACAATCAATAAATAAATCATGCTCTGACTTCATTACATAACGGTTCACCATACGTGCATGCTACGGGAATCACAAACTTCAACACAAGCATTTCTCAAATTCACAACTACTCAACTAGCATGACTCTAATATCACCATCTCCATATCTCAAAACAATCATCAAGCATCAAACTTCTCCTAGTATTCAACACACTCATAAGAGAATTTTATTATTCTTAAATACCTAGCATATTAGGATTTTAAGCAAATTACCATGCTATTTAAGACTCTCAAAATAATATAAGTGAAGCATGAGAGTTTATCTATTTCTTCAAAATAAAACTACCACCATGCTCTAAAAGATATAAGTGAAGCACTAGAGCAAATGACAAACTACTCCGGAAGATATAAGTGAAGATCAATGAGTAGTCGAATAATTATGCAACTATGTGAAGACTCTCTAACATTTAATAATTTCAGATCTTGGTACTTTATTCAAAAAACAAGCAAAACAAAATAAAATGACATTCTAAGAATGGCAAACATCATGTGAAGAAGCAAAAACTTAGGATCAACCGAAACTAACCGATAGTTGTTGAAGAAGAAAAGTGGGATGCCAACGGGGCATCCCCAAGCTTAGACGCTTGAGACTTCTTGAAATAGTATCTTGGGATGAATTGGGCATCCCCAAGCTTGAGATTTTGTGTCTCCTTAATTCCTCTCATATCACGGTCTCCCTAAATCTCAAAAGCTTCATCCACACAACACTCAACAAGGACTCATGAGATAAGTTAGTATAAACCATTGCAAAAACCTTATCATACTCTACTGTAGCAAATCACTAAAGTTATTATTCAACATTGCATACTAAATGCCTCTGCATATTTAATAGTCCTATCCTCAAATAGAATCATTAAAGAAGCAATCATATGCAAACAATGCAAACATAACAGCAATCTGCCTAAACAGGATAGTCTGTAAAGAATGCTGCAACATCCATACTTCCCTAGCTCCAAAAATTATGAAAGAAAATTCCCACTGTAGTAAATTTATCATAGCTTCATATGCAAAAGGTTTCAACATTTTATCACATTCTGACTTTTCTAGGGAATTATTGCAACAGCGGTAAACTTTCTGTTTTCAGACACCAACATGTGGACTTGTAACATAGGCATAGTAAAGGCTATCAATGCCACTTTTATTGAAATAAAAGATGCAAAACATTATTCTAAATAACAGAAAGAAAATCCTAACAAAATAAATTGACGCTCCAAGCAAAACACATATCATGTGGCGAATAAAAATATAGCTCCAAATAAAGTTACCAATGAACGAAGACGAAAGAGGGGATGCCTTCCGGGGCATCCCCAAGCTTAGGATCTTGGCTATCCTTGAATATTACCTTGGGGCGCCTTGGGCATCCCCAAGCTTAGGCTCTTACCACTCCTTATTCCATAGTCCATCGAATCCTTACCCAAAACTTGAAAACTTCACAACACAAAACTTAAAGTAGAAAACACGTAAGCTCCGTTAGTATAAGAAAGTAAATCACCATCATAAGGTATTGTAATGAACTCATTCTAAATTCATATTGGTGTAATATCTATTGTATTCCAACTTTATCTATGGTTTATAAACTATTTTACTAGCCATAGATTCATCAAAATAAGCAAACAACACAATGAAAACAGAATCTGTCAAAAACAGAATAGTCTGTAGTAATCTGGATCAAACGTATACTTCTGGAACTCATAAAATTCTCAAATAAATTGATGGACCTGAGGAATTTATCTATTAATCATCTGCGAAAAGAATCTTCTATATCTAAATAGCTAGTCCCCACTAAGATATTTTTCTCAACATGCAAGCATGCCACCTCATCATTCAACATGCATAAGAAAAGGCCCACCTCAACATGCAACTATGCATATTAAAAATCCACTACGACATGCATGCATGTAAAAATTCCATTTTTTTATGCTATTTACATTTAATTCTTATATACTTTCAGAAACTATTGTTTCAAGAATTCATGTTCCATATAATCAAAATCTCATTGAAATATTGCAAACATTCCCGCAACAACATGCGGGGCATCATCTAGTTAACTAAATAGCACTCTCCAAATAAAAATGGCAGCAGTTCTCGTGAGCGCTAAAGTTTCTGTTTTTTACAGCATGATCAACAAGACTTTCCCCAAGTCTTCCCAAAGGTTCTACTTGGCACAAACACTAATTAAAACCATAAAACCTCATCTAAACAGAGGCTAGATGAATTATTTATTACTAAACAGGAACAAAAATCAAGGAACAAAAATAAAATTGGGTTGCCTCCCAACAAGCGCTATCGTTTAACGCCCCTAGCTAGGCATGATGATTTCAATGATGCTCACATAAAGGATAAGAATTGTAACATAAAGAGAGCATCATGAAGAATATGACTAGCACATTTAAGTCTAACATACTTCCTATGCATAGGGATTTTGTGAGCAAACAACTTGTGGGAACAAGAATCAACTTGCATAGGACGGTAAAACAAGCATAACTTCAAAACTTTAAGCACAAAGAGAGGAAACTTGATATTATTGCAATTCCTACAAGCATATATTCCTCCCTCATAATAATTTTCAGTAGCATAATGAATGAATTCAACAATATAACCAGCACCTAAAGCGTTCTTCTCATGATCTACAAGCATAGAAAATTTACTACTCTCCACACAGGCAAAATTCTTCTCATGAATAATAGTGGGAGCAAAATCAACAAAATAACTATCATGTGATTGAAAATTAAGATCAAGATGACAAGTTTCATGGTTATCATTATTCTTTAAAGCATACGTGTCGTAACAATAATCATCATAGATAGGAGGCATGCTTTCATCATAATAAATTTGCTCATCAAAGCTTGGGGGACAAAAAATATCATCTTCATCAAACATAGCTTCCCCAAGCTTGTGGCTTTGCATATCATTAGCATCATGGATATTCAAGGAATTCATACTAACAACATTGCCATCATGCTCATCATTCAAATATTTAGTGCCAAACATTTTGTAGATTTCTTCTTCTAGCACTTGAGCACAATTTTCCTTTCCATCGTACTCACGAAAGATATTAAAAAGATGAAGCGTATGAGACAAACTCAATTCTATTTTTTTGGTAGTTTTCTTTTATAAACTAAACTAGTGATAAAACAAGAAACTAAAAGACTTGATTGCAAGATCTAAAGATAAACCTTCAAGCGCTAACCTCCCCGGCAACGGCGCCAGAAAAGAGCTTGATGTCTACTACACAACCTTCTTCTTGTAGACGTTGTTGGGCCTGCAAGTGCACAGGTTTGTAGGACAGTAGCAAATTTCCCTCAAGTGGATGACCTAAGTTTTATAAATCCGTAGGAGGCGTAGGATGAAGATGGTCTCTCTCAAGTAAACCTGCAACCAAATAACAAAGAGTCTCTTGTGTCCCCAACACACCCAATACAATGGTAAATTGTATAGGTGCACTAGTTCGGCGAAGAGATAGTGAAACAAGTGGTATATGGATAGTAGATAAAGGTATTTGTAATCTGAAATAATAAAAACAGCAAGGTAGCAAGTGATAAAATTGAGCGTAAACGGTATTGCAATGTGTTGAAACAAGGCCTAGGGCTCATACTTTCGCTAGTGTAAGTTCCCTCAACAATACTAACATAATTGGATCACATAACTATCCCTCAACATGCAACAAAGAGTCACTCCAAAGTCACTAATAGAGGAAAACGAACGAAGAGATTATGGTAGGGTATGAAACCACCTCAAAGTTATTCTTTCCAGTCAATCCGTTGGGCTATTCCTATAAGTGTCACAAACAGCCCTAGAGTTCGTACTAGAATAACACATTAAGACACAAATCAACCAAAACCCTAATGTCACCTAGATACTCCAATGTCACCTCAAGTATCCGTGGGTATGATTATACGATATGCATCACACAATCTCATATTGATCTATTCAACCAACACATAGAACCTCAAAGAGTGCCCCAAAGTTTCTACCGGAGAATCATGACGAAAACGTGTGCCAACCCCTATGCATAGGTTCCCAATGTCACGAAATCCGCAAGTTGATCACCAAGACATACATCAAGTGTTCTCAAGTCTTTAAAGACTCAATCCGATAAGATAACTCCAAAGGGGAAACTCAATTCATTACAAGAGAGAAGAGGGGGAGGAGAAACATAGGATCCAACTATAATAGCAAAGCTCACGATACATCAAGATCGTAACATCTCAAGAACACGAGAGAGAGAGAGAGAGAGAGAGAGAGATCAAACACATAGCTACTGGTACATACCCTCAGCCCCGAGGGAGAACTACTCCCTCCTCGTCATGGAGAGCATCGGGATGATGAAGATGGCCACCGGAGAAGGATTCACCCCTCCGGCAGGGTGCCGGAACGGGTCTAGATTGGCTTTCGGTGGCTACGGAGGCTTCTGGCAGCGGAACTCCCGATCTATTCTACGTTCTGGAAGTTTTAGGTCACGTGGGTATATATGGGTGCAGGGAGGACGTCGGAGGAGCCACGGGGGTCCCACGAGACAGGGGGCGCGCCCTAGGGGGGCGCCCCCACCCTCGCGAGCACCTCGTGTCTCCCCTGACGTGGGGTGCAAGTCCATCAGGTGTGTTTCCTTCCAAAAATAACTTCTCCAGTTGATTTCGGTCTGTTTCGACTCCGTCTGATATTTCTTTTCTTCGAAACACTGAAATAGGCATAAAACAGCAAATCTGGGCTGGGCTTCCGGTTAATAGGTTAGTCCCAAAAATAATGTAAAAGTGGATAATAAAGCCCAATATTTCCCAAAACAGTAGATAATATAGCATGGAATTATAGATACGTTGGAGACGTATCACTTCTCGTCGCGCTGCACCATAAATAGGACAAACATCACGACTGGCTTAAGCGTCATATGCAAAGCCTCTTGGTGGATGTCAACCGCATTCACAATATTGCCACCAAGAATGCCTTTGTCACTCATGAAACCTGTCGGAGGTCGTGGAAGAGTTTGACCTTACTTAGTGATGAAGCTGATCTGCAAGACGATGGCTTCACCGAACGGTTCAAGTTTGACTCGACTCCTCCCAGAAATGCTCACTTGCGTCGGACTCCCTCACTTGAAGACTCTGACTACTCGTCCTCATCTGCGACAGTGAATGCCAGAGTCATCGATGACCAAGATGATGCAACTTCACCTCCTCCAACTTCAGCGCGTGTCGACACTGCACCAAGTTCTTCTGCACCACCGGACCTCAATGACGACCCTGCTGCCTCGCCTGCACCTCATGGGAACGCGTAGGCACTCTATGTCTTCAAACCTTTTTGGTCCTCACTGACAAAAGGGGGAGAAGCATATGAGTTGATAGTCTTCAAGCGGGTCCATATGGGTGGTTGCCTTACTTTTTGCTACTTTTGCCAAGTGCTTACAACTCTCATTTTCGATACATTTGGTTCTTTGAGTTGTAACACTTAAACTCGATGGTCGTCTGCTACTTATTTGCTATTCTGTGATGCGATGATAAATTCCGCATGTGCGATGATAAATTCCGCACTTAGATCATTTTGCAGACGTCCATTTTCCATTATGCGTGTCATTATCTTCATTACATCATATCATGCATGATGAATTGTCATCATAGGTTGAAGAGGATCTCCACAAGTACAACCTGCCATGTGCATTTGCATTCCAAGAGCAAATTACTTATATGCACATCTTCAGGGAGAGCCTTTGCAACTTATGAAGACAATACCCTATCCTTCACAATTTCACATATTTTATTCCCCGTTGAAAACTTCAACCAGTTTGTCATCAATCACCAAAAAGGGGGAGATTGTAAGTGCATCTAGTGCCACCCCTAGTTGGTTTTGGAGTATTGACGACAAACCTGGTTGAGGGACTAATGTGTTTGTGAGAATTGCAGGATAACACAGGTAGAAGTTCCTCATTGATTCGGTTTTCCTACCAGAGATGACCCCTAAAAAAGTATGAAGACATTGAAGTCAAAGGTGTTGGGGAACATAGTAATTTCAAAAATTTCCTACGCACACGCAAGATCATGGTGATGCATAGCAACGAGAGGGGAGAGTGTTGTCCACGTACCCTCGTAGACCGAAAGCGGAAGCGTTAGCACAACGCAGTTGATGTAGTCGTACGTCTTCACGATCCGACCGATCAAGTACCGAACGCACGGCACCTCCGAGTTCAGCACACGTTCAGCCCGATGACGTCCCTCTAACTCCGATCCAGCCGAGTGTTGAGGGAGAGTTTCGTCAGCACGACGGCGTGTTGACGATGTTGATGTTCTACCGACGCAGGGCTTCGCCTAAGCACCGCTACAGTATTATTGAGGTGGACTATGGTGGAGGGGGGCACCGCACACGGCTAAGAGACGATCAACTTGATCAACTTGTGTGTCTAGAGGTGCCTCCCTGCCCCTGTATATAAAGGAGCAAGGGGGGAGGCGGGCGGCCTAGGAGAAGGGCGCGCCAAGGGGGGAGTCCTACTCCTACCGGGAGTAGGACTCCTCCTTTCCTTGTTGGAGTAGGAGAGAAGGAAAGAGGAGGAGAGGGAGAAGGAAAAGGGGGCTGCACCCCTTGTCCAATTCGGACCAGAAGGGGGGCGCAGGCCTCCTTCCTTTTGGCTATCTCCTCCATTCCCGTATGGCCCAATAAGGCCCATATACTCCCCGGCGAATTCCCGTAACTCTCTGGTACTCTCAAAAATACCCGAATCACTTGGAACCTTTCTGAAGTCTGAATATAGTCGTCCAATATATCGATCTTTACGTCTCGACCATTTCGAGACTCCTCGTCATGTCCCTGATCTCATCTGGGACTCCGAACTCCTTCGGTACATCAAAACATATAAACTCATAATATAACTGTCATCATAGCATTAAGCGTGCGGACCCTACGGGTTCGAGAACTATGTAGACATGACCGAGACACGTCTCTGGTCAATAACCAATAGCGGAACCTGGATGCTCATATTGGCTCCTACATATTCTATGAACATCTTTATCGGTCAGACCGCATAACAACATATGTTGTTCCCTTTGTCATCGGTATGTTACTTGCCCGAGATTCGATCGTCGGCATCTCAATACCTAGTTCAATCTCGTTATCGGCAAGTCTCTTTACTCGTTCCGTAATACATCATCTCGCAACTAACTCATTAGTTGCAATGCTTGCAAGGCTTAGGTGATGTGCATTACCGAGAGGGCCCAGAGATACCTCTCCGACAATCGGAGTGACAAATCCTAATCACGAAATACACCAACCCAACAAGTACCTTCGGAGACACCTATAGAGCACCTTATAATCACCCGGTTACGTTGTGACGTTTGGTAGCACACAAAGTGTTCCTCCGGTAAACGGGAGTTGCATAATCTCATAGTCATAGGAACATGTATAAGTCATGAAGAAAGCAATAGCAACAAACTAAATGATCAAGTGCTAAGATAACGGAATGGGTCAAGTCAATCACATCATTCTCCTAATGATGTGATCCCGTTAATCAAATGACAACTCATGTCTATGGTTAGGAAACAAACCATCTTTGATCAACGAGTTAGCCAAGTAGAGGCATACTAGTGACACTCTATTTGTCTATGTATTCACACATGTATTATGTTTCCGGTTAATACAATTCTAGCATGAATAATAAACATTTATCATGATATAAGGAAATAAATAATAATTTTATTATTGCCTCTAGGGCATATTTCCTTCAGTCTCCACTTGCACTAGAGTCAATAATTTAGTTCACATCGCCATGTGATTTAATACCAATAGTTCACATCACCATGTGATTAACACCCATAGTTCACATCGACATGTGACCAACACCCAAAGGGTTTACTAGAGTCAATAATCTAGTTCACATCGCTATGTGATTAACACCCAAAGAGTACTAAGGTGTGATCATGTTTTGCTTGTGAGAGAAGTTTAGTCAAGGGGCTGCCACATTCAGATCTGTATGTATTTTGCAAATTTCTATGTCAACAATGCTCTGCACGGAGCTACTCTAGCTAATTGCTCCCACTTTCAATATGTATCCAGATTGAGACTTAGAGTCATCTGGATCAGTGTCAAAACTTGCATCGACGTAACCTTTTACGACGAACCTTTTGTCACCTCCATAATCGAGAAACATATCCTTATTCCACTAAGGATAATTTTGACCAATGTCCGGTGATCTACTCCTAGATCACTAATGTACTCCCTTGCCAAACTCAAGGCAGGGTATACACTAGGTCTAGTACACAGCATGGCATACTTTATAGAACCTATGGCTGAGGCATAGGGAATGACTTTCATTCTCTCTCTATCTTCTACCGTGGTCGGGTTTTGAGTCTTACTCAACTTCACACCTTGTAACACAGGCAAGAACTCCTTTTTGACTGTTCCATTTTGAACTACTTCAAAATCTTGTCAAGGTATGTACTCATTGAAAAACTTATCAAGCGTCTTGATCTATCTCTATAGATCTTGATGCTCAATATGTAAGCAGCTTCACCGAGGTCTTTCTTTGAAAAGCTCCTTTCAAACATTCCTTTATGCTTTGCAGAATGATTCTACATTATCTCCGATCAATAATATGTCATTCACATATACTTATCAGAAATGCTGTAATGCTCCCACTCACTTTCTTGTAAACACAGCCTTCACCGCAAGTCTGTATAAAACTATATGCTTTGATCAACTTATCAAAGCGTATATTCCAACTCCGAGATGCTTGCACCAGTCCATAGATGGATCGCTGGAGCTTGCATATTTAGTTAGTACCTTTAGGATTGACAAAACCTTATGGTTGCATCATATACAACTATTCTTTAATAAATCCATTAAGGAATGCAGTTTTGTTTATCCACTTGCCAGATTTCATAAAATGCATCAATTGCTAACATGATTCGGACAGACTTAAGCATAGATACGAGTGAGAAACTCCCATCGTAGTCAACACCTTGAACTTGTCGAAAACCTTTTTTGCGACAATTCTAGCTTTGTAGATAGTGACACTACTATCAGTGTTCGTCTTCCTCTTGAAGATCCATTTAATATCAATGGCTCGCTGATCAATGGGCAAGTCAATCAAAGTCCATACTTTGTTCTCATACATGGATCTCATCTCAAAATTTCATGGCCTCAAGCCATTTCGCGGAATCTGGGCTCATCATCGCTTCCTCATAGTTCGTAGGATCGTCATGGTCAAGTAACATGACCTCTAGAACAGGATTACCGTACCACTCTGGTGCGGATATCACTCTGGTTTACCTACGAGGTTCGGTAGTAACTTGATCTGAAGTTAGATGATCATCATCATTAGCTTCCTCACTAATTGGTGTAGTAGTCACAGGAACAGATTTCTGTGATGAACTACTTTCCAATAAGGGAGCAGGTACAGTTACCTCATCAAGTTCTACTTTCCTCCCACTCACTTCTTTCGAGAGAAACTCCTTCTCTAGAAAGGATCCATTCTCAGCAACGAATATCTTGCCTTTGGATCTGTGATAGAAGGTGTACCCAACAGTTACTTTTGGGTATCCTACGAAGACGCACTTCTCCGACTTGGGTTTGAGCTTATCAAGATGAAACTTTTTCACATAAGCATCGCAACTCCAAACTTTAAGAAATGACAACTTTGGTTTCTTGCCAAACCATAGTTCATACTGTGTCGTCTCAACGGATTTAGATGGTGCCCTATTTAACGTGAATGCAGCTGTATCTAATGCATAACCCCAAAACGATAGTGGTAAATCGGTAAGAGACATCATAGATCGCACCACATCTAATAAATTACGGTTACGACGTTCGGATACACCATTACACTGTGGTGTTCCAGGTGGCGTGAGTAGTGAAACTATTTCACATTGTTTTAACTGAAGGCCAAACTCATCACTCAAATATTCTCCTCCACGATCAGATCGTAGAAACTTTATTTTCTTGTTACGATGATTTTCCACTTCACTCTGAAATTATATGAACTTTTAAAATATTTCAGACTTTTGTTTCATCAAGTAGATATACTCATATCTGCTCAAATCATCTGTGAAGGTCAGAAAATAATGATACCTGTCGTGAGCTTCAACATTCATTGGACCACATACATCAGTATGTATGATTTCCAACAAATCTGTTGCTCGCTCCATTGTTCCAGAGAACGGAGTCTTAGTCATCTTGGCCATGAGGCATGGTTCGCAAGCATCAACTGATTCATAATCAAGTGATTCCAAAAGCCCATCAGCATGGATTTTCTTCATGCGCTTTACACCAATATGACCTAAACGGCAGTGCCACAAATAAGTTGCACTACCATTATTAACTTTGCATCTTTTTGGCTTGAATATTATGAATATGTGTATCACTACGATCGAGATCCAACAAACCATTTTTGTTGGTGTGTATGAACATCGAAGGTTCTATTCATGTAAACAGAACAACAATTGTTCTCTAACTTAAATGAATAACTGTATTGCAATAAACATGATCAAATCATATTTATGCTCAACGTAAACACCAAATAACACTTATTTAGGTTCAACACTAATCCCGAAAGTATAGGGAGTGTACGATGATGATCATATCAATCTTGGAACCAATTCCAACACACATCGTCACTTCACCCTTAACTAGTCTCTGTTCATTCTGTAACTCCTGTTTTGAGTTGCTAATTTTAGCAACCGAACAAGTATCAAATACTCAGGGGCTACTATAAATACTAGTAAGGCACACATCAATAACCTATATATCAAATATACCCTTTGTTCACTTTGCCATCTTTCTTATCCACCAAATATTCAGGGAATTTCTGCTTCCAGTGATCATTTCCTTTGCAGTAGAAGCACTTAGTTTCAGGCTTTGGTCCAGCTTTGGGCTTCTTCACGGGAGTGACAACTTTCTTGTCATTCTACTTGAAGTTCCCTTTCTTTCCCTTTGCCCTTTTCTTGAAACTAGTGTTCTTGTCAATCATCAACACTTGATGCTCTTTCTTGATTTCTACCTTCATCGATTTCAACATCACGAAGAGCTCGGGAATCGTTTTCGTCATCCCTTGCATACTATAGTTCATCACGATGTTCTAGTAACTTGGTGATGGTGACTAGAGAACTCTGTCAATCACTATCTTATCTGTAAGATTAACTCCCACTTGATTCAAGCGATTGTAGTACCCAGACAATCTGAGCATATGCTCACTGCTTGAGCTATTCTCCTCCATCTTTTAGCTATAGAACTTGTTGGAGACTTCATATCTCTCAACTTGGGTATTTGCTTGAAATATTTAACTTCAACTCCTAGAACATCTCATATGGTCCATGACGTTCAAAACGTCTTTGAAGTCCCGATTCTAAGCCGTTAAGCATGGTGCACTAAACTATCAAGTAGTCATCATATTGAGCTAGCCAAACATTCATAACGTCTGCATCTCCTCCTGCAATAGGTCTATCACCTAGCGGTGCATCAAGGACATAATTCTTCTGTGCAGCAATGACGATAAACCTCAGATCACGGACCCAGTCCGCATCATTGCTACTATCATCTTTCAACTTAGTTTTCTCTAGGAACACATATAAAACATAGGGAAGCAATAACGCGAGCTATTGATCTACAACATAGATATGCTAATACTACCAGGACTAAGTTCATGATAAATTAAAGTTCAATTAATCATATTACTTAAGAACTCCCACTTAGAAAGACATCCCTCTAATCTTCTAAGTGATCACGTGATCCAAATCAACTAAACCATAACCGATCATCACGTGAAATGGAGTTGCTTTCAATGGTGAACATCAATATGTTGATCATATCTACTATATGATTCACGCTCGACCTTTCGGTCTCAGTGTTCCGAGGCCATATCTGCATATGCTAGGCTCGTCAAGTTTAACCCGAGTATTCTGCATGTGCAAAACTAGCTTGCACCCGTTGTAGATGGACGTAGAGCTTATCACACCCGATCATCACGTGGTGTCTGGGCACGACGAACTTTGGCAATGGTGCATACTCAGGGAGAACACTTTTATCTTGAAATTTAGTGAGAGATCATCTTATGATGCTACCGTCAATCAAAGCAAGATAAGATGCATAAAAGATAAACATCACATGCAATCAATATAAGTGATATGATATGGCCATCATCATCTTGTGCTTGTGATCTCCATCTCTGAAGCACCGTCATGATCACCATCATCACCGGTGCGACACCTTGATCTCCATCGTAGCATCGTTGTCGTCTCGCCAATCTTATGCTTCTACGACTGTCACTACCGCTTAGTGATAAAGTAAAGCATCATAGGGCGATTGCATTGCATACAATAAAGCGACAACCATATGGCTCCTTCCAGTTGCCGATAACTCGGTTACAAAACATGATCATCTCATACAATAAAATTTAGCATCATGTCTTGACCATATCACATCACAACATGCCCTGTAAAAACAAGTTAGACGTCCTCTACTTTGTTGTTGCAAGTTTTACGTGGCTACTACGGGCTTAGCAAGAACCGTTCTTACCTACGCATCAAAACCACAACGATAATTTGTCAAGTTGGTGCTGTTTTAACCTTCGCAAGGACCGGGCGTAGCCACACTCGGTTCAACTAAAGTTGGAGAAACTGACACCAGCCAGCCACCTGTGTGCAAAGCACGTCGGTAGAACCTGTCTCGCATAAGCGTATGCGTAATGTCGGTCCAAGCCGCTTTATCCAACAATACCGCCGAACCAAAGTATGACATGCTGGTAAGCAGTATGACTTATATCGCCCACAACTCACTTGTGTTCTACTCGTGCATATGACATCTACGCATAAAACCTGGCTCTGATGCCACTGTTGGAGAACGTAGTAATTTTAAAATTTTCCTACGCACACGCAAGATCATGGTGATGCATAGCAACGAGAGGGGAGAGTGTTGTCCACGTACCCTCGTAGACCGAAAGCGGAAGCGTTAGCACAACGCGGTTGATGTAGTCGTACGTCTTCATGATCCGACCGATCAAGTACCGAACGCACGGCACCTCCGAGTTCAGCACACGTTCAGCCCAATGACGTCCCTCTAACTCCGATCCAGCCGAGTGTTGAGGGAGAGTTTCGTCAGCACGACGGCATGTTGACGATGTTGATGTTCTACCGACGCAGGGCTTCGCCTAAGCACCGCTACAGTATTATCGAGGTGGACTATGGTGGAGGGGGGCACCGCACACGGCTAAGAGACGATCAACTTGATCAACTTGTGTGTCTAGAGGTGCCTCCCTGCCCCTGTATATAAAGGAGCAAGGGGGGAGGCGGCCGGCCTAGGAGAAGGGCGCGCCAAGGGGGGAGTCCTACTCCTACCGGGAGTAGGACTCCTCCTTTCCTTGTTGGAGTAGGAGAGCAAGAAAGAGGAGGAGAGGGAGAAGGAAAAGGGGGCTGCACCCCTTGTCCAATTCGGACCAGAAGGGGGGCGCAGGCCTCCTTCCTTTTGGCTATCTCCTCTATTCCCGTATGGCCCAATAAGGCCCATATACTCCCCTGCGAATTCCCGTAACTCTCTGATACTCCGAAAAATACCCGAATCACTCGGAACCTTTCCGAAGTCCGAATATAGTCGTCCAATATATCGATCTTTACATCTCGACCATTTCGAGACTCCTCGTCATGTCCCCGATCTCATCTGGAACTCCGAACTCCTTCGGTACATCAAAACATATAAACTCATAATATAACTGTCATCATAGCATTAAGCGTGTGGACCCTACGGGTTCGAGAACTATGTAGACATGACCGAGACACGTCTCCGGTCAATAACCAATAGCGGAACCTGGATGCTCATATTGGCTCCTACATATTCTACGAAGATCTTTATCGGTCAGACCACATAAGAACATACGTTGTTCCCTTTGTCATCGGTATGTTACTTGCCCGAGATTCGATCGTCGGCATCTCAATACCTAGTTCAATCTCGTTACCGACAAATCTCTTTACTCGTTCTGTAATATATTATCTCGCAACTAACTCATTAGTTGCAATGCTTGCAAGGCTTAGGTGATGTGCATTATCGAGAGGGCCCAGAGATACCTCTCCGACAATCGGAGTGACAAATCCTAATCTCGAAATACGCCAACCCAACAAGTACCTTCGGAGACACCTATAGAGCACCTTTATAATCACCCAGTTATGCTGTGACGTTTGGTAGCACACAAAGTGTTCCTCCGGTAAATGAGAGTTGCATAATCTCATAGTCATAGGAACATGTATAAGTCATGAAGAAAGCAATAGCAACAAACTAAATGATCAAGTGCTAAGCTAATGGAATGGGTCAAGTCAATCACATCATTCTCCTAATTATGTGATCCCGTTAATCAAATGACAACTCATGTCTATGGTTAGGAAACAAACCATCTTTGATCAACGAGCTAGTCAAGTAGAGGCATACTAGTGACACTCTGTTTGTCTATGTATTCACACATGTATTATGTTTCCGGTTAATAGAATTCTAGCATGAATAATAAACATTTATCATGATATAAGGAAATAAATAATAACTTTATTAATGCCTTTGGGGCATATTTCCTTCAAAAGGTGGTATGTGAAGACATTCACATTGAAGACTATGACAAGAGAAGACATCGCGTGAAGACTATGGAGCGCGAAGACTTAGCAGTTTCGTCGTTCTTTTTCTTCTTTGTTGAGTCATAGGAACCACCGTACTGTTAAGTGGGGTCCAAGAGAACTAGTCAGAATGACTGAAGTGATGCTTAACCAAAATCCTATGTCTTCGAGTGAAGACTATGAGAGCAAATCTTATTCAGAGTTGGATAAGTCAGCTTTGCTTGTAGCCCAAGTAAAGTTGCCGTGTGTGTTTGAAATCTGACGTTGGAACACGTGTCAGTTCCTTAGTGACCCAGGGTCATTTCGGACAAATTAGGTCGGGTTGCCTAGTGGCTATAAATAGACCACCCCCTACAACCATAAACGGTTGGCTGCTCAGAGTTAGTGCACGGCTTTTGTCATTTGAGAGCAACCCACCTCGAAACCTTTGAGAGAGAATTCCTTGTGAGGATAAAGCCCAAACACCCAGAGCCAAAGAGTGTTAGGCATCACTTAAGTCTTCCTGTCTGTGTGATCTGAAGACTTATTACAGTTGAGGACTGTGAATCCTCCAGCCGGTTAGGCGTCGCATTCTGAGCATCCAAGAGTCATTGTGGATCGCCGGTGAACGAAGTCTGTGAAGGTTTGGAAGTCTACCTTGAAGACTTACCAGAGTGATTGGGCGAGGACTGGGTGTCCTTAGCTCAAGGGGAATAAGGTGAAGACGCGGTCTTCTGAGTTGAATCTCAGCCTCCCTAACTAGACATACAGTTGTCACAGCAAATGAAACTGGTCCAACAAATCATTGTCTTCAACGAGTCACTGGTTTCATCCTTCCCATTCCTTTACTTACTGTTGGCCCTGGTGAAGTCATTGTATGATTGCATTATCTTTTGTTTTCACTGAATGACTGCTTGTTTTGATTGGCTTCACACTATCTTCCTACCTGATCTATACTGCATAGCTGCTATTAGTCATTGTGCTTTCACTTCATTGAATACTTGACTATGGCTTGCTTAGTGTAGTCTACCTTCCGATGCATGGTAATAGGTTTATTTCTATCGTTTGTCTTCGAAACTTCCATGTTTTGAAGACTTCCATAAAAATCGCCTATTCACCCCCCCCCTCTAGTCGATCACTAGCACTTTCACAAACCCCCCAGCAACGCTGACTGTTCATCCAGAGGCAGTATCGATCGGCTTCAGTTAGCAGCAGTAGCGAAGGAATCGCTCGATCGGGTTCAGTTAACAGCCATCGATCGATCGCTCGGGTTCAGTAACGCGTAGCCGGCAGTGCAATCGCTCGGGTTCAGTTAGAGCCCAACGCCTCGCACCCACGCGCGTGCGTGTACGAGAGAAACGCGCATCGCTCGGCCCCGACCACCCACCGTAACCGGGAACACCCCAATATTTTCCTCGCCCTCGCTTCTACCATGGTTTTTTCTGTCATGGACGACCCAAAGAATGTCATGCAGCTGCGTCTCCGGCCCACCCAGGATGAAAAGCCCATTTTTTGTCATGTTTTTTGTCATAGAAGTAGGACCCCACCACATCTATGATGATATCGGGTTTTGTCACAATTATCATCATAGAAGTGTCATAAGTATGACAGAATTTTTTTTCGTTCGGCCCAAAATGTCACGGATGTGTCTTTTCTTTGTAGTGTAATTAGGAGGTGGGTGACTAGGATAATATTCGGCTTGAGCAGGTCTTTGAGTCTTCGAGGTGGCTTTTGCTGCCTCTCGCTGTTCTGACGCCACTGCCAATGCCTTCTGTAACACCCGCTTCAACCGAGCTAAACTTTGGCAATCGGTTCGAGGTTCCTCAACCTCTTTCATGGCAATCCACTCTGCCATGTGCGTTGTTGGACTAACCAAGGGTCACCCGCACCTTGGCTGCACCACCTTCACCATTGTTGTCGACATCAAGAAGAACTCCCAGGGGATTTAGGATTAACTTGGTGGAATCATAAATCTAGGTCTCATATTTCTTTTTGCTCACTCAAATTGAACTTTGGAGCTTTGCTAAGAGAGATGTGGGAACGTAGAAGGCCAAGACTCGTTGAATTTCTTATTTGATTGCCTTCCTTTGGGAAGAAGGGATTAACTTTATATGCCCCCCAAAATATGCCCACTATTTGACCATTTCAAGCCTTGGAGACTCCGACGCATTCCGAAATTCCGGGGTCCTTATGGGAAATACTCCAAGCTAGATAGAAGGGTCAAACCACATATTTAGGCCTTCCCGAAGTAGGCATGGAGCCTTCGGGGTTGCTTTTCCTATAACTCGGTAGTTTCAAAGAGACTTTAGGAGTGCATATGCTTCGTATCAGTAATGGATATATACTCTTCATCATTTGTTAAACCACTCTTAATACGGTTTTCCTATGACAAAGATAGAGAAATGTAACAAAAAAGTTTAAAGATGTAGTTTATGTTTATCCTTTTTTGTTGGCGTGTGTGTGGGTGGGGGGGCTCAAACCACCTTTATTTCATTTTCATGGGACTAAACACAAGTTTCGTATATTCATGAATTAGGCCCCGCTTGGATCATGTCCATGATCCAGCTTCCCGACCCGTAGGACCATCCACCCATCTCTATTTTGTCTAAGATGGCTAGCGACGTTCGTTGGCACGTTTCCTTCACACCGTACCTCACCACGGCACACACCGTCACCTTCACCGACGGGGAGATCCTTCTCCAACGAGGGGCTCTCCGGCTCGTGCTGATCGACCAGAAGGGGGTCACGGTGGACGCGCGTTATCTCCGCGAGGGGGAATGCGTTGACATCGGGCAGATCGTGTCCTTCCCGTGCCACTTCGCGAGGGTTCGCGATCGGATCCCGGCGAACGCGGCGGTACACAAGAACGCGGCACGTCCCGGTGGGGACGGAGTGCACGTATCGGGTCGGCATGATGCGGGTTTGAGTTCTCGGGCCCCAAGCATCTTGGGTCCGTGCCCGGGTGTGGTGGCGCCGCCTGCTGCAGATGCTGGCCACGTGGACAGAGATCGGGGGATCCATGGCGCAGACGATGGCTGTGCGAGGGGTACAAAAGCACAAGGTCGAGCGGCTCGCCCCATTCTTGACCTAGACGCCGCTCTTTCCCATCTTTGGGCGGTGCCGCGAAACCCTAGATCAAAAATTTCATCCTCGTTCCAGTGGTGGGAGGGGAAGATTGGTGGTGATCATAGATCATTCGCGGAGGTGGTATCTTCTTCCCCGAGCGAGTTCAAGGTGATGGAGGAGTATGGTGATCGGAGTTACCGTGGAGGGAGACGCGAGGGTTTCGGATCTGGCCGGATGGGGCGTGGGCCGGTCGCTTCAATTGCGGCCGGGGACGCGGGTGCTTCTCTTGGTCCAGGGAGGCGGACGGCGACGATATCTCCACCAACAAGAAGATGGCGTCGGCCTCCGATGACACCGAGCGCTGGGACGAGGCAGCAGAGCGCGCCAAGCAGGCAAGATCTGGGGGGTTTGGGTGGCGAAGAACCCTAACACCTCCGGATCTGAAGCAGCAATCACGTTCAAGAAGAAGTAGATGCCTGATGCTACATCTCGTGTGACCCCCCCCCCAATCAGGTGCCCCCTTCCAAGGCCTATGATCCATGTCCTATATGCAAAGCTACTAGCCATACTCCTGCTAGTTGCCCGCAAGCCTTTTGTGAAAGATGCAGTAAAATGGGTCATTTGGCATCGATGTGTGTTATTTTTCTGCATTGGGAGTGCATTGCTCCCATGTGTGCCTTCCAGGCCAAGGGGCAGGGCTTCTTTTACATTCCTGATTCATGCACTGCTAAGCAGCTTAAGGAAAGATCTACCAGTGTAGTGATTACTATCATAGAGGGTGAAGCTAGTGTTAAGGACCTAGAAGAGGCTTTTTCTGATTATATTGGGACCAAGTGGCACTGCACTGCTCGAACCATTGGCCCTAATACTTATGTGATGAGATTTCCCAATCAAAGGGATGTGAAAAAGCATGTTATAATGATAGAATGACCCTTAAATCTTGCGGTGTGGTAGTTAAGATTGTCCCTTGGTCGGCCAACATTGGAGCTAAGGGAGCCATGGAGATGGCATGGGTAAAACTTGCTAATATTCCCCTAGAAAGAAGGAATGAGAGGAATGTTGCTTATGTTTCTTTCCTGGTGGGCGTCCCACTTGAGATCGACATGGCCACCCTGCATAAGCCTGAATTTGCCAGGGTCCGGTTGGGCTGTCGCAGTGTGGACGAGCTCCCTGGGGTTGCTGAGGCAGTGTTGGGCATGCACTTCTTTGATTTCTTCTATGAAATCGAGAAGGTGTTGGTGCGTTATCCAAAAAGAGAAAGGAAGGATGTGTAGGTGGGGGCGGATACAAAAAAATCCGCCCATGTGAAAACATCTACCTAGGGTAAAAATGATCCTAAATCTAGATACAAAGAAAAAAAATGAGGGATGCAACAAAAATGGTAACGAAGGGGACGATGACCCTATTGATGCAAAGGAGGAAGAAAGTGTGGAATCTGATGAATTAGAGGATAACACATTGCTGACTGAGACTATGGCTGTGGAGGCTTACAACAAAGAAAAAATGCAGGGGTCTCGGCAATGCTGGGTATTGATGATACCAAGCATAATGCTGATGAGATTCGGGTAACAAGAAAAAATGATGCATGTTCATTCGATGATGCTATACCTCATGATAATGTAGCTCATTTAAATGTGGCTATGGATTGTGAGCAGGTGGTGGAAATTGAGGGAGAGGACCTTTCCAAGTTCGGGAAATCAGAATATCTGGTACAATATCCTACCTCTTCTTCTAAGGATGTGGGAGAGGTGATCCCTACTCCTCCCCTTTTGTCTGAAGAGGTCCAGAGATTTAGCTTGAGGAACTTGCAGAATATGGAAGGAAGAATGCAAGAGAAAGCTATTGCCATTACCAAGAAGAGAAATCTGGAAGGTAACTCAGCAAATCATAACTCCTTTAATGCCTTATCTAATCCCGAGCTTATGATTCGAGCTTTAAAAATGGGGGTAGCTTTCCCTGACAATAACTTCTCTAATGTGGACATTATTAGAGAACTTGAAATAGCCAGGGGAATTCCAAAAAAGAGGGGGAACAAAAAATGAGGATTGAGGAAGAATTGATGTATATCATTGATGGGAAGGGAGACCAAACCCCTATTAGCACTGAGTGGGGAGATGGGGATGAGGATATGGAAGAACAATTTACCATGGTTCGGTCTAGGAAAAGAAAAAGCCCAAAAGTACAAGTGGCTATTTCCAGATCCACTACCAGAAGCCAAAATCTTATTGAAAAAAACAAGCTGGCAGCCCTGTCCATAATACTAGGGCCACCAGAGGGGGGAGAAAGGGAAAAAACATAAATGATAGGTCTATTTTGGAATTGTAGGGGGGCAGGAAAAACAGGGATGAAAACCTGCCTATCCCACATTATTAGTGACCATTCCCTTGATTTTCTCTGTTTACAAGAGACTTTAAAAAAGAATTTTCTGGATAGTTATTTCAGAAAACTTGACCCACATAATTTGTTTGAGTGGGAATGGACCCCCTCAATTGGTAAGGCCGGGGGCATCCTATGTGGGGTTAGAAAGGAGAAATTTGAAGTAGTTGCTTGGAGGAAAGGTAGATTCATTCTTCAAGTATCTCTGTATGATATCAATATGAAGAAAATTTGGACGCTCTGTACTGTTTATGTAGCGGCCCACGAATGTGATAGAAGTGAATTCCTTAGTGAATTTGCTGATTTTTGCTTCCATATTCAAATACAACTATTGATCGGAGGTGACTTCAATATCCTCAGGCATAGTGGGGAGAAGAATAAGAAATGGCGGTGATCAGCCCATTCTGACTAATAACTAAGCTCATCCTACCTTGGATAAATTGGACCATGTACTTATGAGCAATGATTGGGAGGATATGTTTCCTCTTGTTAATATGAAAAAGCTCGTTAGGGAGGTATCTGGCCACAATGCTCTCCTATTGTACTCTGACTAATAACTAAGTTTAGATTTGAGTTGAGCTGGTTAAAATCTGAGGATTTTGTTCCTTTAGTTAGCAGGATTTGGAATCAAAAGGTGAATGCTACTGATCCTATTGATATTTTGAATATCAAACTTAAACGATTTAAGAAGTTTTTTAAAGGCTGGGGATCACATAAATTCGGTCATGAGAAAAAAGAAAGCAAGAGGTTAGGGAAGAGCTTGCTTCTATCGAAATGCTAGAGGAGGAGGGAAGTATAGACCATGAATTGTTTGGTAGAAAGATTGATCTCCTTGTGGAGCTGAATGAAATACTTGTCAATGAGGAACTTTTTCAGTTGCAACAATCCAATGAGAGATGGTTGCTTGGGGGGATCGAAACACTACTTATTACCAAAAAATAGCAAATGGTAATAAGCGAAAAAATACGATCTACTCTCTTAATGTTGGGAGTATGGTGATTGAGGGGACCGAGAAGCTTCTGCAACATGCTACTGATTTTTATAAGAATCTTTTTGGGCTAGCCCAGGGAAACATGTTTCATCTAGACCCTGATATTTGGGGGGAAGAAGAGAGGCTCGATGAGCTGGATAATGAGATTCTTAATAGACCCTTCATGGCGGAATAAGTGAGGAAAACTTTATTTTCCATGAAAAGCAACAGGGCCCCGGGCCCGGATAATATACCTGCTGAGTTTTACCAGCACTGCTGGGATATAGTGAAAGAGGATATTATGAGATTGTTTACTGCTTTTCATGCAGGGGAGCTTGATGTTAGTAGATTGAATTATGGCATTATAACTCTACTGCCTAAGATCAATGGGGCTAATAAGATCCAATAGTTTAGGCCAATTTGTTTGCTTAGATCTCCCTACAAGCTGATCACTAAGGCGCTTGATAACAGAGTGGCCCCCCTTGCGGACAAACTGTTTAGTAGGCATCAGAATGCTTTTATCAAACATAGAAATATTATGGATGGAGTATTATCTTTGCATGAGATCTTGCATCATACTTCCATCCAGAAAAAAGTGGGCATTGTTATTAAGCTCTATTTCGAGAAAGCGTATGACAAGGTAAACTGGGACTTCTTGTTGGAATGTCTCAAGATGAGAGGGTTTGGTACCACTTGGTGTAAGTGGGTTAAAAGTGTCTTGGTTGATGGCATAGTCAGTGTTAAGTTGAATAACACTATGGGGCCGTATTTCAAAAGCTTTAAGGGGGTTAGACAGGGAGATCCTGTGTCGCCGTTCCTCTTTAACATTGCAGTCAAGTGCATGTGTAAAATGGTGCTACAGACCCAGAAAAAAAAACCTAATTGTTGGGCTTGCACCGGATCTTATTGAAAATGGAGTAGCTATTCTGCAATATGCAGATGACACGGTCTTGTGCATAGATCACGACCTGGATAAGACAGTGAACATGAAACTGTTACTATATGTCTTCGAGCTCATGTCCGGGCTCAAAATCAATTTTCAAAAAAGTGAAATCCTGTGTGTGGAGGGAGATGATGATATTCTTAAAGCTTATGTTGATATATTTGACTGTCAAATAGGGCATTTTCCCATGAAGTATCTGGGGGTGCCAGTGACTTTTTCCTCCTTGCGAGCAGCAGATTGGGACTTTTTGGAGTCCAGATACATTAAAAAGTGTGATTTTGGACTGGGGGCAATGCCTCCTCCAGAGGTCGCCTGACGTTACTTAATGCCAATATCTCTAGCATTGCTTTTTACTATATGTCCATATTTCTTCTATCCAAAACTATACTTGCTAGGATTGACAAGTGTAGAAGAAGATTCTTTTGGCATGTGACTCAGAATAAGAAACGCTATTATCTGGTTAAGTGGACTAGAATATGCAGATCTAAGAACAAAGGAGGGCTGGGTGTGAAGGATTTACATAAACAAAATCTCAATTTGCTTACTAAATGGTGGTGGAAATTAGAAACTAAATCGGGCTTGTGGCAGGATACTGTGAAAGCCAAATATTTTAGTAGGGCCACAGTGGCTGATATTAAAATGAAGAGCAATGACTCGCCATGCTGGAATGCCATTATGAAGGTGAAATATCTTTATATGGCAGGAAGGAGAGTGATTGTACAATCAGGAGACATTGCCAGGCTATGGATTGACCCCATTGGGGACAATATCCCTCTGGCTGAACAATTCCCTCATTTATTTTCTATATGCAACTATCCTGAATGCACAGTTGATAAGTGCTTAAATGTTGATCCCTCCTCTTTCTTTAGAAGGAGACTGAACAATGAACTCAGCGAACAATGGTTGACTGTGGGTAACATGGCAAGAGAAGCCTGTGTCTCAGAAGCCACTGATGTGATTAAATGGGGCCTGGGAGGGAAATCTTCATTCACCACAAAATCTGTATACTCTCTCCTGGAAAGGAATATTGCTGGGTGCGACTACAGATGGATCTGGAATGCCAGGATACCTCTAAAAATTCAAATCTTCTTGTGGCAATTGTTTCAGGATGCTGTCCTAACTAGAGATGTGATGTAACATCGAGGTTGGAAAGGGAATCCTAAATGCTCTTTCTATGGTGGGCGAGAGACTGCACAACATTTGTTTTTACTTGCCCTGTCGCTAGGGTGACCTGGAGGACAGTGGCATGCATGTTTGGCACTGCTCTGTGCCCTGATAACATTTGGCAAGCTTATGTATGGTGCTTTACATTCTTCCCTGGTGGGCAAAAGTTTTATACAGTGGGGATTGCTGTTGTGTGTTGGGCGATCTTGTCTTGTCGCAATAGAGCTACCTTCGAGTTCAAACCGCTTAAAAATCCTTTTGAATGTATTTTTTCTGCATGTGCTCTAATGTGCTACTGGGCAGGATTGCTGAAGCAAGATGATGCGGCTACCATGAGGGATGGGGCAAAGATGCTGAAGGAGAATGCGTCGATGATGATGAGAATCTGTGCGGCGAACCATGAAGAATCGGCTCGTTGATCTGTAGAAGCTATGATTCCGTGGTTTAGCTAGATGTTGAGTTGCTTTCCCCCTGCGTGGGCCTGATCATTTGTTGCTCAGTTGTTGTGAGCCTTATAACTTGTGTTCTTTTGGGGCTGTAGGCCCTGGATTCTAGATACTGAGATTTGGTGTCATCGGGTTTTCGCCCCACGGTGAGTAATCTCGATGGCGAGTGCTCACAGTGGGTTTCCCTGCGATGCTTTGGATTCGCTTCCCCTTTTCCCATTCTTTGGACTGCCGTATTTCCGTTATGTTGCAGTAATGAAAAGGGGTAATGCCCGGTTCAAAAAAATGATCCAGCTTCCCGAAATAGCCTTGAGAAGCCAGCTGAACGATCCAGCTTCGAGAAGCCCGCTCATGGAGAAAGAGCAGCCCATAGTGCAAATTCCTAGAGCAGGGGAAACGCAACTTCATGAAAATGGAAGGGGAAGTTGCCCGAAATTATGTGGGAATGCCCTTCCAAAGTGCCATCCTCAAAACGTTTTTCACTCCTCGAACAGTTTTCCTCTCGCTACGAGCCACTGACTGGGCCTCAAGCTCCCTTGGGCTGCCAGCCCATGCTGACGGAGAGGAGCTGCTGCTGAACGCATCATGCTCCCATCAGAAGTTGGTGGCGGCTGGCTTCTCGGGAAGCTGGCAACGTTTCGAACGGGACCTTAATACTTTGTCATTACCACGTGAATCCACATATTGGCCAAGACATCCTTTCAGTCTCTCACTTTTTAGTGGATGATGATAACGCGATTTATATTTGAATGCTTCTAAAAATAAGTGTGTTTATTAGATATGGAGTTTGCGCCTCTAGATTTGTGAGTTATTTAATTTTTTTTGCTTTTGAATGCAAAATGCACAAAATAATGTTGATAGATATATATTTATATTCCCGATGGATGCAAAGTGATCAAGATATCTAATAAGAACACACTTTTGTACTAACCAGCGAGTGAGACATGTCATTGAGCAAATACTAAAACTCACTTCACTAAAGTGCATGTGTGTGTCATGGCATATGCATAACACATGTATGAGAACATCAGGAACACTAATGTTCTCTAATATGATGGACAGTTTTTAGGATCTGTCCCATGAAGACGATTTCTATAAGATTGACTAGTACACACCGATTCCATCCATATATTGGGTTCCGATACACCTTAGCTAATAATCCAGGTGTATAAACTTTCCTTATCTGGTCACATGCTTGCTGACTACAAAATTTGGTTGGTTTAACAAGCATATGTTCTCCACACACAACCCAAATGAAAGTTTACTTATTTTTTGAGTTGTAATGGAAGCTCACTTGAAGTGTTAGTGTTAGATTACATAAGAAGTAAAGATAGAAGATTAAGTGTTGCCATAAAGCTCCAAATTCTGCCATCTGTATAATTTTTTTCTCATTTGCTCACATATATACTGAGAGAAAGGAAGAGCAATAATCTTGCATCGTGAGTACTGATGTGTTTTTTTCTCTCGTCGGAGTGCTGTGGAATGGAGCTAATTAATCTTTTTAATAACAGTATTAGGAACTTTATAGCAACAGAATTTGGAGGGGAATGCAAAAGTTGGGGTTTGAGTGCAAGAATGGTTTGATTTATTGCCACTGGTTTCCTAACCTTTTCTCATCATGAGTTATCTTGTCATACGTGGCCAATAGATGTATCCCTGGTTTATATGGCATTCTTTTCTTTGTCATTGGTTATCACAAGTTTTATAACCTTTACCTAAGATGTCCTTTCAGTCCCTCACTTTTTGTTGGATGCTGACAACACGGTTTGTATTTGAATGCTTCTAAAAGGATTTGTACGTGCATTGTTTATTAGATATAGAGTTTACCCTCCTTGATTTGTGATTATTCTTTTTCGCTTTTGAAGCAACATGAACAATTTGGGCCCCGTTGCAACAAAGGAATTGTGTAGGAATTTCATAGGAACGGAATCATATAGATTTTTTTTCCTATGTGCCCTTTGGATTATAGAATTGGCTTCAAATTCCTGTATGAATCCTTCCTTCCCTTCACATTTTGGAGGATTCTAGACATTTGCTCAAACATCATGTTTTCACTTCCATTGAGAAGTCCAATGCAACAATGTGTCTTTGTCTCTCATCTTCTCTCTCTCCTAAAAAAACAATTCCTGCGAATTTCCTGTGGAGCATCCAAACAACTATGTTATACAATTCCTACATTTTACAATCATGTAGGAACCTACAAGACATGACTTGTAATTCCTACACTTTTCCATTCGTGTGTTTTTCCTATCATGTGTTCCGAACAGGGCCTTAGTGTTGATAGAGAGCTCCCCGTATATATTTATATTTTGATGGGTGCAAAGCGATCAAGATATGTAATAAGAACACACTTTTGCACTAACTAGTGAGTGTGACATGTCATCGACCAAAGATGGCATATGAGTGTGAAAACATCATCGTTTGTGAGTTCTCTAATATGATGGGCCATTTTTGGATCCGTCCCATGAAGATGGTCTCTATATGTTAGATTCCCTATATGTTAGTTGATCCAGGTGATGTTCTCATCTGATTACATGATTGCTGACGCAAAATAAATAAATAAATAGAACTTGGTTGGTTTAATGAGCATATGATATCCAGAGTCCGCACACAAACCAAAAAAAGAAGTTCAGACTGATACTATTTTTTCATTCGCAAAAAAAAAAAAGTATCAGTGCTAGCTCACATGAGAAATGAATGCAGAAGAAAAGGATGTCATATAAACCAGGGATAAAGCTATTGGCCACGTATGATAAGATAACTCATGCCATATTCATGCTGAGAAAGTTAGGAACCCAGTGGCAGCAAATCTGGCCATTCTTTCACTCAAACCCCAACTTACATCCCCTCCAAATTCTGTTGCCATAAAGCTCCAAATATTGTTATCGTAAAGATTAATTAGCTAGTGATACACGACATTAAAATTTCCATTCCGCGTGACTCCAACGAGAGCAAAAGGCACAACCATAGTTACAACGCCAGTTGGCGCTCTTCCCATTCGTAGTACATACATATACAAGCAATACACATCTAGCTAGCCTACCTCAAACTACAGGCATCCCATCCATTTGAAAGAATCCACAGAATGGCATTCATTTTTTTTTCGAAAAGGAGGATTACCCCCGGCCTCTGCATCTGAGCGATGCATGCAACCATTTTATTAATTATTCTCAGAGACCTTACAAATCATTACATCAGTAAGCCTGAAGCCACCATCTTCGCGACACCTGTCGCTACTCCTATTCCCTTGATGTAGGGGTGCCGAATGTCCGAGCCTAATACCAAACAGACATCGCACAAAAACCTAACATCTAATGCCGGTTGCCCCATCCCAGCCACTTACCGGGAATGGGTCACACACCGGTCCGGCGCACTCACCGAGGCTACCGCAGCCGTCATCCACCTAACCATTTTCGGAGCAGGTACCGACGCAAAGACCTTGCTAGGTCAGCTGTCGACGCCACCATGACGCCAGACAGCGCAGCCGCCCTGCGCTCGTCCATCTAGCCGCATCTGTCGTCGATATCCAGCTGCACCATGCCGCCAATACTCGTCATCATCGACGCGGTAGAAACAACGCCGCACCTCCTGGCAACCTCCACACCATCGCCACTGCTGGAGCTACCGGAGTCCATCACCCACAGCATCTCTCCGCCGAACATCAGAACCTCCCAAGACAGCGCCTCCATGGAGGGTACGACGCGAAGGACGCCGCCGCCGCCCAATCCAGACTGAATTTTGGACTTTCGTCCGGGAGGGGTTCGGAGATGGATAGGAGAGACCTCGACATCGCCTCCATGGAGGGAAACAGCGTCGAGAGACGTCGCCGATGCCGGACCGAACAAGCCGATCAAAGTTTTCTCCGGTCCCCATCCTATACCACCAAAACTCCATCGGCTCCGGATCCGGCTGGACCACGAACTGGAACCTGCAGAGATGAAAGAGCCATGGGGTCCAACCCATCATGAAGGAGGATCGAGAAGACTACATCGTATATCTCCAAGCGCCGAATCCAGCGATCCGGCGTGGTCAGCGACGACCACCACCACCCCGCGGCGGCTGATGGCGTTCAAGCCCAAGACCCAGATCGGATCCGATCTGAACCCGGCAGCGCCCGCGACCACCGGTCTTTCCACCACGCAGCCGTCACCATGCCGCGAGCAGGCCGCCGCCGCCGCCGCGCCACACGACGTCGCCAAGAAACCTGCCGCGCCACGCCGCCCAACCCCGCGCTAGTCCGGCGCCCCGTCCGATCTGGCTGCCCCGCGCCAGCCGAGATAGACAAGAGGGAGATACGCCCCGCCGCCGCCCAGCCAGCCAAGCTTTGCCCGGCGGCGCTGCGGACGGAGGCGAGGGGAGGTGGAGGCGGGAGGAGGGACGAGAGGACGGCGGCTAGGGTTCCCCCTGGGTCGCCCGCGGGGGCGACACGAGGGGGACGAGATCAAGACGTTTTTCACGAGATCGACACGCGGGGGCGCCCGAATGGCATTCATGTCTCAGCTCATCCTCTCGGCCGCCGTCCTCCTCGCCGTACTCGCCGCAACCTCGGCCACCGTCGGGACTCAGTGCATTCCAGGGTCAGACATTCCATACAACCCACTACAAGCATGCCGCGACCTTTTGTCCACTAAAATATGCAGCATAGGGCCCGTGTACGCCTCCGTCGGGATGTTGAAGAGACGGTGTTGCAACCAGTTGTCGCGCATCCCAGCATACTGCCGGTGCGAGGCGCTGCGCATCCTCATGGATGGGGCAGAAACTCCGCAGGGTGTGTTCGAGGGCGGCCTACTCCAGGACATGCCCAGTTGCCCAAGGTTTACGAGGAAGTACACCATGGGCCTTGTCGACCCGGATGAGTGCAACTTGGAAACCATCCACGGCAGCCCGCACTGCCCCACTCTGATCACTGGGGGAGTGGACGTGTAACTTTAAAAATAGCTCGATCGTGAATAACCGTGTTGCATCGATCGATGGATGAAATGGCATACATGTATCTGTGCGCATGTGTGAAAAATGGCACCAAAGAGCATCCTAGAGCCTGCTTGTTAATCTTCTGTAAAGATGTGCGGTGGTTATAATTAACTACGAGGCGGACCATGGGTTTGATTCAGAGATGAAGGAAAACCGGGAGATCCTAGCCCGCTGCAAGGCACGCAGCGTCGCGCTGAGGCGGGCTTTGAGTGAACGACTGTGAAACGAAAAAAGGTCATAAATTATGTCGTTCACTCTTCTTTTTGAGGAGATGCATCCATCAGGTCCAATGTGGGTCATTGAACCAGAACATGCGTCTTTTTTATCGCCCGTCGACCCTGTCCAGACAAGTATGTTGCAATGTGGCAAAGGCACTGATTACGTAGGATCTCCCGCTTTTGGATTCGCTTCGGCTGACGCGATGGTACTAAGCATTGTTCCCTTAAAAAGAAAAACAACCATAGCATCATACGGCAGATTGTTTTATGAAGGCCCATAATAATCCAGCCATGTCAGCCTGTTTGCCTTGCATATCAGCATTAGTCTGGTGCATATAACATCGACGAACCGAGCAACTAACCAAGGAGTATTCTATACTAGGGTGTGTGCTCGTGTGTGCTCTTCGCAAGCAGTGTTGGCCGCCATTTGTATTCTGACAAAATGCTTTCACCCAGAAAACAGAGATTGAAAGGATAGTAGAGGAGCTGTTGTAATCAGGCCCAGTACAAGCCCCAAAGCAGCTCTGGTGTTGGTGTGAACCAAAAGAAGTGTTGTTCTTGGGTTGTACCAAGTATGAAACCGAGTGGATTTACTTCTTTCCTATTTTTCTATTCTATATTTTTATTACTGGGAATCAAAACCTCAGATGGATCTAAAGATTATTTAGATTTCTTTATTGTCTTTAGTACAATTGTTATATGATACATGTTTTTTATGGGGAAACTACGTCCTCGCATCCTCATCTTAATTTCCTATTCCACTCTTATGGAATAGAGTAGCGATATTTTACCGGAATCTATACATAAATCGTATTCCCTTTTTATTTCTTAGAGATTACTTCTCAATACAATTTCTTTTAAATAAAAATTTCTTGTACGGATTCTTCAATACATGCTATTGTAGAATTATTTGTGCGGCACGCCACCAAATTTTG
>NC_041386.1:556776142-556870450 GCF_002162155.2 Triticum dicoccoides | reverse complement strand
ATAAGCGCATGTGCCGTAAAATAGATTTTCGACGGAATTAAAAAGACATATCTGGTAGAATCGATTAAAAAGACATATCTGCCAAATATGGTTTTTTCACGCAAACATTAGAGGTGAGATCGATTATATGATGGAGACAGATGGAGGAGCAGAAAGTGAGAGATTGTGGCGTGAAGCAATGGTTTATACAAACTTCAAAAATAAAAATCTGTTGAATTTCTTCGGGAGCCTCCCCAAGGGTCACTTCGAGTGGGCTGAGAGCGCGTCACTTGGGATGCTCCCAGCCGCTGTCACGTATCGCGCTTTGGTTGCTCCCTTCGATTTTTTTTATTTTTCTGCACACATTTTTGGCTTTTTAGATGGTTTTTTTATGTTTTTTTCCGCTTTTTGGCTTTCCACCGGACTTTCTTATTGGTCCTTTGTTTTTAAATTGTATAGGTACCAACTCCCTCTTAATAGTATATCTATCTATACTAATAAAGGGGAGTTAGTACGTCTGTTGTTTCACACACGGTTGATTTGGCACGAAAAAATCTCTATTATACGGACCTAATTAATTGCATTTGTAATTAATTGCATGGTCAATTCATTGCATTAATTAGTTGATTTCTAAATTGATTTGGTGTTCGGTTGTCAAATTATTTTTGCATATACTGTTAAGGGGAGTTGGTACATTGTCGTTTCGCATGCAATTGATTTGGCACGAAAAAATCCCTATTTAAACCGACCTAAGTAATTGCATGTATAATTGATTATCTACCTAATTCATGACATTAATGACTTGATTTTCAAATTATTCCGACGCACGGTTTCTAAATTATGTTTTCATTAACTCTTCTTTAATAGTATAGACTACTACCAAAGGTTTGATTTGGATCAAAAAATGCTATTTAAATGAACCTAATTAATTGCACTTAATTATTTGTTTGCCTAATTCATTGCATTATTGACTTATTTTCTAAATTGATTTGGCGCTCGTTCTCCAAATTGTTTTTCGATTAACGACTACGTGTGAAGCAACGAGCGTAGCAATCCCTTTTACTCCCTCCATTTTTGTATACAAGACCACAAACTCAGATTACAGGTAACAATGTAAAATTTAATGCCTGTTTTACAAGTCAACTTTTTTCTTGTTTACTGGGATCATTAATACTTCGCATGCATGCAAAGAAACTGAGTGGAGGAAGTAGCTGACTGTCATTATGACTGCATGCATGCAACTATTAAACAGGTTGTTAGTACGAGAAAATATCATTAACTTTGCTTCGATTACTATTGATGGCCTTGTATAGATGCAAAATGTATATTCCATAGTAGCCTTGTATATAAAAATGGAGGGGGTAATAGACTTGTTGCGAAAAAATCCCTATTTAAATGGATCTAATTAATTACATGTGTAATTAATTGTCTGGCTAATTCATTGAATTAAATGACTTGATTTCAAATTGATTTGGTGCTCGGTTTCAAATTACTTTTGCATTAATGACTTTGTCCGAAATGACAACGTACCAACTCTGTCATCTAGCCTTTGCACCAAAGCCGTCCACTAAATTTCCATCACGACCCTCAAACCTATCCGCCTTACACAATCACTCCCTTCGAGCAGATTCGCCGTCCCCAACCCCCAACACCCAATTCCTAACACCGACTCTCCATGGCGCGACGACCCCTCGTCCTCCTCGCCCTCCTCGCCATGACCCTCGCAGTCGCCTCAGCGGTGCTGGGCGGCCACAGTGAGAGGCTCGGCGAGTGGGGACCTATCCCGAACGTGAAGGATGCGCACATCCAGGAGCTGGGAGGGTGGGCGGTGCAGCATGCGAGCCTGGCTAGGAACGGGCTGTGGTTTCGCCGGGTCACGCATGGCGAGCAGCAGGTGGTCTCCGGCATGAACTACCGCCTCTTCATCGACGCGGAGGATGACTCCGGCAAGAACGCGCCGTACCTCGCCGAGGTCTACGAGCAGTCCTGGACCAAAACCCGCCAGCTCAAATCCTTCAAGCCAGCTGCGAACTAATCTGTCCCTCGCATCTCATGAATATGTAGTTGGCGACCACAACCAATTTCATTATCTCGTCCTTTGAAGCACCAATAAATGAGTAGAATATTACTCCCTCGTTCCATAATATAAGATTGTTTTTCACTCTGAAACATAATATAAGATCATTTTTCAAGTTTAAAAAACAATCTTATATTGTGGGACGAGGGAGTACTCAAGTGTTGTGTGGTTGGATCGTGACGCCTACGGTTCATCCTCACTAGTGACTACTACTACTCCGGATAGTGTATTTGTTACAGCGTATTACTGGCAAATAAAGTTGTGAGTTCTCTAGATTGTTGTGATGGCCCATAATTCACAGTTAATGTGTACTAAAAGAGTTGGGCATGCTTTGCTGCGTGGTTAGTGTTATTGGGTTTTCATGATTTCTTTACTCCCTCTATTACAAAATATTAGATGCATTAGTTTTTTGAAAAGTCAAACCTCTTTAAGTTTAATTAAATTTGTCGAGAAATATATCAATATCGATAATATCAAACCGGTGTCATTCGATTCATCATGAAATAAATTTTCATATTTTTGGCTTTGAACTTGGTCAATGTTAATGAAATTTGTCTTTAAAAAAGACTAATACACCTTATATTTTGAAACCGACATAGTATTTCGTTTGGCGAGTTAGAGAAATGATGGAGTGTGTTTTATTTTTATTTATAATACGGTGTTTTTGGTGGGCCTTTTGCGGTGCGATTCTAGGTTATCTGGTAATCAACACACACTTATGCAGGAAAATTTTCTACATAAATGACAGAGTGTACTATATTTGTGTTACAACATCACATGTTTGCGCTTCTTTTTTCTACTGTGCATGAGGTTGATATGTTTTTATGTGCATGTTGTTGTCGATTGATTTGAAAAAAACTGTTGACCTGATCAAAACGTGAACTAAGTCCAAATTTAATACCTCAATGAAATGGGAGAGCCTCAAAAATTAGGGACTGTAGCAAATTAGAAAAATAGAATGAGAGAACTCATTAAGAAATTATTGACCCGGTCAAAATCGAGTGGTCAAATTTTAAATTGAACACCTCAATTGATTAGGAGGCCTCTAGACTTAAGGAGCATAGTATATTAGATAGACTAGTAGAATGCCCGTGCGTTGCTACGAGCTTTTGAAATGTTTTGTTGAAGTTATATAAACATAATGTTACATGTATAGAAAAGATAGTCAATAACGATTTGATGATAATTGAAATATACTTAACTTAACTTGCAATGTAAGTTGATTACAATATAATTTGATCATGTATTGTACACATAGAGAGCGGTGATCCAATTATCAATCTTTTACGGATTAAGATATGCTTGATGCGTTTAATATATTCTCACACAATACAAAAAAATTGTTATCTTTAGCATACTTTAGCAAGTATAATAACAAATTCTTGATCAACTCATAATCGTCCTGCAAAAGTAATATATCTAGTTAGTACGAATATTTCATGTGTAAGGTCAAAAAATGTGCAACAGAGAATACTCAATACGCAAATCGGATGAACCAATTGTTTACCGTCTCACGAGAGCACAAAATCAAAAGAAAATAGCCAGACACATACCTATAATTTCCTAAATCAATAGTATATCTTGAATATAGTGAAAACAAAAATAAATGCTTGTAAAATATTATGACAATGAAAAAATTGTCTATCCATATTTGTTCGAATACCAACAAAAAATATACATGGCCATCTAGATATATCCGAATTTCAGCCGGGTCATCCAATTTTGAGTGCATCATTGAATTCTCTCGCAAATCTTTGTAATGTCACTAAATACCTCGGTGTTTCAATCTCTAGCGACTATGGTGTATGGATAGGATCCATAATATATACACCATGCATATTTTTGTCGCCGGCGTACCATATTTATCGGCCGATGAATGCATATAGAAGATAAATCTACATTTGATAGCTATTAGAAACCATAAATCATTACAACAATGGACAAGAGACCTTACTTACCAAGTTGCATGACAAGATGTTGTGCTATCAAACAGTGTTGTCAACATCTGAATATTTGGCTTCACGCAGAAATCTCTCCCCTTACAGCCGCCCGTCCATCCGCTCCTGTCCCCGTCGTCTCCTTTCCAAAAACGGCGTCGCCGCATCCTCCTCATGCTTCCATGGCATCGGCCGACCCCTCCTCTTCCCACCATCTCGCCTCCCCACCACTGGTCGAGCTCGTCCCTTATTGTCCCCATAACCGACCATCTCTCGACAGTGTCACCCACAACCTCCTCTCCCCGCCACGGCATCGCCGACCTCCTCCCATGCCGACAACCTCTCGCGCCGCAACATTGGCACCGAGTCCTCGTGCCCACCGATCTGGCATCCTGGCCAATCCAATCCAGCTGGTCTATGCAGAAGGGCTCGCCGCTGACGACGCCCTTGTCGTCTAAATCACGCACAAAGGTGTGACGCCACAAGGAGGGATGGTGCCCATGTCGTCTACATAGGGCACAACGGTGTGACACGTCGAAGAGGAGGGACAACACCCTCGTCGTCCACATGCGGCACATCAGTGTGACGCCGCAAGGAGAGACAACGCCATTGGCGTTTAGATCGGGCACAACAGTGTGGCGCGACGATGAGGGGCGGCGAGAAGGAACAACACCCTTGTCATCTAAATATTGTCGTGTTTGTTTCCCGCCGTAAATCTTCATCTTGTCTTCCTCATCTCATCTCCGCTCATCACTCGACTTGGCTCTACTCCATGTATCTCCGCCATAGCATGTCATTTTTCATCACATCCTAAGTATCCCCATTCCATTGTGCATGTCCTACTTCCTCCTTGAATTTTTTCTTCTTCGCACTAACTTTATTTGCTCCGTTGGGACCATAGATGTCACTTGGCAACAATTAGCAACGCCTTGATGCATCAAAAAATAATAATATACGATACAATGAGACGAGGGTTATACAATACGGTGAGATTTATGGCACCACATTGAAATTCAACGGTGATTGGCGGCTACACACACCCATAGGCTTCACCTTTAAATTTGACAATTGTGCTACACTACCCTCGTCTGTTCAAACTGGTCGGGTCACCCTGCCCAGATGTATGTGTAGATAAGTAGACATTTTGTTCATCAAATAAAATTGTAAATTTAGGGGAATTTACCTTAGCTTAAACCGCAAAGATGAACCCATCCACAATATCGCTAAGCTAATATACCAATTAGAAACATACAAATGTTTTATTGTTAATCAAAGCTAAGGAAAAATGATCATACAATTTGTTGAGATTTTTCTTATGACAATTTGATGTCATGTCACAAGTTTTGATTTGCAAAGCTGCCGTGAGATAATTTGGTTAGGAAAAGGATCACAAATAAAATATTTTGGTGCCATCAAAATTTTCCATTAAATAAAGAATAATAGAATGCTATATAACAAATTGCTGAAGTAGCAAGGAAAACATTAGCTTCACCTTCACATAGAGAAACTTCATTTTACAGTCTTATCTCTAGATGGATACTAAACTAATCCTGGATCATAGGGACAAAAATATAAAGCCTGACAAGGGCAAAAAGCGAGAAGACATCCTACAATCTTACCTACAGATATCGACACACTTCAGGTGTTGCCTCTTTGCTAAAAGTATAGTTAGACATTTTAGAATGACCGACGTCTTTTAGCTCGTAGAATGACAGTAACTATTCCGATTGATGAGTAGGATATTTCCTGGCATCCCACTATGGCCAAGTACAAATTGAAGATAATATCTACATTGAAATAAAGTCTTCATTAAAACACTAAAAACTCAATTGCACATAGCTGCTGACTTGAAAGAATTATTCGATGGGAAGGTAATATATGTACAATAATTCTGAACCCTAATGCATGAAGAGTTAAAAAGATGTCTCTATGGAAAATTAGAAACATATACTTTGATGATCCATTTGCCAGTGCCATCCAATCAGGGCCTCATTCGCTAAACCATTTGTTGTTAATATCATTCACATAATTTTCTGTTCACCATCCAAAGCAGCAAAAATAGCTACAGTACATACGGATGATATTAGGTACAATAACCATGCGTGGTTCAACACCACAAATATTAGGTCAATAACCATATCCTACTTCCTCCTTGAATTTTGTCTTCTTCGCATTAACTTTATTTGCTCCGTTGGGACCGTAGATGTCACTTGGCAACAATTAGCAACGCCTTGATGCATAAAAAAAATCAAAATATACGATACAATGAGACGAGGGTTATACAATACGGTGAGATTTATGGCACTACACTGAAATTCAACGGTGATTGGCGGCTACACACACCCATAGGCTTCACCTTTAGATTTGACAATTGTGCTACACTACCCTCGTCAGTTCAAACTGGTCGGGTCACCCTGCCCAGATGTATGTGTAGATAAGTAGACATTTCGTTCATTGAATAAAATTGTAAATCTAGGGGAATTTACCTTAGCTTAAACCGCAAGGATGAACCCATCCACAATATCGCTAAGCTAATATACCAATTAGAAACATACAAATGTTTTATTGTTAATCAAAGCTAAGGAAAAATGATCATACAATTTGTTGAGATTTTTCTTATGACAATTTGATGTCATGTCACAAGTTTTGATTTGCAGAGCTATCGTGAGATAATTTGGTTAGGAAAAGGATCACAAATAAAATATTTTGGTGCCATCAAAATTTTCCAATAAATAAAGAATAATAGAATGCTATATAACAAATTGTTGAAGTAACAAGGAAAACATTAGCTTCACCTTCACATAGAGAAACTTCATTTTACAGTCTTATCTCTAGATGGCTACGAAACTAATCCTGGATCATAGGGACAAAAATATGAAGCCTGCCAAGGGCAAAAAGTGAGAAGACATCCTACAACCTTACCTACAGATATCGACACACTTCAGGTGTTGCCGCTTTGCTAAAAGTATAGTTAGACATTTTAGAATGACCGACGTCTTTTAGCTCGTAGAATGACAATAACTATTCCGATTGATGAGTAGGATATTTCCTAGAGCACATACTTTCACGTTGACATGCATCAAAGGAAAGAAAATGATCAACATTTGATCTGGAAAATGCCTATTAATTAAGGATGAGAGGGTAAGAAAGCATCAGACTAATATGGTGCAGATATTGATTGGCTTACTATGGTACATGTAACATTGAAATTGCCATGAAGAAGCTAATATTCTATGGCACAAATTAGATCTCAGATACAATACAAATTGAGGAGTCTGCTTTGAAATTAATTGGCATAACCTCGAGCAAATATCTCTTCAAAGCCAAATGGTAAGCACATACAGTAGCTAGTAGCAATCAGACCGGCAGCAAATATAACAAACAAAAATAGCAGCAGTACCAGAACCACTTACCTGTGCACGCAGGTGGAGCTTATTACATGATGAAGCTTAGACTATTACTGCCCGAGCATGACGCGTCAATCTGAGGTAGCAGACCCAAGTAATAAAAAGTTTTTAACCGTATTGCATCATTAAAAACGCAGTAGGAAACGTTCCAATTCTTGCAATCTAGCATACGGCCAGAGAAACGTGTGCGGTTGGACAAAACGACATAAGACGGAAGATGGGAATGAAATGTTGCAATTTTTTTAGGTAGTAGAGATAGAGATATGAAGTCAATTGACAAATCCACCATCACCTGTGTGTAATTGCTGCTGCTGCCGATGTCATTCCGTCATCACCCTAGGAGACGGATGTCCGGTTGGTGCACCTTTGGTAAAGTATCAATCTGATGTCTAGAACAAGAACTGCAAATTTCATAATCTCCGTCAATAAGCTCTTGCATAGTTGCAGTTTCTTTCAGAATGAGAACCTCTGCAGACAACACAATAGTGTCATGTACCTGCATCCTGATATGTCTGAAATTCACGCAATAAAGAATGTTGAACAATCAAAAGATTGTTGTGTGTACTTGTTTGAATATGAGAAAATAAGTACAAATTTAAATTATGAAAAGCAAGGCAGCAGACCTCTTTAGAGGAAGGCTACTATTTATTTCTTAACTGAGATACTAAAACTCGAGCAGAAGACACTCTGTAGTTATAAATAGTTATTCCGAATATTCAAAACCAACCAGAAACAGTAGGACTTGGCACTTGTTCAGCTCTCCATTTCATATGAGAGAACAAGTGCCAGTAGAACACTTCAAAAACCAACCAGGAATAGTAGGACTTGGTTATAACTTGATGGATTATTATAATGGATTGCAAAGCACATTTTAATTGACCATTTCACACATATGCATTTTTATGTACAACAAAATCAGCACCTAGAAAGAACGGCATTCATGAAGAGTGTCGACGCCATCTTTATCATTGATTTGTTCTGTTCTCCTTCGGTATTGCTGCAGCTACAGATGAATATGAACGCACACACTCCATTGTTGGAGTGAGGCCGGGTGGGGTGGGCTTACGATCTGCGCGACGACGAAGGCGAAGCAGAGCCAGAGCCCCGGGCGCTCCTGGAAGCACCAGCGGCGCGACCGGGTGACGAAGATGAGGGCCTGGCTGATGATGCTCACTTGAAGGTAGAGGGCAGACATCATCGCATCCTTGTTGCCCCTTAGCGAACGCACGTGGAACTTCTCCTGCAATTTGGAAATAAACAGGAACATTCAGCATATATTGTCTGTAAAGCAGCACGAGCCACGCCCATAAAATGTCTAGTTTGGAGGGATTAGACATGGCATGGATTGAAACAACACTTACGCTGAAGAAGTCAGTGCTGGTCATGGCGAAGAAGAACACCACGGCCTTCACAGCAAGGTAGGCGCCATAAATGATGCCGGTGATGAAGATCTCCGGCAGCTTCCAACTATCTGGATGTGGGGATGGCTTCACTCTGTCCTTGGAGATGGTCATGATTATGCGTGAGTTGAGTAAATCAATCAAACAAATGAGCAATGGACAGTAACATGTTTGGTCGGCTAAAAAAACATGTTCGTTTGGCATAATGGATTTGTGACCCACCGTCGTTGAGAATGGCAATGAGCAGGATCATAAACGGCGAGAAATCGAACTTCCAAATCAGTGCGATCAGGATAAACTCCAGCTGCAGTTCAGTTGGACGGCAGAAAACGAATTAAATCAAGTCCAATGTATACCTACCTATCAGTATAGGAATGGTTAATAAGTTCAGAACTATACGGATACTTATGGACACCGGGTAAATCTAGTACATTAACAACATAGAAAAGTTCTCCTTCGGCCACTCCTCTTGGAAATATGTGATGTTGTTTCCTGCAACACAGAATTATCAAGTTGAGTCACAACATGCGGTCGCAGAATTACGACTAATTGGGTGGCCACCACACCGTCTCACATCACCAGAATTACCATCGTCTTGGTCTTCAGTCTACTTCCCAAAACGCTTCCAAATCCTACTCCTAGAGGATGCAGGAAACAGGTTGTCAATCTCATATCATCATCGGCCAACAACTTTGCTCCCTCCCTTTCCTGATTCTGGTAATTCTGCAACAAAGGAAAGCATAGCACTAAACCATCAAAGACAAAGTTACAACACTGTTTTTAACACACCAGGATTGCTCAACAGAAGAAGTGGATCAAAACTCAACACAAGCTGCTTGTCTCAGCGGACAAGGAGAACCCAACGACATTGAGCGAACAAGCCAAGATCACGACGATGTCCGACAGCGTGGGCCCGACGGCGGGGGCGGTATCGCGCTGCCATCGATGGAGCAGCCGCCCTGCCGCTGCACCCGGAGCCCACCTCGCCCACCGCGCGCCGCACCACCACCACTACCTCTTCTCCATCAAGCAACTCAACACACTGGGTGCCGCCGCCGTACTGGCCTTCTCGACCACCGTGCCGCTCTCGGAGATCGCCTTTGGCGTCCTGCTCCTCCCCTACCTCCTCCTCCTGGCCACGCCCGCCTTCCCGTAGCGCCCCAGGAAGCCCAACCCGTCGCGCTTGTCTTTCGCGGCCTCGCACGCCTCCTCTCGCCGCGCACACCGTGGGTGGGTTCCTCGTCGGCACCGTGCTCCCAGCGTTGTACATCCTCGACGGCCTCACCACCGCGTTCCCGTGGCGGTTCTCGCTCCCCGTCAGGGCCGCCGTACCGGTCATGTACAATGCGAGCAGGATGTTCGCGGCAGGGAGTGGCTCCGGCAGGAGATGGAGGGGGCGACTGCGGTGATGGGAAGGGAAGGGGGAGGGGGAGACTGCGGTGATGGGAAGGAAAGGGAGCGGAGCGGCAGGAGGGTGGGTTGGTCGAGGAGTTCCCCGACGGCGGCGGTGGCGTAGGAAACCCTAGAGGGCAGGAGTTGTCGCTCGTATGTGCGGGCGATAGGTTTAGGTTTTTTTTCGCTGGTTAACCTTCGTAGGTCTTTTTTTGTTGGTTAACCTTCGTAGGTCTCTTTTCGATCGTAGGTGCATGGGTGCGGGTTGGGGCCTCAGCACGAGGTTTTTCCGGTTTGTGGTGGCTAAGTCTGAGGTGAGAGGAGGTACCAAAAAAACCATGGGAGATGGGACTAAAAAAAACCTGGAAGCGAGACTACCAACTGCTCCATTAGGAGTAGAAATAGATTCCCTGCGTCCATTGATTGGTTTTGTGGGGAGAGGGATGATTTCACTGCTAACTCACGCGCACCGTTTCGCTTAGGGCGGTGATGATTGTCTTACCTGTGAAGATTCTGGAACGCAGAAGTTGTGCCAAAACCCCGTGAGGATTTTGCTTTTGGAGGCTTGTCACTCCTCACTTTGGTGTTGACAAATGGCGCATTGCATGTTCATCACTTGTTGCAACCTACGAATTTTTCTTTTTTTCTTTTCATAGATTCGTTCTTTTCAAAATGATTTATCTTTTCAACCATGCTTCAACTCTCAGGTTCGTTTTCACCGTTGCATTTCTCCCATCGACATCTTTGGAACTAAATCTCATGATAATGTGTTCCTTGTGTAAGCACAGGCCGTGCTACCGACAAAAAACAAGGTTGTGTTTCTTTGGCCG
Organism: Triticum dicoccoides; assembly: GCF_002162155.2. Classification (NCBI taxonomy): domain Eukaryota; kingdom Viridiplantae; phylum Streptophyta; class Magnoliopsida; order Poales; family Poaceae; genus Triticum; species Triticum dicoccoides. The sequence continues at coordinate 556,859,428 of NC_041386.1, read as the reverse complement.
TGTTTTTTTCCTTCTTTTGAAAAGAACAAATGTGCTTCTCATGAAAGCACATATTGTACTTCTCAAATAAAAGTGTTGCTTCCCGATTTTTGTTTTTATGAAAACCTAGGAAAAATCAAGAAAAACCAAAAAATAAACCCCCCCCCCTTCCCCCTCCTCAAAAAACCAAGTAAAGTCCAAAATACATGCAGAAATAGAAGAACAAAATCCCGGGTATATGCCTAGAGAGCAACATGTGGCAGCGGCTGGACGCACAACTTGACATGCTCTCAAGCAAAAGAAGTAACCTTTGGAGCCCTTCAAAAGGTAACCTCATTAGTTGTTTCCCATCTTGGCTCTCCTTTTTTTTGAGGGGTCACCACCACACTTCATTTAACTCTCAATAATATTTGGTACAAATAAAACATTAGGAGTGGTAGATAACCAAATATGCCGTCCAGCGGCAAGAGAGGCCGAAGCGTTAGCCAGATCATGGGCTTCGAAATTTGATTCCCTTCCTTCATGCACAACTTCAGGTTTGCCGAACATCAGCATCCTATTCAAGATATCCCTGACAATAGTGGCAGAAGTACCCATAAACTCTCCCTGTAAATGATTCACGGTGGCTGCACAGCCCGTTGCTACTTTAATCCTCTAGATGTGAAGATCAGCAGCTAAAGAGAATGCTTCACAGCAAGCATGAGCTTCTAAAACTTCTGGATCTGTGAGGCCATCAAACACTGTAACGGAAGCACCCAAATAGTTCCCTTGGTCATCGCGGCATAAGCCGCACTTGCTCCTTTGTCATTGTTTCTGGACAGTGCCGCGTCCACGTTGATTTTTGCTACACCCACTTCACTCTTTAGCCAATGTTTAGCAGCTACGTTGCCTGATTTCCCTTGCTGTTTCTTCTCCTTACCAGGTAGTAAATCAATGTCAGCAAGGAACCTCTGAATAAAAGCAAAAGTGGTCAGTGGGCTTTGAAATATTTCCTCATGTTTCGCCTTTCGTCTCGCCCACCAAATAGCCCACAAGGTAACTAGGATCTTTGCTAATTCCTTCTCAGATAAGGAATTCTGCATCATTGATAGCCACAACCTTGCGTCATGAAATGTACAGGCGATCATGTGTTCAACCAGCTCATTATCAATCAATGCCCAAACACACTTTGACAACTGACAGTCAATTAGTGCGTGACGCCAAGAATCTGATTCAGCATTGCACAGGAAGCAAGCTTCCGTCTCAGAGATATGGCGATGTTTAAGAAGCTCACCCATCGGAACAGAATTTTTTGCTAGCCTCCATGCAAATTTTTTTACCTTTCCCGGTACCTTGGCCTTCCAGAGTTTCTACCACTGAATTTGAGTTGCACGAGTATCCGACGTACTCTCTCGTTGCTCTATCCAGTCCTCCCTTCTTCTCTTCGTATCCCATATCCTGTTTAACATTGTGGTTGATATGTTAACACTTATGATAGGAAGGGCTAAGGAGAATGGTCAAGTAGGTGGCTTGGTACCTCATCTTGTTGATGGAGGTGTGTCCATTTTTCAGTACGCTGATAATACAATCATCTTTATGGAGCATGACTTGGCCAAGGCGAGAAATATGAAGCTGGTGTTATGCCTTTTCGAACAATTGACCGGGCTAAAGATTAACTTTCACAAGAGTGAGTTGTTCTGTTTTGGTAGAGCCAAGGATGAACAAGAGGCTTATAGGCAATTGTTTGGGTGTGATTTGGGGGCGTTACCTTTTTCTTACCTAGGTATACCAATCCATCACCGTAAGCTGACAAACAGAGAATGGAAGTGCATCGAAGACCGATTTGAAAAGAATCTGAGTTGCTGGAAGGGCAAGCTCATGTCATACGAAGGCCGACTAATTTTGATAAATTCGTTACTCACGAGTATGCCTATGTTTCTCTTGTCGTTCTTTGAAGTCCCAGTTGGAGTCAGGAAAAGACTGGACTTTTATCGATCGCGTTTCTTTTGGCAGGGTGATGAACTAAAAAGCAAAAACTAGCTAGCTAAATGGGATATCATCTGTAGACCGAAAGACCAAGGGGGTCTTGGTATTGAGAATCTTGAAGTTAAGAACATATGCCTTCTTAGTAAGTGGTTGTGGAAGCTATCCCATGAGACTGGTGCCACGTGGGCGCAAATACTTCGTAGCAAGTACCTTCAGACCAAAACTTTGTCACAAGTGACAGTTAGGCCGATCGACTCGCCTTTCTGGAAAGGACTGATGAAAGTCAAACAATCCTTGTTTAATAGGACAAAGTTTATTATTGGCAACGGTACTAGTACACGGTTCTGGGAGGATACTTGGCTCGAAGAGACACCCTTGGCCATTCAATATCCGTCTTTATATCGTATTGTTCAACGTCGTGAGGTGTTCGTTGCAACGGTATTTCAATCTATCCCCTTAATATCCAGTTTAGACGGTCGCTAGCGGGCAATCGATGGGAAGAATGGCTCCATCTAGTTAGGCGACTAATGGAGGTTCAGCTTTCCCAACAACCCGATGAATTACGCTGGAAGCTCACTAGGTCTGGAGTATTCACAGTTAAATCAATGTATATTGATGTTATCAATTCGAGCTTCATTCCTACCTCCAAGCATGTTTGGGCTGTCAAAATTCCTTCGAAAATAAAAGTGTTTATGTGGTTTGTCCATAAATAAGTAATTTTAACCAAGGACAACCTGACAAAGCGTAATTGGACAGGATCTACTAGGTGTAGTTTCTGTGATCGGGATGAGACAATTAAGCACCTTTTTCTTGATTTTTTTCGATCAAAGGGGAGCACCCCCCGGCTCCATTTTCATAGAAAATGAAACCCAACACGCATACAGGTCTTCTAGCAACGACACCAGGTTTCAAAAAGTGACAAGGTATTGGCAACAACTGCCACTAGCAAAGATATTCTACTCCCTACTAGTAGTCTACTGGAGTATCAAAAGATAAAAGATATGATAAAACTAGATCTCATCTAGAACTGGGAAATTCAGCTCATTGGGAAGAAGACCACATGAATTTCTTCCGCCAGCCTTGGGTTCTCCTTTACTTGCTCCAGGGTAGCACGCCCTCCATGTGACAGCCCGTGCATGTTTTTGGACCAGGAAAGTTGTTCCGCGGCTTCACAGCATCTCAGTCTGGTTCCAGTTCCAGCGGTGATCTCAGCTTTCTCAACATGTGGTCTCTGAAGAGTTTCATCGCCCCTTCCTGCAGCTCCTTGTGCAGTTTCATCCAGTCCCCCAAGTATGAACTTGTCTTCTGCCAGACCAGTTTGACAGAAATCCATTTAGTTCTATTAAACACAATGGAGTTTCTAGTATTCCACAGACCCCAAAGGACAGCAGAAGAAACTACATTCAGATGGGCAAATCTCTTCTCACAGAGCCAGCAAGCAGCTAACTCACCGAAAGAACGGAAAGTTTTATCAAAAATAATCTCTACCTCTTTCCACATTAATCTAGCAACTACACAGTCAAAAAACAGATGATGAACTGATTCTATTTCCTTACAGTGAACACACTCCAGAGGTTTGGGTATGCCTCTTTTTCTTAGGTTATCACAGGTCATAATTTTATTATGTGAAAACAACCAAAGAAAACCCTGCACCCTGGGTGGTATTTTCAATCTCCACACCACAGGCGTGTAAATAGGTTGCACCCCTCTAAAGTTAATAATAGCATACAAAGACTTAGAGGAATAGATGCCTTTAGATTCATATTGCCAAATCAAATTATCTTCCTGGTCAGTAAAAGTAATCGATTTGGCAACGGATTCTAGATCAAACCATTGTTGCATTAACACCTCATCAAAATTCCTTCTAAAGGAAATCTTTAAAATATCTCCATCCCAGGTATCTGCAATGGTTTTGTTTTTATCATTAACTATACAATACAAATCCCAGAACTGGGTGGCAAGTGGAGAGTTACCGAACCAAATATCCTTCCAAAACCAAACAGATCTACCATTCCCAACAGACCATTTGTATCCCAGTTTAACTGCTTTCATAGCCCACATCACCCCTTTCCAAAATTGTGATGGGTGAGGGTCATTACAGCAAAGGATATTAGGTCTCTTGGTATTATATTTGGAGTCCATAATGTTGGGGAATGTAGCAGAAATTCAAAAATTTCCTACGTGTCACCAAGATCTATCTATGGAGAAACCAGCAACGAGGGGAGGGAGAGTGCATCTACATACCCTTGTAGATCGCTAAGCGGAAGCGTTCAAGTGAACGGGGTTGATGGAGTCGTACTCGTCGTGATCCAAATCACCGATGATCCTAGTGTCGAACGGACGGCACCTCCGCGTTCAACACACGTAAAGCCCGACGATGTCTCCCACGCCTTGATCCAGCAAGGAGAGAGGGAGAGGTTGAGGAAGACTCCATCCAGCAGCAGCACAACGGCGTGGTGGTGGTGAAGGAGTGTGGCAATCCTGCAGGGCTTCGCCAAGCACCACGGGATATGAGGAGAAAGAGAGGGAGGGCTGCACCAATGAGAGAGATCAAATCGCGTGTTATGGGCAGCCCCTAGGCCTCACTATATATAGGGGAGAGGGAGGAGGGTGCGCCCCCTCTAGGGTTCCCACCCCTAGGGGGGCGGCAGCCCTAGATGGGAAAGGGGAGGCGGCCAAGAGGGGAGGGGGAGAGGGAGGCGCACCAGGATGGGCCCTAAGGCCCATACCCCTTTAGGGTTTGCCCCCTTTCCACCTCTTAGGCGCCTTGGGCCCTTGTGGGGGGGCGCACCAGCCCACCTGGGGCTGGTCCCCTCCCACACTTAGCCCACGCAAGCCTCCGGGGTTGGTGGCCCCACTTGGTGGACCCCCGGGACCCTCCCGGTGGTCCCGGTACATTACCGATAAACCCCGAAACCTTTCCGGTGACCAAAACAGGACTTCCCATATATAAATCTTTACCTCCGGACCATTCCAGAACTCCTCGTGACGTCCGGGATCTCATCCGGGACTCCGAGCAACATTCGGTAACCACATACAAACTTCCTTTATAACCCTAGCGTCATGGAACCTTAAGTGTGTAGACCCTACGGGTTCGGGAGACATGCAGACATGACCGAGACGTTCTCCGGTCAATAACCAACAGCGGGATCTGGATACCCATGTTGGCTCCCACATGTTCCACGATGATCTCATCGGATGAACCACGATGTTAAGGACTTAATCAATCCCGTATACAATTCCCTTTGTCTAGCGGTATTGTACTTGCCCGAGATTCGATCGTCGGTATCCCTATACCTTGTTCAATCTCGTTACCGGCAAGTCTCTTTACTCGTTCCGTAACACATCATCCCGTGATCAACTCCTTGATCACATTGTGCACATTATGATGATGTCCTACCGACTGGGCCCAGAGATACCTCTTCGCTTACACGGAGTGACAAATCCCAGTCTCGATTCGTGCCAACCCAACAGATACTTTCGGAGATACCTGTAGTGCACCTTTATAGTCACCCAGTTACGTTGTGACGTTTGGTACACCCAAAGCATTCCTACGGTATCCGGGAGTTGCACAATCTCATGGTCTAAGGAAATGATACTTGACATTAGAAAAGCTTTAGCATACAAACTACACGATCTTTGTGCTAGGCTTAGGATTGGGTCTTGTCCATCACATCATTCTCCTAATGATGTGATCCCGTTATCAATGACATCCAATGTCCATGGTCAGGAAACCGTAACCATCTATTGATCAACGAGCCAGTCAACTAGAGGCTTGCTAGGGACATTGTGTTGTCTATGTATCCACACATGTATCTGAGTTTCCTATCAATACAATTCTAGCATGGATAATAAACGATTATCATGAACAAGGAAATATAATAATAATCAATTTATTGTTGCCTCTAGGACATATTTCCAACACATAACTCTCTTCCAAAGAGAACCTTCACTAAAAATATATCTCTTAATCCAAGACCCTATTAAGCACAGGTTTAAATCCTGTAAATTCGGGATTCCCATGCCCCCAAATTCTTTTCTCATACACACAGATTGCCAGTTAGCTAAGTGAATTATATGATTCCCTTCCTCATCACTCCAGAGGCAATTAGCTAGTTGAGAGTTGACCAAATTAATTGCCCATTTAGGGAATTTAAAAAAGGATAGCATGTAAATAGGGATGCTGGCTAGGCAGGTTTTCACTAAAGTAACTCTGCCTAATAGTGAAAGTAATTTACCCCTCCAGCTAGCCATCCTAGCTAGCAGAGCATCAACAAGGGGTTGTAAATCTTCTCTCCTAAGTTTATCAAAATGTAAGGGAATCCCCAAATATTTGATAGGGAATTTCCCTTTAATACAATTGAATACCTTTTTCTTGATTGCCCGTTAGCCAAAGTTCTTTGGCGGACAGCCCACATTGCTTTCAATATCACTCCATCGAATTCTGTTAACATGTTATTTGGGACATGGCTTAATGGGATTGAGCCTGACTTAGCGAGACATATTCGTGTGGGAGTATGCGCTTTGCTGTGGACTATCTGGAATTACAGAAATGATTTGGTTTTTAACAGAACATCACGCTTTCATTTTGTGCAGGTTATCTTTCGAGCCACGGCATTGATCCATTCGTGGTCGCTACTCACTCCGATGGAGGCCAGGGAGCATTTGATTACTGGATCTATCCGCTGGAAGATGGTAGTTCGGGATATCTTCAACCGGTTTGGATGGCGGTCATGTAATAGGATAGTCAATTAGTTTACATATCTTTCTTTAGCCAGCCGGTTGTGGCGTCCCTTATTTGGCTAGTTTGTCTTTCTAGCCTATTTGGCTCTGAGTGAGATTTTTTTCAGTTGGAGACTTTGAGACCTTGTTGGAACCTTATTTATTTGTTTTAATAAGATGGTCATATGCATCGTTCTGATGCAGAGGCCGGGGTAACCCCTTTAAAAAAAAAAAAAACTAACATGCGATACGCTGATCAGACCAAGAAAGACCCAGGACGCTCGTAGTGCCAAGCCCACCAATCACCTGAAGTTGCAGTGCTCAAAGGAATGTTCATGATTGCATCTGTATCCTGGCTCTCCTAATTGGTGCATTTGGGTAAGTGGCGCTCACACACGGAAGTGTATGCGCCACCCCAACTAAGTTTTCTTTTTTAAATCTTAACGGTGGACTTGCGGTTGTTGATCGTGACCGGTCCACCAACGACCGATGACCATGTAGAGTTGACCGTTGAGTTTCTTTAGAAACGGAGAAAATTCTCAAGAAATAAAAATAGTTCAACAAATTTGAAAAGGTTCATGAAATTTGAAAAAAAAATCAAGAATTTTTGGGGAAAATAAAATTTTGAAAAAAGTTCCCAGATTTGGGAAAAGTTCATAAATTTGAAAAAGGTTCAACACTTGGAAGAATTCATATTTGAAAACAGAAATCATAATTTTGTAAGAATTTGAAATGGAAATTCACAAAAGATTTGAAACTAGTTTGTAATATGAATAAAGTTCACGAAATTTGGAAAAAGCTCACGAATTTGAGAAAAAAATGAAAAAATATAACTAAAAGAGAAAAGAAAATAAGAAAAAGAAATCAAGAAAAGAAAAAAAATGAGAAAATGATTGGAAAAACCCGACATGGTCCGACCCATTTCAATACCAGAGTTGTTAAGATGGTGTGCGCTAGTTAGCAAAATGCACTGTAACCGGCACTTACGGCACCAAACAGGAGTTGGGCGTTGTGGCACCAAAGAGAGCAGCAGGTCGAACATAATCAGTAGCACGCCTGTAGTAGGATGCAGAGTGCAAGAGCTATATATCTCGCTCAACAAGAGATGGTAGCTCATCTTGCTAAAGGATTTTCCACTCCTGTCATTTTCTGGGCTGACCTGTTTTGGTTTGTTTTTTCATCCGCCTCGGATCTCATTCGCTCGATCGCTGTCATGTGCATAGGTTTGGTCTGGTTTTCTTTTGGTTTTCCTCTATTATTTGTTTTTATCTTTTTTCTATTTTCTTTGTTTCTTCACCGGTTTTCTGCTGTTTCTTTCTTGGTGTTCTGTGTTTTTTCTTTCTTCTATTATTTTTATACTTTTTATGGGGTTTACTGGTTTTTTATTCCTTTTTGTGTGTGTGTACTTTTCGGGTTTTATAGGTTTATTTGCACATTTTTGTATGCACCAGGAAGAACTTTTATAAACATGTTTAACATTTGTCAAATATGTGATTTTTTTATTTTTTATGTCTACTCTTTTCATAAAAATTGTATACTTTTTGTATACCTTTCGTGTACATATAGGATAACGCTATTTTAAGCTTGAGTGTAGAATAACTTATTCTACACCTCTAGTAATGCTATATACAAAATCTAGTAACTGCACGTATATATTTGAAATATAATTTTATTTTCCTGCTCTTTGAGAACATGCGTTTTGAGGCCTGTTTGGATGTTAGACCGATGTGGTTTCATTTATTCACAAATGAAATGGAACGGGGGGGCTCCAAACTCCCCTGATGATCTAAAAAATATTTGAAATATAAGCAAAAGTAGAAAAACATAAAACAATTGTAACAAAGTAAAAAAATAAAAAGCTCTGAAGGCATGTTTCCATGCTAGGCCGGACCAATCGGACGTCTGCCTTCAGTGAGACGTCCTACTATCTTGCTTGAAGCGAGACATAGACGCACCCACATGGAGGCATCTAATAAACTGATTGCTATCTTAACAATTTGAAGTGTACCTAAAATAAAACAATTTGAAGTGGATTTTTCTTGTGCAAAGAATGTCGCAACGAGAGAACAATGTAAAGACTCTAGGAGACTGATAAAATGGATTGTCTTAGATTGTTAACGAAATGGGGTAAATTGCTTTGTTCTCTACATACCAAATTATTACGCTGTTTTCGTTGATAGCTTCGGGCACGGGCAACTTCAACACACCGTTTCATTTTGTTCGTACGCATCTGTTTAGGTCCATGTGAACAAAAAACAAGGTCCAACACACCGACGAAAACAAACAGGTGTTCATTTTGTTGTTCGCTTGGACCCTTTTTCGTATCAAATTTGGGCTGGTTTTGCGTCCTCGCGGACACGGAGCGGACGCCCGCATCATCCTTCCCTTGTCCTTCCTTGACCCATCCGCCGGTGGCACACATGCCAACCCCCTCCCAACACCCTCGGCCTCTTCGCCATCGCTACCGCACCCGGCTTCCAATCTATTCACCACTGCCCGAATCCCCACCACCATATGGACCGACGGTCCATCGCTGTCGGATCCAACGATGCCCACTCTGCCATTGTTGTGGCCAGTTCTTACCGCCGACGGAGTAGTACAAGGTCCATGTACCCATGGTTGTCGGCAACCCTCGGCATACCACGACTACCTCTAAGGTCACAGTCGGAGGATGTGGGTTTCAACAGGCCTGCTGCCTTCGTCTTCGTCGATGGGCAAAGGACGGGGCAAGTTACCCCCGCAGTAACTCCTCCATGCCCACCGCCGTCGACGTCAGTAAGGCGATCGGCCGTTGCCCGGCCCGGCTGAGGCTCGTCCACGCCCACCGCTGTGTAGTGAGGTAAGGACTCATCACTCCAAAGGATCACCGATCATGTCAAAATGTGTGATTGGACAACTCACATTCAACTTTAAAATAATTTGGTTGACCAAGATGGCTACACCTTTTCTTCCAACTAGTCAAAGTGTACGTGCAATGCACGTTATTTTGAATGGGCGCCTCTGTATATGTGCGTTGCGTCTATATTGTGTTCAAAAAACATGCAAATGCACGTTAATTTGGAAGTATATTAAGTACATGCGGATATTAAGTAGGATATCATTTATGTGTTATTATGTGATTAGCACTATATTTGGCATAAAATTAACTACACGCTAAACGCGTTGAGTGCTCGACATTGAAGCAGTCTAAGTCGTTGGATTGACATCATTTGATGGGCAAGATTAATTGGATCTGCCACTTTGGGTCTTTTTATATTTGGCATGAAATTAATTTGATGGCCAATTTTAAATTTATTTGGTTTGTGAACTATATGATTTTCATCTATTTGTTTAATAACGTGCAATTCGATTCATTTGACATTTTATTGTGAATGATAATTCAAAAGATAAACTAAAAAATCCACTTCCGTTTGAATGAACGCGTTGGAGTTGGCCTTACCAAGCAGACCGCTTGGTATTTTTGTTAGTCTTGGTTCCAAATCATCGCGTTGCGAAGGTGACGAAGCTCACGTGGCACGGGTCTTCGAGGTCCCGCCGTCTCGTGTTCAGAATCCGATGCTCAAAAGCCACCGTTGCCGTGGCACCATGCATCGATCCGTTGCGCATCTTCTCCCACCACAGCTTCCGTTGCCCGGAAATCAATATCATGCCTAATAAAAATAAAGATAACGAAGAAATCTGGACTCACATAGCCGTTGCGGGATGCCGTCTCCACCCCCCTCACCAACGGCTCTATTCCCCCCACCGCCCGCTCCACGTTGACCGTTTCGACCATTAAAACCCTCCTCCCCTCTCGCCCTTCTCCCCACACCCCCAAATCCCCCATCTCTCTCCCCCCAAACCGACGCGCACATCTTCGTCCCCGGCCACGGCCCAAACCCTAGAGACCGACAACCGCCGCGCGAGCAGCGAGAGGGAGAGGAGGAGGAGGCCGGCGCCATGAACGACCTCATGACCAAGTCCTTCATGAGCTACGTCGACCTGAAGAAGGCGGCCATGAAGGACCTCGAGGCGGGCGGCGACGAGACCGGGACCGAGCTCACCCAGGCCGGCGGCGGCGGCGCCACCGACGAGCGCCTCAAGGGCTTCTTCAGGGAGGCGGAGGCGGTCCGCGAGGAGATGGCGGCCATCCGCGACGCGCTCGCCCGCCTGCACGCCGCCAACGAGGAGGGCAAGTCGCTGCACCAGCCCGACGCGCTGCGCGCCATGCGCGTCCGCGTCAACGCCGACATCGTCGCCGTGCTCGGCCGCGCGCGCGGGATCCAGCGCGCGCTCGCGGACATGGACCTCGCCAACGCCGCGCAGCGCAGGCTCTCCGCGGGCTGCCAGGAGGGCACCACCCTCGACCGCACCCGCACCTCCGTCACCGCGGGCCTCCGGAAGAAGCTCAAGGACATCATGCTCGACTTCCAGGCGCTGCGCCAGCGGATGATGTCCGAGTACAAGGACACCGTCGAGCGCCGCTACTACACGCTCACCGGGGAGGTCCCCGAGGACGAGGTCATCGAGCGCATCATCTCCGAGGGCCGCGGCGAGGAGATCATGAGCGCCGCCGTCGCCGAGCACGGCAAGGGCGCCGTGCTCGCCGCGCTCAACGAGATCCAGGACCGCCACGACGCCGCCAGGGAGGTGGAGCGCAGCCTCCTCGAGCTCCACCAGGTGTTCCTTGACATGGCCGTCGTCGTACAGTCGCAGGGGGACAAGCTTCAGAACATCGAGCACCACGTGAGCAACGCCAGGGACTACGTCCACTCCGGCAACAAGGAGCTCGGCAAGGCCCGCGAGCACCAGCGCGGCAGCCGCAAGTGCCTCTGCATCGGCATCATCCTGCTGCTGCTCCTCATCCTCATCGTCATCGTCCCCATCGCCACCAGCCTCAGGAGGTCCTGAGCAGCCACACCACACCGGAGTTTGTGACGATGATCATCTGGACACCTGCATTTGTGTCTAATATGCTGTTTCGATTTCGTATTCTACTGCTTCATTCGTTGATTTCTGCTCCCCCCGAATTGTCTCTGTATCGTCAGGATTTAGCTGATGATGAATAGTACACCGTATATCTGTTCAGTTAATTTGCAACCCTGAAAAATCTGCTGATTGATTCTGTGCATGAGATGAGCTTTGGTGCATGGATTTGTTGCTGTTGCAGTAGTCTGCAGATTTATTGTGCTTGCAGTTGGGGCCTGAGCGCCCTGATCACTGTACACAAGATAGGCAAGCAGGGTTTATTTGTGGCTTCCTATCACCATTTTCATCTTTTCTCATTTGATGATTCAATTGCGGAAAGGAGTCCCAACGATATTATTATAGAACTTGTTAATGTGGTTCTTGTACTAAACCATGGCTACGTGTCCTCCATGTCATAGCTTGCTGCTGGGGCAGAAGCAGAGACAACAGGGCCAACAGAGATGCGATTCAGTCCAGTACCAATATTTCGTTTTGTTGATATCCGTATACTATCCAGATTTCTTTGTAGGCTGCTTTATTTTTATTTATTTTGTGGGGAGAATGGCTGCTTTCTTATTCTCAGTTCATTTGTCACTTCGGTATCTGAATTTTTAGTCCTGTTTTCAGTAATATTACGAGTAAGAATATATACGGCCAACAACTGATTATATGGTGATTATATGGGAAGTTCTCTTTGGTGATCAGCAACTGATTATATGGGAAGTTCTCTTTGGTGATCACGATGTGTTCGTACATATGGTTGAAAGGATGACATTGATAGTGTTGCTACCAATGCATCTGTTGAGGCAACAGCTGTCAATTAAATACAACTTGGTTTCGGTGTCGATGTAGTATTACATGGGGAAGTGAGAAGCTAATGTTCTTACAGTTAACAGAAAGTTGTCCTGGTTGATCTGCTTTCTTTTGGAAGATCATGCTGTCTATGATTTGTGCTGTCTTCCCATATTGTATTCTACTACTTCGTTTGTTAATTTTGTGCCCGGATGTCTCTGTATCGTCAGGATTTAGCCGATGACGAATAGTAGTAAACCGTATATCTGTTCAGTTAGTCTGTATGGAATTAATCCCCAACAAGGAATGCAGTGTGCACTTAAATATCATCAGCTCACAAGGAAGCCTGATCGAATAGCACCAACTAAAATCCTTAGAAATTACTCCCTCCGTCCCAAAATGTATAGTGTCAAAAATGGTTTTACATTTTGGGACGGAGGGAGTATCTGCTTACTATGAAGATCTTTTGGCAGTTGTGTATCTGAATTTTTAGTTATTTTTCTGTAATCTAGTAAGAACAGATATTGTCTATCAAGAATCTGAAATTTTATCTCATTTGCGTCTGTTGTTTCGATTTTGTATTCTAGTAATTCGTTCCTTGATTTCGTCCGAATGTCTCTGTATCGTCAGGATTTAGCTAACGATGAATAGTACACGTTCAGTTAATTTGCAGCCCTGAAAAACTGCTGATTCTATGCATAAGATGGGATTTGGTGCATCCAGAGAGATTCGGTGCATGGATCTGTTGCTGTTGCAGCAGCCTGCAGATCTGTTGTGTTTGCTACTGGGTCCGAAGTGCCCTGTGGTGTTAAATTCAGAACAGAAGTGCATGATCACTGTACCACACCCACCTGGCTTGGCACAAGATAGGCAAGCAGGGTTTGTTTGTGGCTTGGCTTCGTATCATCATTTTCTGCTTTTCTTCTTTGATGATCCAATTCATTTTGAATAACTGTTTATTACATCTGCAGAAACTAGTCACAAGGATATTATTACAAGGATTTGTTATATAGTCTTAATGTGGTGCTTGTACCAAGCCATTGCTATGTGTCCTCCATGCCACAGTTTGCTGGTGGGGCAGAAGCATAGACAACAGGAAGAACAGAGGTGAGCCAAGATTCAATGAACTTACCTCTCTGAAGTGGATTTAGTCTGATCCCGTTATTTCTTTTGATTGCGCCATACGTATATTTAACAACTGAACTGACTTGCTGAAGTTGAGTATCCACATTTGTTTGTAGAATTGCTGCTTTATTATTCTCACTGTTTTTTTAAGGAACGGAGGTAATTTGTGGATGATTGATTAGCACCAACTAAGTTTCCTTAGATGATTGCACCTTAGAAAGAGGTATCTGCTTAATATGAAGATCATTTGTCAGTTCTGTATCTGTAATATTACAAGAATGGATATTGGCTATCAAGGGTCTCAACTTTTATCTCATTTATTGAATGCAGACGCAGCATCTTCACTTATTTCCTTGCAGATTCCTGTTAAGGAAGCAAAGGTAACCCTGCTATCCTGGTATACAGATAGAATAAAAATATAATGCAGTATTTGACTACCAATGAAACACATAGAATTAGTTGTTGAACACGAATGATATGGGAAGTTCTCCTTAAGGGATCACGATGTTTTCCTACTTAATCTGCTTGAAGGGATGGCGTTGATAGTGTTGCTACCAATACTGCTGTTTTATTTTTCTGAGACTACCAATGCTGTTGTTGTCAATTAATTCCAACTCACATTTGTTGAGGGGGTGCTACAACTTAATTAGGTGTCAATGGTCAGTGCGAGTTTAATATCATATGAGTAACGTAATGTTCTTGCAGTTTACAGCAAGTGGTCTGATGGGCCGCAGTTTGTCCTTGTTGGTCTGCTTTCGTTTTGGAAAATCATCATGTAAGATTTGTGCTGTCCTATCAAAGTAAAAAAAAATCAAGAAAGACGCGAGGTAAAAATAGATTCAGTATTCATTATGCACAATCTTATGTGTATTTCCTACTTCTTTGAAATCTAACAACCTCCTTGTCCACAAAATGGTCAATAAATCCAAAGTCCCTCTGCCAAGAGGTGCAAACTGTTGGTAGGGTAGGATATAAGATGATTGCACCTAGAAAGTAGTATCTGATTAATATGAAGATCATATGTCAGTTCTATGCCTGAATTTTTAGTACTATTTTCTGTGTCTGAATTTTACAAGTAGAGAACTGATAGTGGCCATCACGAACCTCAACTTTTATCTCATGTATGCTCAAATGCTGTAAAGTGTAACCTGCATCTTCACTTCTTTTTTCTCGACTTGCATCTTCACTTATTTAACACATAGAATCAGCCAATCAGGTGTTGAACAAAGACTATATGGGATGGTCTTTGGCGATCGATCACCATGTTGGTCCTGCTTATGATTGAACGGATCACGGTTAGTGTTGCTACAAGTGCTGCCGATGAGGTAACAGTTGTACAACTGGGTTTTTTTTTGGCGGAAATTTCAAATCAACTTCCGTGTGACGTTTACTGCGGGTTTAGCACCACATGGGGTAGTGCAGCTAATGTTGTTCGGCAGGTTAATTTACAGCAAGTAGTCCAGCCAGCCCTAGCTCTGGTTTTGTGGAGACCAGTATCTAGGCACCCCGACGATCCCAGAGCCGTCCGTCCGCTTGGATCCGTGGCGGCACAGCAGGCGTGCATCGCCGAAAAAGGCCAAGCAGCACATGACATTCACTTGATCTTGCTCACCAACTCACCATAGTTTTGTTTTTTTTCTCCTGTCAGTTCATCACAGCTCAAGCACAGCAAAGGCAGCACTGCTAGCACAAATGCACAACGCATGTGTCATGTCTGGGAGTTGTTGTGTGAAACAGCACACACGACGCGAAATGTCTGTAGGACACGCATGAAATCGCTGGGTTCGGTTCTGCCACCGGTGGAGTGGCGCTTTGCTCGCCGCGGCACGGCAGCCACGGTAAAAAGCCTTTTTGTCTTCCAAAGAGAGAGAAGCACAGCACGGCATGTGGTAAGCCACAAAAAATATAGTGAATAATCGCGCCGCGCCGAGAAAAACGTGACGGGCGCGCGCGAGGACGCGGGGGCCACATGACCAGCGCACACGGGATTGGGCGCGGATTCCTCCGGATGGGGCGTGTGCGGCTGCCGGGGCCGCATCGTGTTCACGCCGAATTCCCTCCCTCCCCTACCTCGGCCTCACCTTATCTCCTCCCAGCTGTGGCCACCAGCAGCAGCTAGCTCCTATCAGTATCAGTATCAGTATCAGTATCAGTATCACCACCACAGCCCCCTGCTCCGGCATCGCGCCCGGCACTCCCCGCTTCAAAACCCCGATTCTTGTTGGCTTCTCTCGTCGCCCGACCGACCCCCAGTAGGCAGTAGCCACCCACCCAGCCGCGGCAATGAACATCTTGAACCAGCCCATCGGCCCCGGCGGCGCCCACGCGGTGGCCTTCCCGGCCGGCGCCGCCGCCAAGGACGGCATGCCGGCGTCGCTGCGCTTCGACGTCGGCCCCAGCACCGCCCACCGCGCCCCAAGGCGGCAGGCGCAGACGCTGCTTCGGGCCAGCAGCAGTAGCTACGTCGGCGCCGGGCACGCGGACGAGGCCGCCCTCCAGAGCGCGGCGGAGCAGCAGAAGGGGGCCGTGGTGCCGCCGTTCCAGCCGGTGACGCTCAACTTCCTGCGCTCGCTGCTGGACAGGGACAGCATGACGTCCATCGCGGAGGAGGGCGGCGAGGGCGCGGGCGTGGCCGCCGCCGCGCCCCCGCTGCACGCGCTGCGCGTGGTGGTGTCCTCCGCCGTGGCGCTCGACGCGCGCCAGACCGAGCTCATCGCGCGCAAGATGCGCCGGATCACCGGCTTCGTCAACCTCGCCATCGAGAACGTGGTGGAGCCGTCGCTCATCGCCGGCTTCGTCGTCTGCTACGGCCTCGACGACTCGCACACCATCGACCTCAGCGTCCGGGGCCGCCTCGCCGCGCTCAAGAACCGCGTCGACTCCTCCGACCTCGACGACCGCCTGCACCCGCGGACGCCCGCGCCGCTCCATTGATCCACCCGTCAATTATACCCATAGTTCCACACACAACACATACCGCGCGCACCACCACTTCGCCGTGCTTGCCGCGAGTTCATTCACGTCGTCCGCCATATCTCCATGCCATGCATGATGAACTCTATACAGACTAAGATGGATCGACTGCAAGTTCGTCGCCGACGACAACAGTTTTGCTATGTAACGTTGTTGTAAATTGTGAGGCACTTGACTAGCTTCTGCTATTATGTTTGTACCAAGTGTACTGTAATACTGCTATGGTACTGTACAAGCTGCAGATTGTAATTCTATGCGAGGTTCAGGGTTACATACTCTGTAATCCCAGAGCAGAAGGCTGGTGTGAGAAACCTACTGCTCCCTCCGATCCATACTAAAAGTTGCGCTAAATCTGCGACCATTAATATGGATTGGAGGGAGCCGGCAACGAATTCGAGTATGAAATAGCTGGTAACACTTTCTCGGTGCGAAGTGGTTTGGTGATACGTACCGACGGCAGGCAACGGAGCTTTATTGGTGTCTTATAATTATTCCAGAGCAAGAACTGCTGATGGGGCGAGTTGCGGTACAGGAAAGAAGAGTACAAACACTGATCAGTCACTGACAGGACAGTGCCACTGCCGGAGAACCGGAGCTTATAGCAGCGGCGATGGTGCAGACGGCGGGAGATCGGTCAGGGACGGCGCTGCAGGGCGTCGGAGAGGTGCTTGAGCGCCTTGTCGTAGGAGACGAAGCCCATGAACCAGAACTCGTGGCTGTCGGTGGTGGCCACCTGGATGTACCGCTCCGACGGCCTCCACATGCTGGCCGACGGGCTCACCGTCCTCACCTGGTTCAGCGGAAGCACCACCTGCAGCGCAGCCGGTGAATGAGAGAGATTGTTGAGAGTGCCAAGTGAACTGAAGCTGATGAGAGAAGGGAGGATGCTTGCCTTGTAGTACATGGGCTCGGGCGGCTGGGTGGGGGAGGGGGCGTGGTAGGAGACGGGCGAGTCGCTGCAGAAGGCGAGGCGGGCGGTGGAGAGGTAGAGCGTGCCGATGACGGGGCCGGAGGAGGTGGAGAGGTAGCAGGCGTAGGCCTTGCGGAGCTGCTCCCCCGGCACGCCGCCGAACACCTGGTGGAACACCCGCTCGTGCCCGCCCTCCGCGTACACCTTGGTCCCCTGCGCCAGCCGCGCCACCGCCGCGTCCGCCATGTTCGGCGCCGTCCGGACTGCGCCAGGGCAAAACGTGCGGTGTCAGTGCGCGTGCATCATGATCCGAAGCAGGGATGAGTAATACTCACGGTGGTTCCAGATGTTGCCGGTGGTGTCGGCGGCCTTGCGGGTGCCGTCCTCCAGCAGCTTCCCGTACCGCCCCAGCGCCTTCATGATGGCTGCACTTGCAAGGCGGCGCCAGAGCACGCCGACGTCAGGATCGACGGACAGACGAGAGTACAGAGCAGTATTGAGGAATCGAACGAGACGAGGGGTGTAGGACGGTTACGCACACTGGCAGGTGGACGGGGACGCGCTGGCCGGGGTGACTTGCACGTAGGGGTTGCCGGCGCCGTTGCTGGCCGCCGTGACGGCGACGGCCGTGGACTGCGGGCGCGCGGCCTGGCCGCCGTGCGTCGGGTACCCCGCCGGCGCCGGCGCGGGAGCCTGCATCGACGCCATGGCACGCGATGAGTTCAGTCTGGTTCTGAAACGGGCTGGAGCTCTGCCTTATGCGGATTGGCGACGGATGAGGAGGAATGATGCGGTGCGGTGGGCGGCCGGCGGTGGCGGGGGAGAATCAATCGGAGGTAGTGGCGATGGGGCGAAGGTTCTCTGGGCCTGGCGGCTGGCGCGTTTACTTTTTGTAAGGATCGGGGGAAAGGGGAAAGCGAGGAGTGCGGTGCGGTGCAGCTGATCGAGATACAGTACGCCAGCAGACATGTGGTATATCTGGGGCTCCGCGCCCGGGATCTCCGCGTGCGACTGCCCCTCGTGCGCCATGCCGTGCCGTGCCTTCGCAACAAAGGAAAAGAACGGCCATGGCGGCCCGACTGAACGTGCAGCACTGGATCATGGTGAACGCCATACGGAATCCGGTTCCATTTTAGAGGGCACATATTCTAGGTTCGGCTCTGAAAGCGATAAGGGTCCAAGTCTCTACTCCTAATGGAGCAGTTGGTAGTCTTCGCCGGTCAATTTTCGTTTCATCATTTTCGTTTGGTTTTTTTCGTAGGTTAACCTTCGTAGATTTTTTTTCGTCGTTTTTTTCGTCTGGTTTATTTTTGTCTCACCTTTCATTATTATATCCTCACGGTAATTTTTTTCACTCTCTCATTAAAAACTTTCTTAACATTTGCAAACTTTCCTAACCATGCATGTCACAAACGAGCAGGTATTGATATCACGTTACAAACAATAAAACCCATTTTCATGGAAATCAATTCAAATCCTAATTTCCTAACACATTGATTCTTACATTTTCTAATCTCTACTCAGTTGGTAGGCATGTCACAAACGGGCAGGTATTGATATCACGTTACAAACAATAAAACCCATTTTTATGGAAATCAATTCAAATCCTAACTTTCCTAACACGTTGATTCTTACCTTTTCTGATCTCTAGTCAGTTGGTAGGTGGTATCTTCGCTTCCTACTCCCAAACCTCGATCGCACAATCCCCGAGGATTCCCCACGATTCTGCACGCACAAAAGAAACAAGCAAGAAAAACCAGCGTGACTGAAACCTACGAACCTATGTCCCTCTTCCTCCCCAGCCGCGAAGCGAAGCCGGTCGGCCGCCACCCATCGCGTGCGCCTAGGGTTCTCGATGGAGCCTGCGGCCTCCATGTCGCCGGCGAATAGGCGAAGGGCGGCCTCAGAGGCCCTGGAGCTGCAGCTACGGCAGAGGACGCTCGAGACCATGCTGGAGCAGTGCGGTTATCGAGACGATGTTCAGGAGTGCGAGGACGGGAATCCGGGCTAGGGGCGGACGGCTGGGCGGCGACATCAGCGACGGGGAGGGGCCACCCCCAGCGCCGGGGTTGGCGTATCCGAGGACAGTCCATGGTGGCTGCGGCGAGGGTGGGCTCATATCCCATTCATGGAGCTCTCCCGGCACCGCCGCCCCGTTTCCCATCTCTTCCCGATCCGGCGCCGCACCATCGTCTCCTATCTCTCCCTGAAGTCACGATACTGGTGGTTGCCAGGGGCTCGATCCAATGAAACGCATGATGGTCGGACACTCCAGTGCGGATGCTTGCAAGGGCGTGCTGGCCCTCGCTTGGAAGGGGATGAGACTGTCAAGAAGTTAACTTGGTTGGCGAGAGACCAGGCGCAAGATGTGGTGGAGTGGAGACGACGGAGGTTATGGTTGGTGTGGAGATCACATGCCAGCTGCTGGGAGGATCACGACGATGGCCTGTGTGTGTTCCAGGCATTGGGCTGGGTAGCAATGCAGGATGGCTATGCGACTTCCATGACGATGCAGACGGAACAATCAACGTTAGCATGGCCTTGGTTGGCTTGGGAAGGCTTCAAAAATTGTATATTGGTTTCATCTTGCTTTTTTTCTCTTTCACAAGTACATGTTCACTGATTCTATTTTTTTAGTTGATGTTCTTTTGGTTTTAATGATGCATAAGGGTGTGATAAAAATGATTAGAAGTAATATACACTAACGTTAGGTTTAGCATTGGGGGTAGCTTGGTAAGTAGTAACAATTTGTGGGTTCAAGCCATGCACCAGCAGAAGGATGCCATGCTGAGGAGTGTCGGATGTGGCCGGACCTCCAGTTTTCAAGGAAGATGGCGGGCGAGCCTCCACATCAGGGAAGAGATGAGGGGCTCCGGGGCACTTGCCAAGGAAGCTTCTCTTTGTAGTTTCTGTGTGCCAAGTTTCAATGGTCGGTCTGTATATTTTTTTGAAAGCAGTTTGTGAATTCTGAACCTATTTGACTAATACTGAAGCCATCTCTTGTTTTCACTCCTTCTGAACCTAGCAAAATGACCTGCTTGGGCTGAACGAGGACATGGACATGGTGGTGGATATAAGAAGCATGGCAAACATTCAGCTACAGAGGAACATTATGAAAGGTATGTACGGTAACTCTAGCCATGCATGGCCACACACCAACATATGTTTTGCACTGTTGCATATGTTCTAACCTAAACAAACTTGTTTACTGTGAACTGAACAATGATGCATCGTGATACAGAGGTTGGAGAGGCTGGAGGAGACCATATGCCAGCACAAAGCGCATCTTGATGACCATCAATATGAGGAGCTGGACCTACCCACCAATTTTAATAAAATCAGACCCGTAAATCAGGCTAATTGCAAGCATCGGGTACTTGTTAGCTATCAATTAAATCTCTTGTCCTGCAAGAACATGTACTTATTTGGATGAGAGGACTATAACACGACTCAATGAAGAGCCAGATCGACCGTCCGCTCCCAGCGCACTCCCCGGTGCTGTCGTGCTGCCCTGTGCACCAACCATCCAGTAAAGGTTCTGAGTATAACATCTTTTCAGGAAGAAATTATCTATTGATCCACATGTTTGTATTTTGGCAGACATGAGTTACTTTATCATCTTTTAAGGAAGAAAATACTAGAGAGAAGAAAGCCCGGTTTTGCAAGTAGTGACAGTCCAACATCATATTGACAAATCTGGTTTCTCTTTCCATATACATAAGTATATAATTTGTTTTGATTAAGAAAGAAATGTATACATGTTTTTTATATATGTATCTCCCCTATCTGTTTGTAGTAAAACCGACTTTGGTGTTGTAGTTTTCCTCATATTATAGTGCTATAAGTACTAACTCGCTTTAGTAGCAATATTTTCTACTCAGGTAGATGCCTGTTTCTGTCCAACCATGGACCTATTATATTGCTTTGTTGTAAATTATTAAGCCTGAAACAATCAATGCATTTCCTGCAGCCTATCTCACGCAGGGAGATAGGTGTTGCATTCAAGCAAGCCATTACGCGCGATTAAATAGGTTCTACATGGATAGAGATATCCACTTAGTGCACATCTGTTGATATTCAAAAGGTAATTGACATTAGTTGAGATTCAAAAGGTACTTGATTTTTGTGAAAATTATCGGTTCATGTTGTGCCCATTTGTAGACTTTTTCTCAGTTTTAAAAAAAATATTTGTATGTACAAGCCGAATTCAGGTGCGGTACAAGCCATGGTGCACTATATACTTACCAAGGGTGATGTGTTGTTGGTTGAAAAATTGTCGCAGTTAATAGCTTCGGCTTAATATTTGACACGGACTTGAACCATTTGCAATGTCATTGTCAGGCTGATTATTGCTATGGAGAATGAAACATCCATGCTATCGATGAAGAACAATCTCACAAAATTGGATATATCTTCTTCTGCTATTATTGCTGAAATTAAGAGGCGCACTATAAGTCTGAGGAATTGTCAAGCTTTGTGTGAGTGAGGCGTCGCAGAGGCCGGGCTTCATGGAGCCCATTTTATCAAAAAAAAATCAGAATATACTTAATAGTTTCAAAAAATATCAAATCTTTTTATACAAATACATATGACTGTTCGTCAAGTTACAAAAAAGTTTCATCAGGTAATTCGATTATTTGCATGCTACACAAAAAAGATAAATATCTGGCCTAAAAACGACAAAGATAAAGCCCATTTTAATCTGTGTATTTATCTTTTTTGTATACATTACATGTTAACATTATGTTCATGAAATTTTATACATGTATACTACAAATAAACATCTATGTATATACTTTTTTCAGATTTTTTCAATGTGTGAAAATAGTATTTTCGCTGAAAAGAAATAACGAGCTATGTGGAGCTCGGTCTCTGCTATGCTTTTTCGAGCTTTGTGTACCTTATAATAGTGGCACCCATGGATGCGTGAAGTTGAGTAATATTAATACTACTTAATCATTGATGACATATATCCAGTTAGCGAACGATTTGGTTGGTTAAGGAGACACAATGACTACCGAGAAGAAAACAAGTGGAAGAGAGTCTTTATTTGTCGATGTATGATGGAGTATTTCCGAATTAAAAGAATAATTTGATCAATGTTTCTATGTTTTCTATTATTATGTGACAACACATGGACATTCGGCTTTTGCCCGTTGCAACGCAC
This sequence comes from Triticum dicoccoides, assembly GCF_002162155.2. Lineage (NCBI taxonomy): Eukaryota > Viridiplantae > Streptophyta > Magnoliopsida > Poales > Poaceae > Triticum > Triticum dicoccoides. The sequence goes on along the minus strand of NC_041386.1, from coordinate 556,836,848 downwards.
GGGCATTTCACTAGTACTGGTAAGTTCTTTCACACGTTGGTTGGATCTGATCCACATAGTTTGAGCCCGTAGTTTAGGTTCCTTCTCTTTAGAAAATCAGAGAACCCCTCAAAAAAAGTCGGAGGGATACCCCTTAATTAACTAGTCAATGTGTATGTGCAATGCATGTTAATTTAGAAGTATATTAAGTGCATGCGGATATTAAGTAGGATATTATCTGCGTGTTATTATGTGATTAGCATTACATTTTGCATGAAATTAATTGCACGTTAGACGCGTTGAGCGCTCGACATTGAAGTAGTCTAGGTCGTTGAATTGACATGATTTGATGGCCGAGATTAATTGGATATGCCCATTTGGATTTTTTTATTGATATAGATATAGATATAGATGATTTCGAAAAATGAGGGCTGCTATACAGAAAACCCTATATAAGATCAAATGATGTTGAAGCTCGCAGAGTGACCGAGCTGAGTCAGTCCAATTTGACATTCTTGTATGACGGCTCCATTTGAATCGGTTTTTTCCCTTGGTCTTTTTTGTGGTCTTTTATCATTTGTTTTTTGTTTTTTGTTTTTTGTTTCTCTGTTTCTTTTTTCCTTTTCTTCTCCTTTTTATTTTTTATGTATTTGTAATTTTTTTTAAAATTTTCCATTTTCAAAGAATACTCGGATTTCCAGTATTTTGTTCATTTTGTTCAGGTTTCCCCCAAAATGTTCTCGTTTAAAAAATGAAATTAAAAATATTCATAATTTCAAAATTGTTCACATTCTAAAAAATGTTCAGAATTTCAAAACATTGTTCATGTTTTAAGGAAATGATAAAATGTTGAAAGTTGTTACCTGTTTTCAAGAAATGTTCTAAAATTCTAGTAAAGTGCGGGAGTTTTAAAAGAAAATACCATCTAAAAAATTATTTAAGTTACCAAAAATTTCAAAGAAATGTTTATACTTTCAAAAGATGTAGCCATTTTAAGAAAATATTCACAAATTTAAAAAGTTCTCATTCCCAAATAATGTTCACTTCACTTTTCCGCAAACCGCAAATATCTAAACCACAAGCTAAAGTTTGGGAACGTACACATGCTGCAAGATATCAAAAAAAGTACGCGAGCTACAAGATATATAAAAAAATTACGCGAGCTACAACGTCGCGCGCTTGCCACGCAATGGGCCGGCCCAGGCGTGTGACCCCCTGTACGTCACACTGTTGTTATTTGGATAGAATGAGCGTCCAATGGGAGCCCCCTACTATATATATCGCTCTTGTAAGCTATAACGAGACCGCTCGCCCACAACGCACCTCTAAATGGGTCTGGCATTGCGACAGACTGATCGCATGTGCTTAGTTAACAAGCACAAACCTATTTTATTTTTTTAGCCAGTCTAATTTCAATTCAAAAATATTCAGGATTATGAAAAAATGTCGATGAATTTATGAAATTTCATGATTTTTTTAAATTGCTCATTTGAAAAATAATCATGCATTCGGAAAAATCACAAATCCAATATTTTTGGGGGAATTCAAAAAATGTTTGTGGGTTTGAAAAATGTTTGCAGATTTATAAAAAGTTCATGAATGCAAAAATATTTGCGAATTCGAAAAAATGTTCATGAATTTGAAAAACATGATCATGAGTTTGAAAAATGTTTGTGAATTCAAAACAATCATGAATTGTAAAAATATACTTGAATTCAAAAATTGATCATGATTTTAAAAGTTGTCTGGGACTTCAGAAAATGCTCGTGCATTTAAAAAGGTGTACACAAATTTAAAAGGCATGTATTTAAAAATGAAAAGAAGAAAGAGAAAAAACATATTTGAACTCGAAAATGAACAACACCAGAAACAAATTAGGAACCAAAATAATAATCCAAAAACAACAGAAAACCATAACAAAGGAAGGTAGAAAAAAACAACGAGAAAACCAGCATGGATGAGAAGCTTTGAGAAAAACTTGTAGAACCTTCTGCACACTTGGTTGCAAACGCTTGACGCTTTAATGGGTCGGCCCACATTTTAACGTTGTGGGCGATTGCACCGATGAATTGCTTTGCGATGAATGAGAGATTTCATGTATTAGTGATGGTGCATATTTTTGTACCCTCAATAGGGTGCCTTGTGTAGCTGGAAGTCATAGATTGGAGGTCGCTCGGGGAATTTACCCAGATTCGGGCCTCCATGGTGAAGTAATACCATACATCCCACGTGTTGTATTTATTAATGGTGGAATACCTCATGCGAGGGGGTTAGTGATGATGAATATGGCAACCAAGAGTCTAGTCTAGGAGAGTAGATGAAAAAGGCTACCCCTAGCCCTGCCTTATATATCTGGCAAGGGCTAGGGTTTACATGGAACATATGTAATCTCACACCACCACCATCTTGGCCTGCACGCCAAGATGGTCTGTTAGCCTCCAACAGGGTCCCTAGGGTACCTCCTGATGCTAAACCTCCTTTAGAATTCGAAGCCATCGTCATCACCAACACTCTAGTCATCATTGGAATCACCATCCCCATCAACACCTTCATTAGCACCATCATCTTCATCAACTCCCTTCACCCCATATTTTTGATCTATGAACTTTTGCCTCAGATCCTTTGCCGAGTATAGTTTTTGGTATTGGTTACTCATTGTAGTTTATTCATAGAATTTTTATTGGTGAAATATTCATATGTTCAGATTATTATTCTGTTGGGAAACGTAGTAGGAAACAAAAAAATTTGCCATACGATCACCCAACAATAATATGAAGATGCATAGAAGGTTTGGATCAATGATCGTTACCGACTCCGGAGTGCAGCGGAAGTAGACGAGTCGGTGTAGATCGTACTTGGAGTCCCTCGTATCGTAGATGAACGATGCCACGAACTTCCCATGAACGATCCCTCGAATGAAAGACCGAAATCATGGTCTCTCTACTTGATTGCAAGCATACAGTCTTCACGATATGGGGGTGCCTGGCCATCCAGAGCTAATCGTCGCTGGAGAATTAGAGGGCGGAGATTAGAACCACACTGAGTTATCTTCAAATTGGGGTGCCTAGTTGTCATCTTTAATTCATTGATTGCATTATGTTTGAAATATAGTCTTGAAGGATTGCGAGATACTTCATTACCACTTTGTGATATGTTGAAATTAATGGAATGATGCTACTTGTTATTAGAGTTATCATTGCATATGTGATCAAAGGTTTGTTCTATTCTAGCACTCACACTTTATAAATTATTTCTTTTGCTATTTACCTACTCGAGGACTAGCAGGAATTAAGCTTGGGGTGTTGATACGTCTCCAACGTATCTATAATTTGTGAAGTATTCAAGCTATATTTTACATCAATTATTTTATAAAAATTGTAGTGAGGATTTCCATACTGTGTACAGTCATTATATTTTACTTCAATTATGTATGGCTCTTGTGCACTTTTATATTATTTTTATGGACTAACTTATTAATCTAGTGCCCAGTGCTAGTTCCTATTTTTTCCCCACAAGAAATCCATATCTAGGAAGGTCCAAACACGATGAGAATTTATGACATTTTTTTACGGAATATATGTGATTTTGGGAGAAAGAATCAATGCAAGATGGTGCTCGAGGGGCCCACAAGCTAGGTAGTAAGCCCTACCCACAGGGTGCCCCCTGATTTGTGGGCAACCCTTAGATCGGTTGGAGCCCTTCTTTGGCTGCAAGAAGCTAATTTTCGGAGGTAAATCCCCTCAAAGTTTCAGCCAGTCGGAGTTATAGAACTCCGGCTATAAAAATGATGAAAGGCTAGAAAACAGAAGACAGAAGAGAGATCCAATCTTGGGGAGAGCTCCCTCTCTCCCCGGAGGGCCAAGGAAGAAGAAGAAGGAGGGGCATCCTTCCCCCTCCCCTCCAGTGGTGTCAGGACGCCGCCAGGGACATCTCCGTCATCACCATCAACACCAACACCAACTTCTCCTCCGTTCTCATGGAGATGTGTGAGTAGTTCATCCTCGAGGCTGAGGGTATGTACTAGTAGCTATGTGTTTGATCTCTCTCTCATGTTATTGATGGATTCGATCTTGATTGTATCATGAGCTTTATCAATAAAGTTGGATCATATGATGTTCTTCCCCCTCTATCTTTTTTGTGGAGAATTGAGTCTTACTTTTTGATGTTTATTTATGTTGGATTGAATACTTTGGATTTGAGATCACTGGATGCATGTTATTAAAATAGGGGTCTTGATTATTTCGTCTTTGCTAGAAGCTTGTCGGGTCACATACATAACAAGTGCTTCCTCGAACTTTGGCACTAGTCCTTCACTCGATGCATTGACATGGAAGAGAATAGAGCTCCTTTTTGGTGGTAGGTGTTGTTGGGGAACATAGTAATCTCAAAAAATTTCCTATGCACACACAGGATCATGGTGATGCATAGCAACGAGAGGGGAGAGTGTGTCTACGTACCCTCGTAGACCGAATGCGGAAGCGTTAGCACAATGTAGTTGATGTAGTCGTACGTCTTCACGATCCGACCGGTCCAAGTACCGAACGCATGACACCTCCGAGTTCTGCACACGTTTAACTCGATGACGTCCCATGAGCTCCGATCCAGCAAAACTTCACAGGAGAGTTTCATCAGCACGACAACATGGTGACGGGGATGATGATGCTACCGACGCAGGGCTTCGCCTAAGCACCGCTACGATATGATCGAGGTGGATTATGGTGGAGGGGGGCACCGCACACGGCTAAGAGATCAATGATCAATTGTTGTGTCTATGGGGTGCCCCTGCCCCCGTATATAAAGGAGCAAGGGGAGGAGGCGGCCGGCTAGGGAGAGGCGCGCCAAGAGGGGGAGTCCTACTCCCACTAGGAGTAGGACTCCTCCTTTCCCTAGTAGGAATAGGAGAGGGGGAAGGAAAGGGAGAGGAGGAGAAAGAAAGAGGGGGCCGCCCCCCTTGCCCTAAACCAATTCGGTTTGGTCCTTGGGGGGGGCACATGTTGGGGAACGTAGCAATAATTCAAAATTTTCCTACGTGTCACCAAGATCAATCTATGGAGTCATCTAGCAACGAGGGAGGAGTGGATCTACATACCCTTGTAGATCGCGCGCGGAAGCGTTCAAGAGAACGGGGTTGATGGAGTCGTACTCGTCGTGATCCAAATCACCGACGATCCTAGCGCCGAACGGACGGCACCTCCGCGTTCAACACACGTACGGAGCAGCGACGTCTCCTCCTTCTTGATCCAGCAAGGGGGAAGGAGAGGTTGATGGAGATCCAACAGCACGACGGCGTGGTGATGGAAGTAGTGGGATTCCAACAGGGCTTCGCCAAGCGCTGCGGGAGGAGGGAGATGTGTCATGGGAGGGAGAGGGAGGCGCCAGGGCTTAGGTATCGTTGCCCTCCCTTTCCACCACTATATATAGGGCCAAGGGAGAGGGGGAGGGCGCAGCCTTGCCCCTTCCTCCAAGGAAGGGTGCGGCCAAGGGGGGGAGGAGTCCATCCTCCCCAAGGCACCTCGAAGGTGCCTTCCCCCTTTAGGACTCTCCCCTTTCCCTCTCTCTTGGCGCATGGGCCTCTTGGGGCTGGTGCCCTTGGCCCATATAGGCCAAGGCGCACCCCCTACAGCCCATGTGGCCCCCCGGGGCAGGTGGCCCCACCCGGTGGACCCCCGGGACCCTTCCGGTGGTCCCGATACAATACCGGTGACCCCGAAACTTGTCCCGATGGCCGAAATAGCACTTCCTATATATAATTCTTTACCTCCGGACCATTTAGGAACTCCTCGTGACGTCCGGGATCTCATCCGGGACTCCGAACAACTTTCAGGTTACCGCATACTAATATCTCTATAACCCTAGCGTCACCGAACCTTAAGTGTGTAGACCCTACGGGTTCGAGAGACATGCAGACATGACCGAGATGACTCTCCGGTCAATAACCAACAGCGGGATCTGGATACCCATGTTGGCTCCCACATGTTCCACGATGATCTCATCGGATGAACCACGATGTCAAGGACTTAATCAATCCCGTATACAATTCCCTTTGTCTAGCGGTATTGTACTTGCCCGAGATTCGATCGTCGGTATCCCGATACCTTGTTCAATCTTGTTACCGGCAAGTCTCTTTTACTCGTTCCATAACACATCATCCCGTGATCAACTCCTTGGTCACATTGTGCACATTATGATGATGTCCTACCGAGTGGGCCCAGAGATACCTCTCCGTCACACGGAGTGACAAATCCCAGTCTCGATTCGTGCCAACCCAACAGACACTTTCGGAGATACCCGTAGTGTACCTTTATAGACACCCAGTTACGTTGTGACGTTTGGCACACCCAAAGCACTCCTACGGTATCCGGGAGTTGCACAATCTCATGGTCTAAGGAAATGATACTTGACATTAGAAAAGCTTTAGCATACGAACTACATGATCTTGTGCTAGGCTTAGGATTGGGTCTTGTCCATCACATCATTCTCCTAATGATGTGATCCCGTTATCAATGACATCCAATGTCCATGGTCAGGAAACCGTAACCATCTATTGATCAACGAGCTAGTCAACTAGAGGCTTACTAGGGACATGGTGTTGTCTATGTATCCACACATGTATCTGAGTTTCCTATCAATACAATTATAGCATGGATAATAAACGATTATCATGAACAAGGAAATATAATAATAATCAATTTATTATTGCCTCTAGGGCATATTTCCAACAGTCTCCCACTTGCACTAGAGTCAATAATCTAGTTCACATCGTCATGTGATTAACACTCACAGGTCACATCGCCATGTGACCAACATCCAAAGAGTTTACTAGAGTCAATAATCTAGTTCACATTTACCATGTGATTAACACTCGATGAGTTCTAGGTCTGACCATGTTATGCTTGTGAGAGAGGTTATAGTCAACGGGTCTGAACCTTTCAGATCCGTGTGTGCTTTACAAATCTTTATGTCATCTCCTAGATGCAGCTACCACGCTCTATTTGGAGCTATTCCAAGTAACTGTTCTACTTGGAGCTATTCTAAATTGTTGCTCCATTATACGTATCCGGTATCTCTACTCAGAGCTATCCGGATAGGTGTTAAGCTTGCATCGACGTAACCTTTACGACGAAATCTTTTACCACCTCCATAATCGAGAAAATTCCTTAGTCCACCAGTTACTAAGGATAACTTTGACCACTGTCTTGTGATCCATTCTTGGATCACTTTTGTACCCCTTGACTGACTTATGGCAAGGCACATTTCAGGTGCGGTACACAGCATAGCATACTGTAGAGCCTATGTCTTAAGCATAGGGGACGACCTTCGTCCTTTCTCTCTATTCTACCGTGGTCGAGCTTTAAGTCTTAACTTCATACCTTACAACTCAGGCAAGAACTCCTTCTTTGACTAATCCATCTTGAACACCTTCAAGATCATGTCAAGGTATGTGCTCATTTGAAAGTACTATTAAGCGTTTTGATCTATCCTTATAGATCTTGATGCTCAATGTTCAAGTAGCTTGATCCAGGCTTTCCATTGAAAAACACTTTCCAAATAACCCTATATGCTTTCCAGAAATTCTACGTCATTTCTGATCAACAATATGTCAACAACATATATTCATCAGAAATTCTATAGTGCTCCCACTCACTTCTTTGGAAATACAAGTTTCTCATAAACTTTGTATACACCAAAATCTTTGATCATCATCAAAGCATACATTCCAACTCCGAGATGCTTACTCCAGTCCTTAGAAGGATTGCTGGAGCTTTGCATACTTATTAGCATCTTTCAGGATTGACAAAACCTTCCGTTTGTATCACATACAACCTTTCCTCAAGAAAATCGTCGAGGAAACAATGTTTTGACATCCTATCTGCAAGATTTCATAAATAATGCAGTAATCGCTAATATAATTCCAACAGACTCTTAGCATCGCTACGAGTGAGAAAGTCTCACCATAGTCAACTCCTTGAACTTGTCAGAAAATATCTTAACGACAAGTCGAGCTTTCTTAATGGTGACATTTACCATCATTGTCCGTCTTCCTTTTAAAATCCATCTATACTCAACAGCCTCACGACCATCGAGCTGTTCTGTCAAAGTCTACACTTTGTTTCCATACATGGATCCTCTCTCGGATTTTATGGCCTCGAGCCATTTATCGGAATCCGGGCCCACCATCGCTTCTCCACAGCTTGTAGGCTCATTTTTGTCTAGCAACATGACTTCCAAGACAGGATTACGTACCACTCAGAAGTAGTACGCATCCTTGTCATCCTACGAGGTTTGGGAGTGACTTGATCCGAAGTCTCATGATCAATATCATAAGCTTCCACTTCAATTGGTGTAGTTGCCACAGGAACAACTCTTTGTGCCCTGCTATACACTAGTTGAAGTAACGGTTCAATAACCTCATCAAGTCTCCACCATACTCCCACTCAATTCCTTCGAGAGAAACTGTTCCTCGAGAAAGGACCCGATTCTAGAAACAATCCCTTATTGCTTTCGGATCTGAGACAGGAGGTATACCCAACTGTTTTGGGTGTCCTATGAAGATGCATTTATCCGCTTTGGGTTCGAGCTTATCAGCCTGAAACTTTTTCACATAAGCGTCGCAGCCCCAAACCTTTTAAGAAATGACAGCTTAGGTTTCTCTAAACCATAGTTCATACGGTGTCATCTCATCGGAATTACGTGGTGCCCTATTTAAAGTGAATGTGGTTGTCTCTAATGCCTAACCCATAAAACTATTGTGGTAATTCAATGAGAGACATCATGGTATGCATCATATCCAATAGGGTGCAGTTATGATGTTCGGACACACCATCACACTATGGTGTTCCAGGCTGTATTAGTTGTGAAACAATTTCCACAATGTCTTAATTCTGTGCCAAACTCGTAATTCAGATATTCATCTCTATGATCATATCATAGATCTTTTATCCTCTTGTCACGACGATCTTTCAACTTCACCCTGAAATTACTTGAACCTTTCAATAATTCAGACTCGTGATTCATCAAGTAAATATACTCAACATCTACTCAAATCATCTGTGAAGTAAGAACATAACGATATCCACTACATGCCTCAGCACTCATTGGACTGCACACATCAAAATGTATTACTTCCAACAAGTTGCTTTCTAGTTCCATTTTACTGAAAACGAGGCTTTCAGTCATCTTGCCCATGTGGTATGATTTGCATGTCTCAAGTGATTCAAAATCAAGTGAGTCCAAACGGTCCATTTGCATGGAGTTTCTTCATGCATATATACCAATAGGCATGGTTCGCATGTCTCAAGTGATTCAAAATCAAGTGAGTCCAAAGATCCATCAACATGGAGCTTCTTCATGCGTTTCATACCAATATGACTCAAATTGCAGTGCCACAAGTATGTGGTACTATCATTACTATCTTATATCTTTTGGCATGAACATGTGTATCACTATGATCGAGATTCAATAAACCATTCATTTTAGGTGCAAGACCATTGAAGGTATTATTCAAATAAACAGAGTAACCATTATTCTCCTTAAATGAATAACCGTATTGCGATAGACATAATCCAATCACGTCTATGCTCAACGCAAACACCAATCTCGATGGTAGAGGGAGCGTGCGATGCTTGATCATATCAACATTGGAAACACTTCCAACACATATTGTCATCTCACCTTTAGCTAGTCTCCGTTTATTCCGTAGCTTTTATTTCGAGTTACTAACACTTAGCAACCGAACCAGCATCTAATACCCTGGTGCTACTAGGAGTACTAGTAAAGTACACATTAACACAATGTATATCCAATATACTTCTATCGACCTTGCCAGCCTTCTCATCTACCAAGTATCTAGGGTAATTCTGCTCCAGTGGCTGTTCCCCTTATTACAGAAGCACTCAGTCTCGGGTTTGGGTTCAACCTTGGGTTTCTTCACTAGAGCACCAGCTGAATTGCCGTTTCATGAAGTATCCCTTCGTGCCCTTGCCCTTCTTGAAACTAGTGGTTTCACCAACCATCAACAATTGATGCTCCTTCTTGATCTCTACTTTTGTGGTGTCAAACATCACGAATATCTCAAGGATCATCATATATGTCCCTGATATATTATAGTTCATCATGAAGCTCAAGCAGCTTGGTGGTAATGACTTTGGAGAACCATCACTATTTCATCTGGAAGATCAACTCCCACTCGATTCAAGCGATTGTTGTACTCAGACAATCTGAGCACAAGCTCAACAATTGAGCTTTTCTCCTTAGTTTGTAGGCTAAGAAAATCGTCGGAGGTCTTATACCTCTTGACGTGGGCACGAGCCTGAAATCCCAATTTCAGCCCTCGAAACATCTCATATGTTTCGCGACGTTTCAAAAACGTCTTTGGTGCCTCAACTCTAAACCGTTTAACTGAACTATCACGTAGTTATCAAAATGTGTATGTCAGATGTTCGCAACATCCATAGACAACATTCAAGGTTCAGCACACTGAGTGGTGCATTAAGGACATAAGCCTTCTATGAAGCAATGAGGACAAACTTCAGTTTACGGACCTAGTCCGCATAATTACTACTATCAACTTTCAACTAAATTTTCTCTAGGAACATATCTAAACAGTAGAACTGAAGCGCGAGCTACGACATAATTTGCGAAGACCTTTTGACTATGTTCAGGATAATTAAGTTCATCTTATGAACTCCCACTTAGATAGACATCCCTCTAGTCATCTAAGTGATTACATGATCCGAGTCAACTAGGCCGTGTCCGATCATCACGTGAGACGGACTAGTCATCATCGGTGAACATCTTCATGTTGATCGTATCTACCATATGACTCATGCTCGACCTTTCGGTCTTCTGTGTTCCGAGGCCATGTCTATGCACATGCTAGGCTCGTCAAGTTAACCCTAAGTGTTTTGCATGTGTAAAACTGTCTTACACCCGTTGTATGTGAACGTAAGGATCTATCACACCCGATCATCACGTGGTGCTTCGAAACGACGAACTTTAGCAACGGTGCACAGTTAGGGGAGAACACATTCTTGAAATTGTAATGAGGGATCATCTTATTTACTACCGTCGTTCTAAGCAAATAAGATGTATAAACATGATAAACATCACATGCAATCAAATAATAGTGACATGATATGGCCAACATCATATAGCTCCTTTGATCTCCATCTTGGGGCTCCATGATCATCTTGTCACCGGCATGACACCATGATCTCCATCATCATGATCTCCATCATCGTGTTTTCTTGAAGTTGTCTCATCATCTATTACTTCTACTACTATGGCTAACGCTTTAGCAATAAAGTAAAGTAATTACATGACGTTTAAGTTGACACGCAGGTCATAAATAAATAAAGACAACTCCTATGGCTCCTACCGGTTGTCATACTCATCGACATGCAAGTCGTGATACCTATTACAAGAACATGATCAATCTCATACATCACATATATCATTCATCACATCCTTTTGGCCATATCACATCACATAGCATACCCTGCAAAAACAAGTTAGACGTCCTCTAATTGTTGTTTGCATGTTTTACGTGGCTGCTATGGGTTTCTAGCAAGAACGTTTCTTACCTACGCAAAACCACAACGTGATATGCCAATTGCTATTTACCCTTCATAAGGACCCTTTTCATCGAATCCGACCCGATTAAAGCGGGAGAGACAGACACCCGCCAGCCACCTTATGCAACTAGTGCATGTTTGTCGGTGGAACCGGTCTCACGTAAGCATACGTGTAAGGTTGGTCCGGGCTGCTTCATCCCACAATACCGTCGAATCAAGATAAGACTAGTAACGGCAAGCATATTGAACAAAATCAACGCCCACAACTTCTTTGTGTTCTACTCGTGCATAGAATCTACGCATAGACCTAGATCATGATGCCACTGTTGGGGAACGTAGCAATAATTCAAAATTTTCCTATGTGTCACCAAGATCAATCTATGGAGTCATCTAGGAACGAGGGAGGAGTGGATCTACATACCCTTGTAGATTGCACGCGGAAGCGTTCAAGAGAACGGGGTTGATGGAGTCGTACTCGTCGTGATCCAAATCACCGATGATCCTAGCGCCGAACGGATGGCACCTCCGCGTTCAACACACGTATGGAGCAGCGATGTCTCCTCCTTCTTGATCCAGCAAGGGGGAAGGAGAGGTTGATGGAGATCCAACAGCACGACGTCGTGGTGGTGGAAGTAGCGGGATTCCAACAGGGCTTCGCCAAGCGCTGCGGGAGGAGGGAGATGTGTCATGGGAGGGAGAGGGAGGCGCCAGGGCTTAGGTATCATTGCCCTCCCTTTCCCCCACTATATATAGGGCCAAGGGAGAGGGGGAGGGCGCAGCCTTGCCCCTTCCTCCAAGGAAGGGTGCGGCCAAGGGGGGAGGAGTCCATCCTCCCCAAGGCACCTCGGAGGTGCCTTCCCCCTTTAGGACTCTCCCCTTTCCCTCTCTCTTGGCGCATGGGCCTCTTGGGGCTGGTGCCCTTGGCCCATATAGGCCAAGGCGCACCCCCTACAGCCCATGTGCCCCCCCGGGGCAGGTGGCCCCACCCGGTGGACCCCCGGGACCCTTCCGGTGGTCCCGGTACAATACTGGTGACCCCGAAACTTGTCCCGATGGCCGAAATAGCACTTCCTATATATAATTCTTTACCTCCGGACCATTCTGGAACTCCTCGTGACGTCCGGGATCTCATCCGGGACTCCGAACAACTTTCGGGTTACCACATACTAATATCTCTATAACCCTAGCGTCACCGAACCTTAAGTGTGTAGACCCTACGGGTTCGGGAGACATGCAGACATGACCGAGATGACTCTCCGGTCAATAACCAACAGCGGGATCTGGATACCCATGTTGGCTCCCACATGTTCCACGATGATCTCATTGGATGAACCACGATGTCAAGGACTTAATCAATCCCGTATACAATTCCCTTTGTCTAGCGGTATTGTACTTGCCCGAGATTCGATCGTCGGTATCCCGATAACTTGTTCAATCTCGTTACCGGCAAGTCTCTTTTACTCATTCCGTAACACATCATCCCGTGATCAACTCCTTGGTCACATTGTGCACATTATGATGATGTCCTACCGAGTGGGCCCAGAGATACCTCTCCGTCACACGGAGTGACAAATCCCAGTCTCGATTCGTGCCAACCCAACAGACACTTTCGGAGATACCCGTAGTGTACCTTTATAGCCACCCAGTTACGTTGTGACGTTTGGCACACCCAAAGCACTCCTACGGTATCCGGGATTTGCACAATCTCATGGTCTAAGGAAATGATACTTGACATTAGAAAAGCTTTAGCATACGAACTACATGATCTTGTGCTAGGCTTAGGATTGGGTCTTGTCCATCACATCATTCTCCTAATGATGTGATCCCGTTATCAATGACATCCAATGTCCATGGTCAGGAAACCGTAACCATCTATTGATCAACGAGCTAGTCAACTAGAGGCTTACTAGGGACATGGTGTTGTCTATGTATCCACACATGTATCTGAGTTTCCTATCAATACAATTATAGCATGGATAATAAACGATTATCATGAACAAGGAAATATAATAATAATCAATTTATTATTGCCTCTAGGGCATATTTCCAACAGCACACTCCCCTTGTTGCCCTCTATTTCCGGTATATATATGAAACCTTCTGAAACCTTTCTGGTGTCCGAACATAGTCGTCCAATATATCAATCTTTACGTCTCGACCATTTCGAGACTCCTCGTCATGTCTGTGATCATATCCGGGACTCCGAACTACCTTCGGTACATCAAAACACAAAAACTCATAATACCGATCGTCACCAAACTTTAAGTGTGCGGACCCTACGGGTTCGAGAACTATGTAGACATGACCGAGACACGTCTCCGGTCAATAACCAATAGCGGAACCTGGATTCTCACATTGGCTCCCACATATTCTACGAAGATCTTTATCGGTCAAACCGCATAACAACATACGTTGTTCCCTTTGTCATTGGTATGTTACTTGCCCGAGATTCGGTCGTCGGTATCTCAATACCTAGTTCAATCTCGTTACCAGCAAGTCTCTTTACTCGTTCCGTATTACATCATCCCGCAACTAACTCATTAGTTACAATGCTTGCAAGGCATATAGTGATGTGCATTACCGAGTGGGCCCAGAGATACCTCTCTGGCAATCGGAGTGACAAATCCTAATCTCGAAATACGCCAACTCAACAAGTACCTTCGGAGACACCTGTAGAGCACCTTTATAATCACCCAATTATGTTGTGACGTTTGGTAGCACACAAAGTGTTCCTCCGGTAAACGGGAATTGCATAATCTCATAGTCATAGGAACATGTATAAGTCATGAAGAAAGCAATAGCAACATACTAAATGATCAAGTGTTAAGTTAACGGAATGGGTCAAGTCAATCACATCATTCTCCTAATGATGTGATCCCGTTAATCAAATGACAACTCATGTCTATGGCTAGGAAACATAACCATCTTTGATCAACGAGCTAGTCAAGTAGAGGCATACTAGTGACACTCTGTTTGTCTATGTATTCACACATGTATCATGTTTCCGGTTAATACAATTCTAGCATGAATGATAAACATTTATCATGATATAAGGAAATAAATAATAACTTTATTATTGCCTCAAGGGCATATGTCCTTCAGTTTCCCACTTGCACTAGAGTCAATAATCTAGATTACACAGTAATGATTCTAACACCCATGGTGTCGGTGTCAAAACCGGCGGATCTCGGGTAGGGGGTCCCGAACTGTGCGTCTAGGCCGGATGGTAACAGGAGGCAAGGGACACGAAGTTTTACCCAGGTTCGAGCCCTCTTGATGGAGCTAAAACCCTACGTCCTGCTTGATTAATATTGATGATATGGGTAGTACAAGAGTAGATCTACCACGAGATCGGAGAGGCTAAACCCTAGAAGCTAGCCTATGGTATGATTGTTGTTCTGTATGTCGTCCTACGGACTAAAACCCTCCGGTTTATATAGACACCGGAGAGGGTTAGTGTTACACAAAGTCGGTTACAATGGTAGGAGATCTACATATCCATATCGCCAAGCTTGCCTTCCACGCCAAGGAAAGTCCCATCCCGACACGGGACGAAGTCTTCAATCTTGTATCTTCATAGTCCACGAGTCCGGCTGAAGGTATAGTCCGGCCATCCGAACACCCCCTAATCCAGGACTCCCTCAGTAGACCCTGAACCAGGCTTCAATGACGACGAGCCCGACGCGCAGATTGTCTTCGGCATTGCAAGGCGGGTTCCTCCTCCAAGTACTTCATAGAAGATTTTGAACACAAAGATAGTGTCCGGATCTGCAAATTAAGTTTCCACATGTTTCCATAGAGAGAATAATATTTACACAAATCTAATCTGCTGAAGTATTCCGCAGTGTGACATCGCACCACGGCCAAGCCTTTATTCGAATCGTTTTATTGTCCCACCTCAGCGTGTCATGCGAGGTGGTTTCCTTGGCACGTCTTGTTAAAGCAGAGATCGTGTCCCCTTATTCCGGGATTCTCATCAATACGGACGTGGGTAACCCAACCGCCTCTAGGACTCCTAGACTATAGGCAAGTCCAAACGGCCATGGAGAGGACGCTTGATATTCACCCTCTTTATAAAGGGACAAGGCTTTTACTTTTTTCCCTCCCGTACTCAATCGAATCCTTCCCCCACCTCAAGCTCGAACACCCAAAGTTCGGGCCAGGTGCTCCAAACCTTCAATCATGTTCGGATCTAGCCTTCAAGGCCGATGGGTGCCTTCCTCCGTCACGGAAGAAGACATCAAAAAGTTGAGGGAGGCCAGATATCTGACCGCCGAGGTTTTGCATCGGCTGCCTGCCCGAGGGCAGGCCGTCCCCTCCCCCGAACCCAACGAGAATGTCGTGTTCGTCTCCCACTTCCTCCGAGGTCTAGGCCTTGCTTTGGATCCGTTCGTCAGGGGTTTGATGTTTTATTACGGGCTAGATTTCCATGATCTAGCTCCGGACTCCTTTCTTCATATCACGACATTTATTGTCATGTGTGAGGCCTTCCTCCGGGTTACCCCTCACTTTGGCCTGTGGCTCAAGACCTTTGAAGTAAAGCCAAAGATGATTGAGGGGCAACATGCAGCGTATGGAGGTGCCTCAATACGCAAGATGACGGGAGCTCCATGGCCCAAAGGTTCCATTCCAGAGGTGTCTGAATTGTGGCAACACGAGTGGTTCTACATCACGGCTCCTAGAAGTGCCAAGTGGGCGGCCGCCCCTGTTTTCCGCTCGGGCCCTCCACCACAGCTGATGTCATGGATCAGCAGAGGTCTGAGTTGGGGTCCAGCCAAGGACGTGCCTATAATGCAAAGCCGCATTCGAGATCTCTTCAATGGAGATTTTAGTTTGGTTGCGGTAATACAAGTTATGCTGCTTCGTCAAGTCCAGCCTTGCAAACACCGACCCCTTCGCTTGTGGGAGTTCAATCCCGAGGGACCGCATGTCATTCAAAATTTCCTCGGCCTAACGCACGAGGAGATGTACAAGTCATTCTTTGGACCTCAGGTAGAGTGTCCGGAAATCACCGAGGACGTGGGCCTGAGCAGTAACCGCGTCGCCGAACAGGTAAGGAATCTTCCGGCCGAACATACTATCTCTCATTTGTTACGAAGTTATTTCTGAGAGTTTGCTTTTTGACCAGGACTAGATAACAAAGGCGAAGTCGATTCGGTGTTTGGCCCCCCTCCCTGAGGGTTTGGACAATCCGGTATTGGAAAAGATGCTCTAGGTCACACCTTGCCCGGAGCCCTTGAAGGAAGATACTGGGGAGGATAATACGGGCAGAAGCGGGCCCCCAACGCTGCCCACTCTAACCGAGGGAGCGAGCGTCTCCATGAAGGAAGACGACCGGAGGAGGAAAAGGACTGTGCCCGGGGATTCGGAAGCCGAAGCTTCCAAATGGGAGAAGAAGTCTCCCACAGAGGGTCCTACCTTGGGGGGTGCTTTTGCCGCACAAAGTCTGCGGGGGGATCAATTCTTCAGTGAGTCGTAAGTGACCCGAAATACTTTAATAGTACAAGCATGCCCTCTTTTTCTTCTGAGAAAATAACCATCGCATTTATTTTTGCAGTTCGGGCCTTAGCCCCTCTCAAATGAGCTCGTCTTTGGGGGATCTTCTTCCAGAGATGATGGAGAGCGAAACGCCTCCTCCGGACTCCTCCGCTCCGGAAGCGGGTGACGCCGAAGTGTCATCGCGGAGGGCCTCTCCGAGTCCGGTAAGGCCAGAAGATAACCCCATTGACCCCCGAAGCTCCCAGTGTTCGGCTCCCGAAGAGAGCAGACAAAAGGGTCCGGCACCGTCTGGTGTGCGATCGGATGTTCTGAGGGGGTTGGTGGGGCGAGTGGCCATCTCAGATGAACACCGTATGCTGATGAATACGGTGATAGAGAGAATATCGTCCGCCGAAAGCGGATTGCATGAAGCTTTTATGAGTCTACTGACAGGCTTTGAGGTACGTAAAATAATGTATGATAGTCCTGCACATGCTAGGTGTGCCTTGTGTAGATAGTAGCCCCTGAGACTATGGTTGTCGTCGGAAACAACGACGAACAGAGGATCATATTCCCAGGTAATAACCATACTGCCTCTATGTGCAGGTGATGGAAGCTCCGGTGGCTAGCCAGACTAGCGAGTTTGCCCATTTAAAACGGCAGTTGGATGCGGCAGACGCCGACATCGAGCTTGTTTAACAAAAGGCTTGACGAGGCATAGGGTAAGTGTCATTATCTGGTAAACGCCACATAGTAAGAGCAGCATGATGCCAGTATCTTTAATATGTTGTGACTGAAGATGGAGCTGCCACTGTTGAAGCCTTGCGGGCAGAACTTGCCCGAGCCAAGGAACAAGCGAGGTTTGGTAATGCGGCTGCTTTGAAGGTGGCCGAAGAGTTGAAAGCCGAGAAGGCCGCGCATGGCGAGAGCCAAGATAAGATGGCCAAGATGGCCATATAATTAAAATCCGCCACCGACCGTTGCCGGGTTCTTGAAAAGGAAAACCTAGCAAAGGCATCGGACCTTGAGAAGGCTGCTGCGACGAGGAAAGACATCCGCTCTGCTATGAGGGCGAAGAAGGAGGAGCTGCGGGAAGCCGGGGATATTGTAGCTGGGAAATCCTTTATGTTGCGGAGGAAGTTCGGAGATCCATGGTATGACCCTCTAGATCAGATGTGGAGTTCGGAGGATGTGTATATGGATTTGGCGGCGAGCGCTGCCGATGCGGTCAAGTACTTCCAGGGTCAGACGGACCGTGAAGTGGACCATCTGTTTTGGACACAATTCCATTCTCCCGAGCGTCCGCTTTCATTGACTGACCAATTAGCCGAACGGGCCGAACTGAATAGGTTGTCCGGACGCGCCATGAGGTCTGTTGTGGATCAGCTATGGCCGGAAAGGCCAAAACCGAATAGCTATTTCAGCTTGGTGCAGCAGTTCCTTGACGCGGTGCCGCGCATTAATGCGATGAAGAGGTCGGCGTGCATAGAGGGCTCACGGATGGCCTTTGCCCGTGTTAAAGCATACTGGGCGGAGATGGATGCTACCACTATTGCAGCGCGGGATTCGGCCATAGGCCGAATGGCTGCTGAGCACTACTTTGAATAAGTTCTTGAGGGTGCTCGTTTGATAGAGACCCAGTGCTCAAAAAAATTATGTTTGAGTGACATGTAATCTCATTGTAAGAGAAATGCTTTTATAAATTTTTATAAGGCTATTTTTATACTTTTGCCTGAAAGTAATATGATGCCTCCTGGGCGGCCGTTTATGTATACATGTGTATAACCTGAAAGATTGTAGCCGTCGGCTTCAACCCCCACGCATATAATGCGGAGGTGCTCGCAAAAACATGCGTTCACACTTAACCCAACGTCTTGGTCCTATTAAGGAGGTGATAGCGGAGCGAGCGAGGCAACTGGACTATAATGCTTTAGCACTTTCACTTAGCCATAGGAGTTTGACAGTGGGGCTACTAGATAGCCCCTGGTGGCTCCGCACTCTCCCGATCCCGGGGTGCGTACATGCCTGGCCGGAAAACGGCCCTTTGTTAAGGCGGAGGAATTCTAACATTCCAACAGGTCATCGAGTGGTTGACCAGTCTCACGCTATATCATGACAGTCAGTTTTCGGCTTTCTCTACTGAGGTGCTCATCCGGATGAACCAGGGCACAATCGCAGTAGTTCTCCTGGTGCTACCTTAGCCGGTAAAGCGAAACGTAAGGCACCAAAACACAGGAGCCGGGCAAACCCAACATTTGACCAAAGACAATGATTCGGAGCTGATGCATATAGGGCCAAACTCGCGACGCCGAATACTCCCTAAGGTATTCGGTCTTTGTGGTATAAATCGGGCCTAAATAATGGCCTTTGTAAGAAGCCCCTTGTGTCCAGGTACGTGCATTGTTCTGGCGTGGCCACATGCCAAGACGTCAACATCCTTCTCAACGGTGGATATGTATCAACAAGAGACAGTAAAAAAGGTTTACGCAGGGTCTTAATCTAAAAAGAATCCTTGGAGCGGGTCCCTGCTGCATGTCTGCGCTTGTGTCTCCGTTGTGCCGTATCCTGGACGGGTGTAGCACAATGATCGTCTGTAAAAGAGAGGAATTTAGGTGAAAAAGTTGTCGTGCGAAAAGATAGTTTTTAAAGAAACCATGTATAATTCAAGATGAGAAGAAATTGCCACTTGTCTGCGCGTGTTGAGCCCCTTGTATTGACAAATAGGGGTGTGACCATTTATTCGGTATAAATAGCGGCGCCGGACTTGATTAGTTGTGTCTGAGGTCTTGACGACCTATTGGATGCTTTCGCTGGTCCGGGCGCCTTTAGTGTGCGGCTGCCAAGGCAGCCGCACTCTCTCCGGCACGTAGAGATCGCTTGATATTTCCTTTCACTGAAATGATGCCACGTGGACCGGGCATCTTGAGTGTGAGGGAGGCGTAGTGTGGTATTGCATTAAAGCAAGCGAAAGCTTCGCGTCCGAGCAGTGCTTGATAGCCACTTTGGAACGGAGCGATGTGGAAGGTTAAATGCTCGCGATGGAAGTTATCGGGGGAGCCGAATATAACTTGTAGTAGGAGGGAGCCCATACAACGAGCCCCTGGGCCTGGTGTTACTCCTTTAAAGTTAGTATTGCTATGGCGAATTTTTGTTGGGTCTAACCCCATCCCGCGGATTGTATCCTGATATATTAGGTTTAGACTGCTGCCACCGTCCATCAAGACTCGTGTGAAGTGATATCCGCCAATTACTGGTCTAATACCAGGGCAGCCCATCCTACGTGTCGGATACTTGCTGAGTAATCGCAATGGTCGAAAGTGATCGGTTGAGACAACCAGTGGCAGGACTTCGCAGTGACAGACACTTGGGTATATTTTCCTGGGAGTGCCGCATTGTTTTTTCCCTTGATCACGTGTAACACGTTTACTGTTTTGACTTCTGGTGGAAATTTCTTTTGTTCCTCAGTGTCTTGCTTGGGGGGCTCGTCCTCGTCTTCACTTGGTGTATCCTCCCCCTTGTGTACGGCGTTGAGCTTGCCGGACTGCTTGAAGACCCAACATTCTCTGTGGGTATGATTAGCCGGTTTACCAGGGGTACTATGGATCTGACATACTTGGTCCAGAATTTTGTTGAGGCTGGACAGTTCATCCTGGTGCCTTTAGAGGGTAGCTTTTGCTGACCTGGCCGAGAGCTTTTGAATCCGGCGTTTACTGCCGTGCCCTTCGTGCTATCTTCTTTATTCCGGCGTTTGTTATTGCTGTTGCACCGTGATTTCCCGTTTCCATCTCTAACTTCAGATGTACTGGGGTCGCTGGTGCTGCATTTGGCTAGCCAGCTGTCCTCACCCGCGCAAAAGCGGGTCATGAGGCTTGTTAATACGGCCATCATTCTTGGCTTATTTTGGCCGAGGTGTCTGGCGAGCCATTCATCACGGATGCTATGCTTAAAAGCTGCCAAGGCTTCGGCGTACGGACAGTCGACAATTTGGTTCTTTTTAGTAAGAAACCTGTTCCAAAGCTTTCGGGCTGACTCTCCGAGCTGTTGAGTTATATGACCCAAATCGTCCGCATCCGGAGGTCGGACATAAGTCCCTTGAAAATTTGCCCGAAAGGCGTCTTCGAGCTCTTCCCAACTTCCAATGGAGCTTTCGGGGAGGCCTTTAAGCCAGTGACGAGCTGGCCATTTGAGCTTGAGGGGTAATGTAACACCCCGGATATGACTTACCCAATATGCATTCCAACTCTTGCCGTTTCCGGCGTTAAGTTATTTTATTTTCTCGGGTTCGGGTTTTTGTCTCCGTGTGTTGTTATCGTTGTCATGCATCTCATATCATGTCATCATGTGCATCGCATTTGCATACGTGTTCATCTCTTGCATTCGAGCATCTTCCCCGTTGTCCGTTTTGCATTCCGGCGCTTCGTTCTCCTCCGGTGGTCATTTCTACCTTTCTTTTGTGTGTGGGGATTAAACATTTCCGGATTGGACCGAGACTTTCCAAGCGGCCTTGGTTTACTACCGGTAGACCGCCTGTCAAGTTTCGTATCATTTGGACTTCGTTTGGTACTCCAATGGTTAACCGAGGGACCGAAAAGGCCTCGTGTGTGTTGCAGCCCAACACCCCTCCAAATTGGCCCAAAACCCACCAAAACCTTCTCCATCATCTAGAGCGTTCGATCACGACCGCGTGGCCGAAAACCGCACCTCATTTGGACACTCCTAGCTCCCTCTATGCCTATATATACATCACCCTCCCGAAATTCGCGGATCCCCTTCATCCAAACCCTAGATCCACCCTCTCCTAGCGTGCCGGACAAAAATCCAGCCGCCGGACACGTCCGCTTTCTCCGCCGCCGCCAACCGGGAGCCGACACGTGGCAACCAGCGCCCGCCGCCGCCGCGGCCCGCGGAAGCCCGCGGCCGGCCCTCTCCACTGCGCCACCGGGCCGCGCCCCGCGCCGATCCTCCGCCCGCGCGCCGCCCTTCTTCCCCCATGCCGGCGCCGAACTCCACCGCCACTGGCTGCTCCGCCGCGCGCCGCCCGGGTGCCGCCGCACCTTCCTCCCCAGAGCAGCGCGCCGCCCGCGCCCGGCCACCTCCACCGCGCTCCCCTCGTCGCCCCCCCGCAGTCCGGCCAGATCCGGCGTCCCCTCGGCAAGTCCGGGGCCGTCCTCGCAACTCCGGCAAACATCGGCAACTCCGGCGAACAGGGCTCCCGGCGAACCTCGAACCGCATGCAGACCCGATCCAGATGTGAGATTCGGTTGACTTTTTGCCCGAAACCCTAGCTCATATGCTCCTATTCATCGCATCTTAACTTTGCATCCGTAACTCTGTTTTGGGCATATAGCATATCAAAATGTTCATCTCAGAGAGTACATCATTTCATTCCATTGCATCATTTTCATTTGAGTTCATCTTGATGCCCGAAATGCTGTTAGAAGAGGGCTACTTGAGATAATTGTCAGATGTGCTCCTCCATTTAGTTATTTGTCATTTTTGCCATGATTATTGTGTGCATGATATGCCCATGAGCTCTACATATGTTTTGTTAAGGGTTTTGCCATCTTTCCAGAGGTGCAACCCATGTATTTTTGTGATGTGTGTGGTGACTAGCACAAGCTTGCAAAGTGAGGCACTTGGTAATTCTGATTTCAGGGACTTAGCAATTCCACTAAGTCCTTGAGCTGTTTAACTCATATTGCCATATGTTCATGTTGTTTCCTAGTGATCCGTGCCTCTTTTGACGATGATCAGTAAGGATGTTTTGTTTATCTTGTAGTTCTCTATCCATCCATGTCTTTTTTTGCAATTATGGAGCAACCTAGCTTGACTCAATCGAGCTCTACTTTTGCTACTTCGTGAATCTGGGCAGATTTTCTACTTGTTAGCGATTTTGCCGATGATGTTGTAGTTGATCCGTGCATGCTATGCTATTGTTCTTGCCATGTCTAGCTTGAATTTTGTGTATTCTTGATGGGTGTATGCTTAGCTTGTCATGACTTGCTTTGTAGTGAGTGCATCGAGCTCGTAAACATGCCTACTTGATATCTGTTTCAGCATGCTCCAGTTTTCACTAAGTCTGAGAACTGATTATGTTTTTGCCATTTTCACATGCTTGCAATTGTATTTTGTGATCCCTTTTGGCTCAAGGTCACTAAGGGACTTTTGTTAAGCTCTTTGAGTAGCTCCATGCCATGCTTTACTTTTCCATGTTCAGGTCCTGTAGCATATAGTTTTGTTGCTTCGAAGAGTGCTATCTGATCTGAAATTCCAGACAAGTGTTAATTTCACTAAGTATGAAATCTGTTTGTCATATGCATTTTTGCCATGCTTGTTTGAACCTGTTAATGGATGAATTGGCCGTAGCTCAGTGCTAGACTTTTGTTAAGCATCATGAATGCATCCCTGCCATGTATTTGTATGCCATGTTTGAGTGATGTAGCATGTTCATATTATTGCATTTAGATGACTACTTGCTGTAAATCGCAGAACGTGGTCATATTTGAATTGCTTGCCATTTCCAAACCGTAGCTCCGATTCCGGCGTTCTTTATCGTTTTCAAGCGATTTCATCTCATCTTTCCAGTGGCACACTTGGATTTCCAAGTTGAGGCCAGGTTCATGCATCCCTTGTCAAATCTTGCATATGCATCCCGCATCGCATCCCGCATAGCATACCATCCTTGCATCATATTGTTTGATCCTTGCACGGGGTTGATTGTGTCCTTGTTGCTTGTTTTTCTTGTTTGGGTAGAGCCGGGAGACGAGTTTGCTAACGAGGAGCCCGTTGAGTTTGCTTTCGAGGATCCAGTCAACTCTGACAACTTTGCAGGCAAGATGATCATACCATCGAAATCACTACTATCTTTGCTATGCTAGATTGCTCGCTCTTTTGCTATGCCAATGCTAAGATGCCTACCGCTTGCTTTCAAGCCTCCCAAATTGCCATGTCAAACCTCTAACCCACCATGTCCTAGCAAACCGTTGATTGGCTATGTTACCGCTTTGCTCAGCCCCTCTGATAGCGTTGCTAGTTGCAGGTGAAGATTGGAGACCGTTCCTTGTTGGAACATTATTTACTTGTTGGGATATCATTATATTGCCATGTTATCTTAATGCACCTATATACTTGGTAAAGGGTGGAAGGCTCGGCCTCTCGCCTAGTGTTTTGTTCCACTCTTGCCGCCCTAGTTTCCGTCATATCGGTGTTATGTTCCCGGATTTTGCGTTCCTTACGCGGTTGGGTTATAATGGGAACCCCTTGATAGTTCGCCTTGATTAAAGCTTTTCCAGCAATGCCCAACCTTGGTTTTACCATTTGCCACCTAGCCTCTTTTCCCTTGGGTTTCCGGAGCCCGAGGGTCATCTTATTTTAGCCTCCCCGGGCCAGTGCTCCTCTGAGTGTTGGTCCAACCGAGCGATGTCCGGGGCTACCAGGGGCAACTCTGGGCTGGCCTACCCGACGTCTTGCTCATCTGGTGTGCCCTGAGAACGAGATATGTGCAGATCCTATCGGGATTTGTCAGCACATCTGGGTGGTGTTGTTGGTCTTACTTTAACCTGTCGAAGTGTCTTGAAGAACCGAGGTACTGAGTCTGATCGAAACGTCTCGGGAGGAGGTCTATTCCTTCGTTGACCGTGAGAGCTTGTCATGGGCTAAGTTGGGACTCCCCTGCAGGGATTTGAACTTTCGAAAGCCGTGCCCGCGGTTATGGGCAGATGGGAATTTGTTAATGTCCGGTTGTAGATAACTTGAACCTTAACTTAACTAAAATGAATCAACCGAGTGTGTTACCGTGCTGGCCTCTTCTCGGCGGAGTCCGGGAAGTGGACACGGTGTTGGAGTAATGCTTGTCGCAGGTTTGCCCTCTTTAGTTATGCGTTCGCGCTTTTACCTTCTCTTCTCGCTCTCTTTTGCGAACAGGATAGCCACCATATATGCTAGTCGCTTGCCGCAGCTCCACATATATTTACCTTGCCATACCTATTAAGCTTAAATAGTCTTGATCGCGAGGGTGCGAGATTGCTGAGTCCCTGTGGCTCACAGATTACTATTACACCAGATGCAGGGCCTGATGATTCCGCTCCAGGTGACGTGCTTGAGCTCAAGTGGGAGTTCGACGAGGACTATCAACGATACTATGTTTCCTTTCCTGATGACCAGTAGTGGTGCCCAGTTGGGGGTGATCGGGACCGTGTCGCATGTTGGGTTATCTTTTATTTTGGCGCGGTAGTCGGGCCATGAGTGTTTGAATGATGTAATGTTATTTTGGCGAGTGTAAGCCAACTATGTTATCTCTCCCCTTTTATTATCTATTTTACATGGGATGTTGTGAAGATTGCCTGACCTGCGACATATGCCTTCAATGCGATTATGCCTCTAAGTCGTGCCTCGACATGTGGGAGATATAGTCGCATCGAGGGTGTTACAGGTAAGTACTTGATGGCGTGGAGATCATCTCCTCTAGCCATATGGATATGAAGGATGTAGTCCTCAATCCAGACCCCAGGGTCTGTTGTTCCGTCGTATGTCTCTATGTTTACGGGTTTGACTCCCTCTGGAAATTCATGGTCCAGCACCTCATCGGTGAAACATAAGTGGTGTGCGGCACCCCTGTAGCTGGGTGTACCGCGTTGTTCGGATGTTTGTTGTGTTGCATTGTATGCTGGGGCACGCTTGCGTAGTCCATAGATGGATCTTGCTGACCCGTCCTTTGGGTGCGAGCCCTCGCATGGGTCGCGTGTTGTATTGTGAGTGGCGTTGTATGCCGCTCTGTGTTCGTAGAGGGGTCATTTATCCGGCCAGGTGGCTGCTTTGATATTTGGTTGTGGGGGGTCTGAGGCCTCCTCATCGAATTCAGGTAGCAGCTTCCGCTTTGGGTAGCTCTTGGAGGGGCGATTGTCGCCGTACCTCGCTGCTGTGTTGAGTATTTTACTCCATCTAATTTGGAGTGTGTCTTGCGCAGCCTTGAGCCTTTGCTTCTGCTTTTTAAGACTCCTCGCAGTGGCAACAAGCCTTTTACGGGCATTCTGCTGCTCCGGGTGCCTGTCCGGCGTTATGTCGTCCAGACCATTATCCTTGATAGAATTTGTTTGTTCGGTTTGATTATTCGGATTACCGTTGTCCGGCAGCGGTTCGCCCTGCTCCAGCGCTGGGTCTGTGTGATCATTATTTCTGTCGAGGCAGGATTTGGGGCGGCGCTTGCGTCGCTGCTTTGACTGCTTCTCGAGGGAGCAAGCCTTCGGTGCGTCCTTCCGCTCCTCGTCGTCATCTTTTGGTGCGTCCACCATGTATACATCATATGGCGAGGTGGCTTTCCAGGGCCCAGTAGGCGCTGGTTCTTCATCGTCTCCTTCGTCGGCGTCCATACCGTCGATGTCTTCAGAGTCGAAGTCGAACATGTCGGTTAAATCGTCGACAGTGGCTACAAAGTGGGTGGTGGGTGGGCTTTGAATTTCTTCATCGTCCGTATCCCAACCTTGCTGACCGTAGTCCGGCCAGGGCTCTCCTGATAAAAAGAGAGACTTTAGTGTCTTTAGAATATCGCCGAAAGGCGAGTGCTGAAAGATGTCCGCGGCAGTGAACTCCATGATCGGCGCCCAATCGGATTCGATCGGCAGGGGCGCGGAGGGTTCAGAGTCCGGAGAGGAGTCCGGCTCCTTGGAGTCACGAGTCTCACGGAGTGCGGGGCTGGTGTTCGGCTCGATCGCCGTTGGGATCGCAGCCCCCGAGGCAGCGTCCAACCACTCATCCTCGATCGACGCAGTTGGCTCCAAATTAAGGGTCGAAGCCGATGCGGGTGCGGCCTCCAGGGCACTATTCGGCGACAGAGCTAGATCATGCTCGTCGTGACAGTGCGGCGCGCTCGGCAGTGGCTCGAATCTGTCGAGGATCAAGTCCCCACGTATGTCAGCCGTGTAGTTTAAACTTCCAAATCTGACCTGACGGACAGGGGCATAGCTTTCGATCTGCTCCAGATGGCCAAGTGAATTGGCACGCAGTGTGAAGCCGCCGAAGACGAAGATCTGTCCGGGGAGGAAGGTCTCACCCTGGACTGCATCACTATTGATGATCGTAGGAGCCATCAAGCCTAACGACGACGACATAGAGGAACTCTCAATGAAAGTACCACTGTCGGTGTCAAAACCGGCAGATATCGGGTAGGGGCTCCCGAACTGTGCGTCTAGGCCGGATGGTAATAGGAGGCAAGGGACACGAAGTTTTACCCAGGTTCGGGCCCTCTTGATGGAGGTAAAACCCTATGTCCTGCTTGATTAATATTGATGATATGGGTAGTACAAGAGTAGATCTACCACGAGATCGGAGAGGCTAAACCCTAGAAGCTAGCCTATGGTATGATTGTTGTTCTGTATGTCGTCCTACGGACTAAAACCCTCCGGTTTATATAGACACCGGAGAGGGTTAGGGTTACACAAAGTCGGTTACAATGGTAGGAGATCTACATATCCGTATCTCCAAGCTTGCCTTCCACGCCAAGGAAAGTCCCATCCGGACACAGGACGAAGTCTTCAATCTTGTATCTTCATAGTCCAGGAGTCCGGCTGAAGGTATAGTCCGGCCATCCGGACACCCCCTAATCCAGGACTCCCTCAGTTGTTGGGGATATTACTACTGGACATAAACTAGCCAAGAGTGGCCGGGTTAACTCTATAAGAATTAGAAGCCCCGAAGATAAAGGATGATGGCGCTTCATAAAGGCCCAAGGCCCTAAGGCAGGTTAAGGCCTGTATACATAAACTGACATTGTCATGTAACTTGTATTGTAAGATAGGGGGAATAGAGACCGAGTTGGACACAATGATGATCCGGCCTCGGGACTCTATAAACCGATGGGCGTCGACCTGTGTATATAAAGGGACGACCCGGCGGTGGTTTAGGGACAACACACAACAACTCGAGAGCTAGGCAAAGCGGATTCGCTCCCTGGTCATCGAAACCCTAGCAATACCACCACAACTGGAGTAGGCCTTTACCTTCATCGAAAGGGGCCGAACCAGTATAAACTCTTGCGTCCCTTGTCCGCTTTAACCCCTTTAAGCTAACCCGTAGCGATGGCTCCATGACTAAGTCCTATCACTAGGACATCTGCCGTGACAACTCCACGACAGTTTGCACCCACCGTGGGGCTATCGCATGATGGTTTCGAGTTCTTGAAGGGCAGCTTCGAAGGGCTCAAGGGATATGATGTGGGCCGGATGACTAAAAGTCGTCGCGGCAAGCTCTACATCGACGATGCAGGATGGGGTCCCGAGGCCGGTTCAATTGAATACGGATACCGGGTCCCCTTTGGCGGAATTCACGTCTTCATCGGCAAGATCGGCGAACTGGGCCCTGAGCCGGACACCTGCACCGACCTCATCGAGACAGCTCAGCATGCAAGCTCTACCCAGGTTCAGCCTGCAGCAAGGCATGTCTTCGTAGGTGTCATCCATGGAGCGGAATATGAGGATGGACCTGCATCTGATGGAGAAACCGTTGTCTGTTCCGACGACGAGTCTTCAACCGGAGAAACCGAGTCACTGTACCAAGTGCAGGATGGCCGGATTAGCGGAGGTTCCGATGGAAACAGTATTCCGGACCCCCTCGATCTGCCAAGCCGGGTCACGGTCTTCATGGCCGGTACACAGCCAGCACAACACTCTTCTACGGCTGCGGCAATGATCTCCGGTTCAGCAACAGCAGCGCCAGCAGGGGCAGGGGGCTCTGCGCTGCCTCTGGCTCAGGTTTTGTTCGATTTATTCGACGCTTTAGCAACATTGCTGGTAGCAGAGGTGGATGCGGCAAACCGAGATCAACACAACTCGGAGATTGCAAAGGTGAAGAATCAGATAACTCAGGCTAAAGCAGACCTGGCAGCAGAGAATGCCAGGATGGCTACAGAACGGGCCGAGTTAGAAGCTCAGACCTACCGGCTTAGGCTGGATCAGAGTGCCTCAGATGATGTCATGAGGAGGAGATATCGGTCGCACCTCCCGCCGGGTTATGAGCCAAGAAATCTCTTCAACACGCCAGGAGCAGGAACGAGTAACCAGCCGGTGGTAAACCGGATGGAGGCACCGGTAACAGGAGCGTCGGTTCAGCCGCGCACGATGGACCCGCCTCGTCAGGACACCATTTTGTCACAGCACGTTCCGACGCCCCCGGGGCATTACTCCAACCCGTTGGATAACATTGTGGCCGTCGCTTCATGATTGGCAGCTCTCCCGATAGAAGGCGAGTCACCGGTGGCGGTTGAGACACGACGGGCTAGGGAACTCCTCCAAACGGCTTTAACCCAGCAGCAGGCTTATTCGCATAGTCGTGAGAGGATCAATTCCACCCCTCGTTCAAGCCGGAGTTATAGTAGGCATATTGATGAACCGGCTGTGTCAAGCAGTGTGCGGCACCGTAACCCGACGGGTGGTGGTGCTAATGCACAAGATGTGGTGGATCATGGCCGAGCACGTCGAGAGGCCGAGTTAGCAGCTCAGCACGCAGCTCGTCAGCCTACTCCGGTTCGTCCGACCACCTCAGTGGAGCCAGGTGTGGTCTTCAGTTCTTTGGGGGTACCATGCCTCACCCCGGCCTTGCGTAATGTGCGACTGCCCAAGGATTTTAAAGGCCCTCATAAGGTGCCCAATTACACTGCTGATTTGCCCCCTGAATCATGGGTTGAGAGTTATGAGATGACAATGGAGATGCTGGATGTGGATGAAGCGGTGTGTGTTAAGTATTTCACCATGATGTTGGAAGGAATGACCCGTACCTGGTCAAAGAGTCTACCAGCTAATTCCATTGCATCATGGGCCGAGTTAAAGAGCCAGTTTATCCAGAATTTCAAGGATACATGTAAGCAGCCCATGTCAATTGTGGACCTAGCCGCTTGTGTTCAAGAGGATGGGGAGTCTACGACCCATTGGGTGAAGCGAGTCTCAGCTATTTTGCATTCATCAGACCGCATCAATGCAGATACAACAGTTTTGACGCTGGAGGGCAACTGCCGGTTCATGCCATTAAACTGAAGTTGGGAAGGCTCAAACATCACTGTAATGACATGTCAACGCTTATGGCCGCTTTGGTTAAATATGCCGATTCAGATAGTACCAAGGACCCTGATTCTGAAGAGGACAAACCAAGGAAAGGGAAAAAGAACGACAGTTCCAAGGGGTAGCAGCATAACCCAGCATGTCATGGGAACAATGGTAAGCGCAAAGCGGACAATAGCCTGGACTTTGTGGCTAACTCCAACGCCCAGGATAACGGTCAGCGTCGTAAGGGCAAACCACCCCAGAGGGGCGGAGGGTCAGGCCCCAATCTGGAGCACCTTTTAAATCAACCTTGTCCAAAGCACGGATCGAAGGAGAAGCTAGGTTTGCATCTTTGGAAGGATTGCTTCATCATGCAAGAGTTCAAAAATTCTAATATGTCTCAATACGACAATGGCCCGCCCGGCGGTTCAGGAGGCGGTTTTCATGGGTCGGGTTATGGAGGTGGCAGCTCCGGTTCAGGATTCCAAGGTAATCAAGCCGGACATGGTAATTAAGGTAATCAGGGCAATCAAGGAGGTTATAACCATCAGGGGAATCAACAGCAGCAGCAATCGGATTATCAGAGCAATCCAAAGCAGTTGAATAGCGGGCAGTATCATGTCTTTACCACTAGCTTGTGTAAGTGCGATCAAAAGCTTCACAAGAGGGCCGTGAACTCCGTTGAACCGGCGGTGCCTCAGTATTTGCGCTGGTCTGAACAACCCATTTTATGGAGTCGGGAGGATCATCCGCCCCGGGTTGATAATCCGGGTCATCTGGCCTTAGTGGTGGCTCCTCAAATCGAGGGCTACAAGTTCACCAAAGTGCTTATGGATGGAGGGAGCAGTATCAATATCATTTACTATGATACCTTCCGTCACATGGGGCTGACAGACAAGAGTCTTAAACCGTCGAACACCATCTTTCATGGAGTGGTGCCTGGTAAATCGGCGTACCCAGTTGGCAAGATAGCCCTAGAGGTGGCTTTTGGAGACGATCATGATTCAAGATCAGAAACTTTGACTTTTGAAGTGGTGAAAATCAAGAGTCCATATCATGCCCTGTTCGGAAGGCCGGCTTATGCTAAGTTCATGGTGAGGCCGTGTTATGTTTATCTGCAACTTAAGATGCCGGGTCATAAGGGGACCATCACGGTACATGGGAGCAGGAAGATTGCTTTAGAATGTGAAGAAGGGGATGCATCTTATGCTGAGTAAGTTTGTGCCACAAAGGAGCTGAAATTTTATGAAGACAATGTTGATCTGACAGATATGACTTCTCTGAAAAAGCCAACTATAGAGCATGATCCGGCGCTGAAATTTAAATCAGTTGCAGACACTAAAACAGTTGATTTTGTTCCTGGCGATTCATCTTAGCAGTTCAACATTAATGCTAACCTAGATCTGAAATAGGAAATCGTGCTCATTGAGTTCATCCATGAGAACTGAGACATCTTTGCATGGAAGCCTTCTGACATGCCAGGTGTATCGAGGGAACTCGTTGATCACACCCTTAATATAGATCCTAAGTTCAAACCGGTCAGGCAGTTTCTCCACCGCTTCAACGAAGAGAGGCGTAAGGCTATTGGTGAGGAGCTAGCCCGACTTTTGGCAGCAGGTTTTATCATGGAGGTTTTTCGCCCTGAGTGGCTAGCTAATCCGGTGCTGGTACTTAAGAAAAACGGCACTTGGCATATGTGTGTGGATTACACAGGCTTGAACAAGGCCTGTCCAGCTAATCCCTTTGCTCTCCCGCGTACTGATCAGATTATTGATGCTACGGAGGGCTGTGACCGTTTGTGTTTTCTGGATGCTTATTCTGGTTATCATCAGATTAAAATGGCAGTTAAGGACCAGGAGAAGGCAACTTTCATAACTCCCTTTGGAGCCTTCTGCTATGTGTCTATGCCTTTCGGGCTCAAGAGTGCCCAGGCGACTTATCAGCGCTGTGTTCAGAATTGTCTTCATAAAAAGATTGGGCACAATGTTCATGCTTATGTGGATGATATTGTGGTGAAATCTAGGAAGGAGTAAACATTGATAGAGGACCTGAGGGAGACTTTTGATAACCTCCGGGTCTATAAGATGATGCTTAATCCAGCTAAATGTGTCTTTCGTGTTTCGGTAGGCAAGCTCTTGGGTTTTCTGGTGTCCAACAGAGGCACTGAGGCTAACCCGGAGAAGATCTCAGCTATCACGTCCCTGGCTAAACCGGCATGTATCAATGATGTTCAGCGTTTGGCGGGCCGGATTGCAGCTTTAAGCCAGTTTATCAGCCGCCTTGGGGAGAAGGCTATTCCTTTGTATCAGATGCTAAAGAAAATGGATGATTTCGTTTGGAGTGACACGGCTGATAAAGCTTTTGAGGACTTGAAGAGACAGTTGGCCGAGCCGCCCGTCCTTGTGGCTTTGGTTGATAAAGAGCCCTTATTGCTATATGTGGCTGCTAATGCTCGAGCTGTCAGTGTGGCTATTGTGGTGGAGCGTAAGGAGGCCGGAAAGGAGTATCCAGTTCAACTGCCGGTTTATTACATCAGTGAGGTGCTTATTGAATCAAAGCAGAGGTACCTGCATTGGCAGAAGTTGGTGTATGAAGTTTTCATGGCAAGCCGGAAGCTCAAGCATTATTTTCAAGGTCATCCTATCACAGTGGTTAGTTCAGCCCCTCTGGGAGATATCATCCAAAACAGAGAGGCGACTGACCGGATTGCCAAGTGGGCTATTGAGCTTGGACCTCATGGGATAAAATATACGCCTCGCACAGCAATCAAATCACAAGCACTTGTGGACTTCATTAATGATTGGACAGAGTTGCAGGCACCAGAGGAAAAGCCAGATAACATGTATTGGACTATTCATTTTGATGGGTCCAGACAACTGGAGGGCTCATGGGCTGGAGTCATACTAACTTCCCCACGAGGTGACAAGTTTTGTTATGTTCTCCGCCTGATGTTCCCTTGTACTAACAATGCAGCTAAATATGAGGCCTTGCTCCATGGTCTTCGGATGGCTAAGGAGATGAATTTAAGCTGGGTTAAGTGCTTCGGTGATTCAGACCTGGTGGCTCAGCAGGTGTCTGGCACTTGGGATTCCAAGGATCCGCTCATGGCAGCATATCAACGAGAGGTGGATGCAGTGGCTGGTCATTTCAAGGGTTATCAGGTTGACCATATAGACCGGCGAAAGAATGAAGCGGCGGATGCTTTAAGTCGCCTAGGTTCTCAGCATAAACCGGTGCCACCCAATGTCTTTCTGGACGTACTTCATAATCCGTCGGTCAAGTTACCCACAGAGGAGGAGTTGGCTATTCCTGACTAGAGGCTCAATTGATAGCGGCCCTTCATGTTATACCGGATTGGACATTCCCATACCTAGCTTACATGAACCAGGGCGAGTTACCAGGCGATGAAACCTTGGCCCGACAAATAATCCGGCGATCCAAGTCAATGACCATTGTCAATGGGGAGTTACATCGTTACAGCGTTACAGGGGCGATTCAGCGTTGTGTGTCTCCTCAAGTAGGTTGTGAGATTTTGCAAGAGATCCACGAAGGTGATTGTGGTCACCACGCCGGTTCAAAATCCTTGGTGGCTAAGGCTTTTCGTCACGGCTTCTATTGGTTGACGGCTCATGCTAATGCTGAGGATTTGGTAAAGAGGTGTGACGGTTGTCAGAGGTTTGCACGCCGTGCTCATGTTCCGGCCCAGGAGTTGAGAATGGTTCCATCACTTGGCCGTTTGCAACCTGGGGGCTAGATATGGTTGGACCCTTTAAGAGGTCCCAAGACAAGAAGACCCACCTGCTAGTGGCGGTTGATAAGTTTACCAAGTGGGTAGAGGCAGGGCCAGTCAGTAAGTGTGATGCAGCCATGGTGGTTCAATTCATCAAAAAGGTGATATTCCGGTTTGGTTTTCCACACAGTATTATCACTGATAATGGTACTAATCTGTCCAAGGGTGCTATGGAGGAATTTTGTCAACATGAGCACATCCGGCTTGATGTGGCGTTAGTGGCTCACCCCCAGTCTAATGGTCAAGCACAAAGAGCAAATCAGGAGATTTTGAGAGGTATTAAACCCTGGCTTACGGTTCCTTTAAAGTGGACGCCGGGTTGTTGGGTGGAGGAGTTACCTTCCGTGTTATGGAGTATCAACACCACACCGAACAGATCTACGGGTTACACGCCTTTCTTCATGGTTTACGGAGCAGAGGCGGTTCTCCCTAGTGACATCCGTCATGACTCGCCCCATGTGGCGGCTTACGTTGAAGTTGAGAATGAGAAAGCACGTCAGGACTCACTGGACCTGTTAGATGAGGAGCGTGATCTAGCAGCGGCGCGTTCGACGATTTATCAACAAGATCTCCGACGTTATCACAGCCGCCGGGTTAAGACCAAAACTTTTCAAGAGGGCGATATGGTGCTCCGGCTCATCCAGGATCAGACTAATATGCACAAGTTATCCCCACCTTGGGAATGACCTTTTGTGGTTAGCAAAAATTTGCACAATGGACCATACTACCTTATCGATGTTCGAGAGCACAAAGACTCACGTAAATCGGAGGAGGAGACCCATCGGCCGTGGAATATAGCTCTTATTCGGCCTTACTATACTTGAGCCACAGGCTCTTCTTATGTACATACTTATGATAATGTATATATACTATATAATAAACCGAAGCCTCAGCTAAAGCAGGATATCTGTTGTTTTTTACATCGTGTGTGGTTACATGGGGGCTTCTACTTATAAAGCGGAGTTCTACTAACCCGACTTATAAAGCCACACAGATATAAAGGAAATCACTAGGGGGCTTGGTCGTATTCGAACCATAGCCACGCCTCTTGATCGGCTTAAGGCCAAATAGGGAAATCACTAGGGGGCTTGGTTGTATTTACACCATAGCTACACCTCTTGATAGGGTTAAAGCCAAAAAGGAAATTATGTGGAACCAAAGAGAGTCTGTTGCAAAAAGCACAACTCAAACATAGGTACCCACTAAGAATAGCTCAAATATTACTTGGGGGCTCCTTGCTTCTCAAATAACAACGAGCTTACATGTGACGCCCCGAGACCGTTGTGCCAGGTGTCCTCCAGTTATTTCGCTGTCGTTGCCATGTCATTCGCTTGCGTGTTGCATCCTGTCATGTCATCATGTGCATTGCATCATCATGTTTTCAAAACTTGCATCTATCCCGGCCTCCTTGTTCCGTCTGTTGTCCGTTCTGAGCCCAACCACACTTGCACGCGTCCGCGGCATGTCCGAAATAGTATTTTTATAAGTGGCCGGAAAATGTTCTTGGAATGGGATGAAAGTTGGCGTGTGGTCTTACTATAGTGTAGATAGACCACGTGTCAAGTTTCATCGCATTCGGAGTTCGTTTGACGCCCCAACGTTTAACTATAGCGGCAGTATAGCCGGTCTTTTCGTCGGATGTTTTCGGTCTTCGGAAACCGTGTCGGGCTGCATCTCTCCCCTCTTCTCTCAGACCAATCCGCTCTTCACAATCCGCCAGATCCAACCTAACCTCTCTCGTCAGCCCGCGGCCCTCCTCGCGCACGCGTCCAAAAGTTGTCCTGGACCCGACCCAGGCTGTCGCTACCGTTGTGTCCGGAACATCCCCAAACATCTACAAAACATCACCGTTTTCTTATTTGGACTCCTCTAACCTTTTATTCTCGATTGTCCGATTTAATCGGAGGGTCCAAGATCTATCCCCCTACCTATTTAAATAGATCAACCCCTAACCCTAGCCTTAGCCTGTCCAATCCTCCTAGCGCCGCCACCCATAGATTTCTCCAACTGGTCTCCCCCTTCCTCGGGATCTGTCTGATTCTTCCACCCATCCCTCCTCGATTTCAGCCCCCGACCAATCGCCTTCGAACCTACCCAACCGGTGCCTCCCCTGGATCCCGTCGTCCACCACCGAAGCCACCAGGACCGGCCTCGCCCCTCTCCCTCCCTTCGTTCTCCTCCTCCTATCGTCTCTCTGTCCCTCTCGCTCAATATTGCTCTCTCTTTCTCCCAGGTACGTCCGTGCAGGAACCGCAAGGAGGAAACCGCCATCGCCAAGTTCTTGGCGTATGCGTCTGGATCTGCCATGCCCGGCTCCTCCGTGCTCGATTTCCGCTGTTTCTCTGCCCGTTCCCGCTGCCCCTCGTCGCCAGCGCGTCTGCTCCGGCCATGGGATGCCAGCGCTGTACCTCCTCAAGTTCCTCCCGCTGGTTGCCCTGCCTCGTCCAACCTCGCTGCGTCCCTGCCGCGGCCTCCTCCAGCCGGCAGCCACACCACGCCCCTGTCAAGCCCGCCTCCTGACGCCAAGCGCCTCCGCAAGCCACTGCCGACGTGGTCCCAAGCCGCCCTCGACTCCCGCGTCCGTCACCGTCGATCCTCGCTTGCATCGCCTCGCTAAGTCCCTGCAATCGCGCCGGAGTTCACCTGTTGCTGTCGCTGTTTCTTTAGAGCAAGCAGTTTGCCCGCTCGCCTGCGCCTCGCGTTGACCGGGCACGATGCCACAGCGACCGCGCGTGGGCCTCCTCTTCCCTCGCCCCGGCCCAGAGCTTCCTCCAGCAAGTCCGGCCCAGCACCAAGGCGCAGGCCCAGCTCCCTTCGCCCATGAGGCCCAGGTCCGCGCGCCCCTTCTAGGCCCAATGTGAGCTTTCCCCTCCAGATCCCCTGTTCTTGTTGGGCCAGCTAGATTCGGCCCGAGTGCCTGTTTTTTTTCGCGGCCGAATTTCCTATTTATCCAGAGACTGCATTTTTTTTAGAAAAACCCTCCATGTTCATGCTTATAATAACTTAATAACCGTGCATCATTTTAAAATAATTTATATATGAAAAATGCTTAGAATTTTGTCTAGTTTCATAATATGCCATTTTCACCCATGTTTAAAATGCTTAACATGTTGTTCGTTTAAATTTTCTCAAATAACTTGTTAAAATGTTTTAATTCATAACTAAATAATCGTAGCTCGGTTTCTAATAAACTTCATATGTAAATGGGGTAGAAAATGCCTAGTTTAACATGGTGTACTTGTTTTGCATGCTTAACAACTCTAAAATTATGTTTAGGGCAGAACAGTACCAAACCTAATATATGCATAGGAGGAGTTTCCGGAATTGTTATTCGTTGTTTCCGGCCTCATTTAAACTTGACTAGATAGGTAGTTTTACTTTGCTTCACCCTCTTGCCATGCTAACAACATTTAATCTTGTTGGATACATAAACGAGATCGAACTAAATAACTTGAATGTGGTGTTTCGTCAATATGCAAATCATTGCATATTGAGCTCCACTTAATTTGTAGGATTGCTTGTGCATGTTGCCATGCCATGCCTCATTAAATCGGACATGCATCATACTTGGTTGTGCATCATGCCATGTCTATGTGGTGGTTGTTTACTATGTTGTTTGCTTCTTTCCGGTGTTGCTTCTTCGGGTTGGTTCCGATAACGTCGCGTTTGTGAGGACCCATTTGTCTACGTCCGTTTGTCTTCTTCATGGGCTCGTTCTTCTTCCTTGCGGGATTTCAGGCAAGATGACCATACCCTCGAAATCACTTCTATCTTTGCTTGCTTAGTTGCTCGCTCTTTTGCTATGCCTATGCTGCGATACCTACCACTTGTTTATCATGCCTCCCATATTGTTGAACCAAGCCTCTAACCCACCTTGTCCTAGCAAACCGTTGTTTTGGCTATGTTACAGCTTTGCTCAGCCCCTCTTATAGCGTTGTTAGTTGCAGGTGAAGGTCGAAGTTTTGTTCCTTGTTGGAACATGGAGATGTTGTTCCGTGTTGGAACATGTTTACTTGTTGGGATATCACAATATATATCTTATTTAATTAATGCATATATATATATACTTGGTAAAGGGTGGAAGGCTCGGCCTTATGCCTGGTGTTTTGTTCCACTCTTGCCGCCCTAGTTTCCGTCATATCGGTGTTATGTTCCCGGATTTTGCGTTCCTTACGCGGTTGGGCTATTATGGGAACCCCTTGACAGTTCACCTTGAATAAAACTCCTCCAGCAATGCCCAACATTGGTTTTACCATTTGCCACCTAGCCTTTTCTTTTCCCTTGGGAGTCGCGCTCCTGAGGGTCATCATTATTTTACCCCCGGGCCAGTGCTCCTCCGAGTGTTGGTCCAAACTAGAGTCTTGTGCAGCGCCCCCTCGGGGAAACTCGAGGTTTGGTTTTAGTTGTATGGAGAGCTCATCTGAGTGTGCCCTGAGAACGAGATATGTGCAGCTCCTATCGGGATTTGTCGGCACATTCGGGCGGTGTTGCTGGATTTGTTTTACCTCGTTGAAGTTGTCTTGTAGAACCGGGATGCCGAGTCTGATCGGAATGTCTCGGGAGAAGGTTTATCCTTCGTTGACTGTGAGAGCTTGTGATGGGTTAAGTTGGGACACCCCTGCAGGGATAGAACTTTCGAAAGCCGTGCCCGCGGTTATGGGCAGATGGGAATTTGTTAATGTCCGGTTGTAGAAAACCTGAAGTTGACCTTAATTAAAATACATCAACCACGTGTGTTACCATGATGGTCTCTTTCCGGCGGAGTCCGGGAAGTGAACACAATGTTGGAGTAATGCTTGATGTAGGTTGTTCTAGGATCACTTCTTGATCATAGTTGTTCGACCGTGCTTTGCCTTCTCTTCTCGCTCTCATTTGCGTATGTTAGCCACCATATATGCTAGTCGCTTGCTGCAGCTCCACCTCATACCTTTTACCTTATCCATAAGCTTAAATAGTCTTGATCACGAGGGTGTGAGATTGCTGAGTCCCCGTGACTCACATATACTTCCAAAACCAGTTTGCAGGTGCCGATGTTCCCGAGCAGGTGACGCAACCAAGCTCAAGGAGGAGCTCGATGAAGATCTTGTCCTTTGTGTTGTTTCGTTCTAGTTGATCAGTAGTGGAGCCCAGTTGGGGTCGATCGGGCATCTGTGTAGCTTTTGGGGTAGTCTTCTTTTATTTTGGCTCCATAGTCGGGCCTTGATTGTAACTGGTTGATGTAATGCTTTATTCTTGTATTTGTGTGAAGTGGCGATTGTAAGCCAACTATGTATCTTTTCCCTTATTGTATTACATGGGTTGTTTGCGAAGATTACCTCACTTGCGACATTGCTTTCAATGCGGTTATGCCTCTAAGTCGTGCTTCGACACGTGGGAGATATAGCCGCATTGAGGGCGTTACATTACACCCTTGTAATAGGCTATCAAGCCAGGCTTGGAAGCCAGGTGTATTCACCTAAAACCCCGGGTTATCCTGCCTCTTTAAGTAAGCCACTCCGTCCAGGTAAACCTGGTATGACCCATCGAACGTTTGACAAGTCAATCTCATAGACCCTGAACTTGTCAGAGTTAAAACGATGATTGGTTAAAGATTGAGGTCCATCTTAAAAGGCTTTGAAAATGGTTTAACTCAGCGGCCTGGCAGCCCATGAAAAGCCTCGATTTAGGGCCTGGCAGCCCATGAAAAGCCTTGCATATTTTTCTTGTATTTGTTGCAAATGTTTTCACCTCTTTTGATAAGGGATTTATGAATATTTTCTGATAAACCGGTGTATATTACAACCCGGCATGGCTTTCAACGCTCAGTTGTCAGTACATGATTAGTTCTAAACCGGTAATAATTTGATCCGGTCTGGTTTTGACTAGAAGTCACCAGAATTATATGAGTAAACCGGTGTTTCTCAGAACCCGGTACGGTTTTGATATGAACCGGCAAGAATGAAAGGAGTCATCAGTACTCCAGACTGGTGTTATCACCCTTATTATCCCAATAGTTGGACAGCCAACGAGATATATCACAGGTATCATCTATTTTATATTTGGTTATTACAGTCTTGGTTATACACCCAAGCTATATATATATTTGGGCATCATGACCCGTCCAGTGGTAAACCACTAGGACACTTTCAAGTTCTTATATGCAGGAACACGTTAAATAAAAGCCGCAATGGACTATGCATATAATAGATCCCAAAGGCATGGTGAGTTATCAGTATCAAGCAAAATAAATATGCTCGATGGCATAAGAAGCGAGTGTTTGAACTAGCCTATTATAAGGCCCTTTAAATGCCCACCAAGAATAATTGTTTCAATAACAAGTGGCAGACTACGACAGCTAAACCGGCCTCCGGTTCAAGGTTCATCACCAGGATGACTTGAAGATTGCGGATCATCTTGAGTTGGTGTATCCTCCTCCTCTCTACCCAGTGGATGGAAATCAATTGTTGTCCAATCGATTCCAGTTAACACCTGGAATACGGCTTCTTCACTTATATGAGGGGAATGATCAATGTCAGGAGCATAAGTGTGCTTACAGATTGGTGGAACAAGATCCTCTACATCATGAATCGGCGCGGGATATCTTTTCTGTTCAACATCATAAACCGGTTGATAATGAGATAGATATGTGTCATCCGCCAATTTGCTTGCTATAGGCCGCATTTCCCTTGTCAGCCTTCGGAGATCATCATTGTTGAATTCTGTGCCATCTTCCTTCATGCTGGGGTAGCCTTGGCCGATATCTGCCGGTTCAAGATCTGGAATCCATGGCTTGGCCCGGATTAGCGCAGTCAATGCGCCCGACCTTGCAGCTGAGTTTTTAAGTTCCTCCAGCCGGGCAGGCAACATGGACGGCTTATCGATGGTTTCTTTTATCAACGATGGAGGAGGCCTGTTGTACGCAACAGTGCAGATAGCCCGTTGGGATCCAGAATACAATTGTTCTATCAAGGTGTAGGCTGCTTCCAGCTTCATTCGTAATGCGGGTCCCTGTAGCATTGCGAGCATCAGTAAGCCAGTGACTGCTAAGGTAAAGGGGACTTGAAACATACCAGATGAGGGCGCTTGCCAAATACAGCAGAGGTCATAGCGTTTATTTGCCGCTTTAAACTGGTCAGTTCCTCAACCACCAGTTTAAGGGCTGCTTCTGCGTCTTCGGCTTTCTTTGCCAAAGCGGCCTTCTCGGTATCCCAATCTGCACGTTCCTTCTTAAAAATTTTCCTTCAGCTTCTCCATGGCCGCTAAGGCTTTAGTCAGTTCCTCCTTGGCTTTGGAAGCCTCCGCTTGCTGAGATTTGATGTTTTCTTGAAGATCAGTGGTTTGGGAGTCCTTTTTGCTTAGCTCAGCCTATAAAGGAATGACATATCATCAGTGGGATGTATATATTTGAAGTACCAAGCACATAACAAGTTATGCACTTTGTACTTGGGGGCTAATGCCTATTTGCTTTGTTATCAGAAATTTTTGCAAGTCCCAAATACAATGCAAACATTATCTTTGGCACTTGGGGGCTAATGTACATTTGTTCAAATCGAAGCATCGATTAAAATCCCGGTTCACCTTGGAAAGATAAACCGGCCCTTAGGGACTACACAGATGAAAACTACAGGAATACAATGATAAAGTACCGACTTATTTCAAAGGATCACCTAACATATGGAGGATAAGTATGCAAGGGTTGAGATATTACAAAGTCCCGATTTATGATTGCTATCATAAACCGGCCCTTGGGGGCTACTAGAGTTGGTATTTGCAATTGGACTTAAGAAAGGAAAAGTTATGTCATTACCTCATAGCGCTCCTTCATCACATTCACTCAACCGGCTTCATAGTCACGGTTAGTGTGCAGACGGTTTAGAAAGCCAGAGTGGAGTTCTTGAGCACTGAGTTGGGCACAGCTTGATAAATCGGTGCTCCACTTGCCTTTCTCCATGGCAGCATGTTCTTCTTTGGCACCATGTTTCGCCAATACAACAGGATGGCCAGGAGAGGTGTGGCCAATACCGGTAATGATAACCTCATCTTCTTTATCTCCAGCAGCCTTTTCTGGAGTTTATGGAATGTCAGTAGTCTTCACTGGACTAGAAGGTCCGTCATCAGCCCGGATTGGACTTGCCGGTTTATCATCTGGCACAGCGGTATCAATTTCTGCTTGTTCATCAACATTACGATCTTGAGGGGGCGGTTCATCAAATGTGGCCTCAGTATTTGGACCTTCCGGTTCTGTAGTCAGCTCTGGTTCAATCACCACATGATCGTCTAACGGGTTATTCACTCGGGCCTTCTTACTGGGTATGGCCTTGGCTCTAAAAAAGAAACAAATGCAAAGGTTAGCATAGCATATAAAGTGTGAAACATCAAAAGATTGGGTTGAAATACTTACCCAGCCATGGTTTTAAGAGGAGGGAGTTGTGTGGCCGTGGATTCGCCGGATGAAGAAGGAGGTATCACATGATAATTCCAATCGGACGGATTAAGAGGTTGTCGGAAAAAGCGTGCCTCAGGATAAGAAGTGTCAGAAGTGGGTGAGACCTCGGGTCAGCGTTTTCGAACCGGGGTGTTCGGTAAACCGGTTGAGGTGACCGTTTGGCCGCTATGCCGGGTTGTGCGGCAAGCCTCGTGCTGCTGCTTCTTCAAAAGAAATTTTGGGTCCAAGTGAGCAAGAGGGTGAGAAAATCTTACTTTCCGGACTGCTTGACGGATTTTTTGTGTTGGCAGAGAGTCTGGACCGGAGGAAAGGATAATTACCTTTGCATCGTCAGCTTGGCTGCCCTCAACGTCCTCCTGATAAATATCACTGTTAATGAGATGCATGAAAAGTGAACCAAGTGAATCAAGTTCTACCTCTACTTCCGGTTCATCCGGGTCGTCATCAAGCTCTAAACCGATGGGTTCAAGTGCCTTCCTTTTTGTGGTTTTCTTGACGGCTTTCGTTTTAGGACGAGAAGGCTTCACCCCTTTCTCCTGATGTTTCTTTTTCCAGAACGGATCATCACCCTATTTAAAAATGGGCAGATGGTATTCAAAGTTGCACAGTCCAAAAATATCAGGTGTAAAGCGGAAGCACAGACAATACTTACAGTGGGCGGTTTGTTTTGCGTGTAAAAGGGGCTTAACCCGGTCTTACTGCAGACAGCTTACGATTCATTCAACATTTTCTTGACAAACTCAGTGACTTCCTCATCTGTTAGCTGAATATTGATATGATGTTGGGAGTCTTGTACGTCACCAGTATACTCACACATTAAGCCAGAGCGATGACTTAATGGCAAAATGCTCCAGGATATCCAGCAACGGACGAAGTCCACGCCTGTTAAACCATTGGCCATGAAAGCTCTAAGTTTGGCGAGTTGTGGGGCGTATGAGGATCGTTCCATGGCACTTAGTCGTTGCGGAAGCGGATGAGTATTAGTAAGCCGGTGAGCACTATAACCCGGCAGAGGGTTCTCATCTTCAGGAGAGGTTTCTCTGCAATAGAACCAAGTTTGGTTCCACTCCTTTGGGTGACTGTGAAGTTTGGCATGAGGAAAATCAACGTATTTCCTTTTCTGAATAGAGACGCCACCAAGTTCAGTATTGGGTCCGTCTACGAATTCAGTGCGACGGTTTAAATGGAAGAAATCCCGGAACAACTCGACAGTTGGTTCTTCTTGTAGATACACTTCACAAAAAACCTAAAAGTTGCAGATGTTGGATACAGAGTTGGGTCCAGTATCCTGAGGGTGGATCTGAAAGTTGGCAAGTACATCACGGAAAAACTTGGATCCAGGCGGTTTAAAACCACGGCCTATATGATCAGCAAACACCACTACTTCACCCTCTTCAGGGGTAGGAGGGTTTTCCGGCCCAGGAACTCACCACCGGATCTCATTCTTCTTCGATAAGGTACCAATTTTGACCATTCCGTTCAGTTGCTCCTCAGTAACCCGGGAAGGGACCCAGTTACAGGAATAGAACTGTTTGGCCATTGCAAGTGAAGATTTGGGAAGAAAATAATGCCGGTTTATGATTCATTAATGGTGATACATAAGGTACAATAGGTTGAGGGAAAAGGAATCCAAGCATGTGAAATTGATAAATCGGAGGAAGTTATAAACCGCCTACGACAGAGTGTTTATGAATGGTAAATCAATGAGCAGAAGCAAAGGTATATGCATATTATTAAACCGGAGTATAAATGAATTGGCGGTTTAAAAGGGGACTAATGGTACCTGCCGGATTATCATACTTCAAAAAGTTAAACCGCCTATATTGGTGTGAGGAGTATAGATCTAAAAATACCTAAGTAAGGGGAAACAAGTTTCACAGATTTATATGAAAATTTCAGATCTGAAGTGTGACAGAAAGTCAGAAACTGGAATATATTCAGGTTTAAACTTCAGGTGTTTAAACAGTTCAGCAGGTCCAGATAAGTTGTTCTCTATATAAAGGGGGAGTCTAATGAGGAAAATAAGATTATGGCTACGGTGGCGCAAGAATAACAAGTCCAAACTAGCCTTTGATGCTACGGAGAAGAAAAGAGAAGAATATCATCGGAGTTTCGATGAACTCCGACGAACAGTGAAACCCTAAAGACAAGATCTAGGGTGGAAGGAAAGAAGGCTTACCAGTGTCACAGGAACGGTGGAGAGATGTCGCGGCTTTCTGGTTCGATTAGGGTGATGCAGCGGCCAACGATGAGGCAGGGGCGAAGTTTGACGACGGCGGCGGCAGTGGCGCTCGGGTGCAGGGACGTCGCGAGGAGGAAGAAGAGACGAAGAGGCAGCGGAGGAAAAAGAAAAGGGGCCTCAGCCATATTTATAAGGCGTAGAGATAAGCGACAGGCGCAATAATCGAGGAGCTCAAAATGGATATTTAATAAAGTTGTCGCTTGATGGTTGGATGCTCATTAATAAAAGGCATCTTCGGCTTCAATGAATAGATGACATCACGGCGGTTTACCACAAATCCGGACGATGACGTCAGGGCGGTTTATAAGATCCGTGCGAAGGTGCAAGAGGAGGAATTTTTCTAAGTGTTGAAGATTGCCATGAATAAATTCAAATCAATCTGGGGCCTAATGTTGGGGATATTACTACTTGACATAAACTGGCCAGGAGTGGCC
The DNA here is from genome assembly GCF_002162155.2 of Triticum dicoccoides. NCBI lineage: Eukaryota > Viridiplantae > Streptophyta > Magnoliopsida > Poales > Poaceae > Triticum > Triticum dicoccoides. The sequence continues at coordinate 556,791,899 of NC_041386.1, read as the reverse complement.
GGGTTAACTCTATTAGAATTAGAAGCCCAGAAGATAAACGATGACGGCGCTTCATAAAGGCCCAAGGCCCTAAGGCAGGTTAAGGCCTATAGACATAAACCAACATTGTCATGTAACTTGTATTGCAAGATAGGAGGAATAGAGACCGAGTTGGACACAATGATGATCCGGCCTCGGGACTCTGTAAACCGGCGGGCGCCGACCTGTGTATATAAAGGGACGACCCAGCGGCGGTTTAGGGACAACACACAACAACTCAAGAGCCAAGCAAAGCGGATTCGCTCCCTGGTCATCGAAACCCTAGCAATACAACCACAACTGGAGTAGGCCTTTACCTTCATCGAAAGGGGCCGAACCAGTATAAACTCTTGCGTCCCTTGTCCGCTTTAACCCCTTTAAGCTAACCCGTAGCAATGGCTCCACGACTAAGTCCTATTACGAGGACATCTGCCGTGACAACTCCACGACACATGGAGCCTTGGTGCTGATCATGTTTAGCTCGTGGAAGAGGCTTAGTCAACGGGTCTGCAACATTCAGATCCATATGTATCTTGCAAATCTCTATGTCTCCCACCTGGACTTGATCCCGGATGGAGTTGAAGCGTCTCTTGATGTGCTTGGTGTTGGGGAACGTAGCAATTTCAAAAAAAATCCTACGCACACTCAGGATCATGGTGATGCATAGCAATGAGAGGGGAGAGTTTGTCCACGTACCCTCATAGACCGAATGCGGAAGCGTTAGCACAACGTGGTTGATGTAGTCGTACGTCTTCACGATCCGACTGATCCAAGTACCGAATGTATGGCACCTCCGAGCTCAGCACACGTCCATCTCAATGACGTCCCACGAACTCCGATCCAGCAGAGCTTCACGGTAGAGTTCCGTCAGCACGACATCGTGATGACGGTGATGATGTTGCTACCGACGCAGGGCTTTGCCTAAGCACCACTATGTTATAACCAAGGTGGAATATGGTGGAGGGGGGCACCGCACACGGCTGTAATAGATCAACATATCAACTTGTGTGTTCTAGGGTGCCCCCTGCCCCCGTATATAAAGGAGCAAGGGGGGAGCCGGCCAGCCAGGAGGAGGGCACGCCAGGGGGGAGTCCTACTCCCACCGGGAGTAGGACTCCTCCTTTTCCTTGTTGGAGTAGGAGAGGGAAGGAAGGGAGAGAGGAGAAGGAAAAAGGGGGGCGCCGCCCCCTCCTTGTCCAATTCGGACTAGAGGGGGAGGGGGCGCGCAGCTGACCTGGTCGCCCCTCCTCTTCTCCCACTAAGGCCCATGAGGCCCAATTAACTCCCCGAGGGTTCCGGTAACCCCCCGGTACTCCGGTTTTTATCCGAAACCACTCGGAACACTTTCGGTGTCCGAATATAGTCGTCCAATATATTGATCTTTACGTCTCGACCATTTTGAGACTCCTCGTCATGTCCGTGATCATATTCAAGACTCTGAACTACCTTCGGTACATCAAAACACAAAACTCATAATACCGATCGTCACCAAACTTTAAGCATGAGGACCCTACGGGTTCGAGAACTATGTAGATATGACCGAGACACGTCTCCGGTCAATAACCAATAGCGGAACCTGGACGCTCATATTGTCTCCTACATATTCTATGAAGATCTTTATCGGTCAAACCGCATTACAACATACATTGTTCCCTTTGTCATCGGTATGTTACTTTCCTGAGATTCGATCGTCGGTATCAAAACACCTAGTTCAATCTGTTTACCGGCAAGTCTCTTTACTCATTCTGTAATGCATCATCCCGCAACTAACTCATTAGTCACATTGCTTGTAAGTCTTATAGTGATGTGCATTACCGAGGGGGCCCAGAGATACCTCTCCGACAATCGGAGTGACAAATCCTAATCTTGAAATACGCCAACCCAACAAGTACCTTTGGAGACACCTGTAGAGCACCTTTATAATCACCCAGTTACGTTGTGACATTTGGTAGCACACAAAGTGTTCCTCCAGTAAACGGGAGTTGCATAATCTCATATTCATTGGAACATGTATAAGTCATGAAGAAAGAAATAGCAACATACTAAACGATCAAGTGCTAAGGTAAAGTAATGGGTCAAGTCAATCACATCATTCTCCTAATGATGTGATCCCGTTAATCAAATGACAACTCATGTCTATGGCTAGGAAACATAACCATCTTTGATCAACGAGCTAGTCAAGTAGAGGCATACTAGTGACACTTTGTTTGTCTATGTATTCACACATGTATTATGTTTCCGGTTAATATAATTCTAGCATGAATAATAAACATTTATCATGATATAAGGAAATAAATAATAACTTTATTATTGCCTCTAGGGCATATTTCCTTCAGTCTCTTATGTCTACTACACAACCTTCTTCTTGTAGACGTTGTTGGGTCTCCAAGTGCAGAGGTTTGTAGGACAGTAGCAAATTTCCCTCAAGTGGATGACCTAAGGTTTATCAATCCGTAGGAGGCGTAGGATGAAGATGGTCTCTCTCAAACAACCCTGCAACCAAATAACAAAGAGTCTCTTGTGTCCCCAACACACCCAATACAATGGAAAATTGTATAGGTGCACTAGTTCGGCGAAGAGAGGGTTATACAAGTGGTATATGGATAGTAGATAAAGGTATTTGTAATCTGAAATTATAAAAGCAGCAAGGTAACTAATGATAAAAGTGAGTGTAAATGGTATTGCAATGCGTTGAAACAAGGCCTAGGGTTCATACTTTCACTAGTGCAAGTCCTCTCAACAATAATAACATAATTGGATCACATAACTATCCCTCAACATGCAACAAAGAGTCACTCCAAAGTCACTAATAGCGGAGAACGAACGAAGAGATTATGGTAGGGTACGAAACCACCTCAAAGTTATTCTTTCTAATCAATCCGTTGGGCTATTCCTATAAGTGTCACAAACAGCCCTAGAGTTCGTACAAGAATAACACTTTAAGACACAAATCAATCAAAACCCTAATGTCACCTAGATACTCCAATGTCACCTCAAGTATCCGTGGGTATGATTATACGATATGCATCACACAATCTCAGATTCATCTATTCAACCAACACATAGAACCTCAAAGAGTGCCCCAAAGTTTCTATCGGAGAATCACGATGAAAATGTGTGCCAACCCCTATGCATAGGTTCATGGGCGGAACCCGCAAGTTGATCACCAAAACATACATCAAGTGAATCACGTGGTATCCCATTGTCACCACAGATACGCACGGCACGACATACATCAAGTGTTCTCAAATCTATAAAGACTCAATCCGATAAGATAACTTCAAAGGGAAAACTCAATCCATTACAAGAGAGTAGAGGGGGGAAGAAACATCATAGGATCCAAATATAATAGCAAAGCTCGTGATACATCAAGATCGTATCACCTCAAGAACACGAGAGAGAGAGAGAGAGAGAGAGATCAAACACATAGCTACTGGTACATACCCTCAGCCCCGAGGGAGAACTACTCCCTCCTCGTCATGGAGAGCACCGGGATGTTGAAGATGGCCACTGGAGAGGGATTGCCCCCTCCGACAGGGTGCCGGAACGGTTCTAGATTGGATTTTGGTGGCTACGGAGGCTTCTGGCGGCGGAACTCCCGATCTATTGTGCATTTTGGAAGTTTTAGGATATGTAGGTATATATGGGTGCAGGAAGTACGTCGGTGGAGCTTCGGGGGCCCCACGAGGCAGGGGGACGCGCCCTAGGGGGGTGGGCACGCCCCCACCCTTGTGGGCACCTCCCTTCTCTCCTGACGCGGGGTCCAAGTCCATCCGGTAGCTTTCCTTCCAAAAATAACTTCTCCAGTTGATTTCGTTCCGTTTCGACTCCGTTTGATATTCATTTTCTTTGAAACACTGAAATAGGCGAAAACAACAATTCTGGGCTGGGCCTCCGGTTAATAGGTTAGTCCCAAAAATAATATAAAAGTGGATAATAAAGCCCAATATTGCCCAAAATAGTAGATAACATAGCATGGAGCAATCAAAAATTATAGATACGTTGGAGACGTATCAAGCATCCCCAAGCTTAATTCCTGCTTGTCCTCGAGTAGGTAAATGATACAAACATAATTTTTGATGCGGAGTGCTACTTGGCATAATTTCAATTGAATTCTTCTTCATTGTGGCATGAATATTCAAATCCAAAAGATTCAAGACAAAAGTTCATATTGACATAAAAATGATAATACTTCAAGCATACTAACTAAGCAATTATGTCTTCTCAAAATAACATGGCCAAAGAAAGTTCATCCCTACAAAATCATATAGTTTAGTCATGTTTAATTTTTGTCACACAAGAATGCTCTCATCATGCACAACCCCGATGATAAGCCAAGCAATTGTTTCATACTTTAGTAATCTCAAACTCATAAACTTTCACGCAATACATGAGCGCGAGCCATGGATATAGCACTATGGGTGGAATAGAATATAATGAGGGGGGTTATGTGGAGAAGACAAAAAGGAGAAAGTCTCACATCAACGAGGCTAATCAATGGGCTATGGAGATGCCCACCGATTGATGTTATTGCAAGGAGTAGGGATTGCCATGCAACGGATGCACTTGAGCTATAAATGTATGAAAGCTCAACAAAAGAAACTAAGTGGGTGTGCATCAGACTTGCTTGCTCACGAAGACCTAGGGCACTTGAGGAGGCCCATTGTTTTAATATACAAGCCAAGTTCTATAATGAAAAAATCCCACTAGTATATGAAAGTGACAAACCAAGAGACTCTCTACTATGAAGATCATGGTGCTACTTTGAAGCACAAGTGTGGTAAAAGGATAGTAGCATTGTCCCTTCTCTCTTTTTCTCTCATTTTCATTTTTTGGGGCTTCTCTTTTTTATGGCCTTTCTCTTTTTTTATTCCTCACTTGGGACAATGCTCTAGAAAATGATGATCATCACACTTCTATTTATTTACAACTCAATATTACAACTCGATACTAGAACAAAGTATGACTCTATATGAATGCCTCCGGCAGTGTACCGGGATATGCAATGAACCAAGAGTGACATGTATGAAAGAATTATGAACGGTGGCTTTGCCACAAATACTATGTCAACTACATGATCGTGCTAAGAAATATGACAATGATGAACGTGTCATGATAAACGGAATGGTGGAAAGTTGCATGGCAATATATCTCGGAATGGCTATGGAAATGCCATAATAGGTAGGTATGGTGGCTGTTTTGAAGAAGATATAAGGAGGTTTATGTGTGAAAGAGCGTATCATAAGTCATCAAAAACCTGGGCACTACAAGTCATCAAAAACCTCGGCACTACGCGCATGCTCCTAGGGGGATAGATTGGTAGGAAAAGACCATCGCTCGTCCCCGACCGCCACTCATAAGGAAGACAATCAAATAACACCTCATGTTTCAAAGTTGTTACACAACGGTCACCATACATGCATGCTACGGGACTTGAAAACTTCAACACAAGTATTCCTCAAATTCGCAACTACTCAACTAGCACGACTTTGATATTATTACCTCCATATCTCAAAACAATCATCAAGCATCAAACTTCTCTTAGTATTCAATGCTCTATATGAAAGTTTTTACTATTCTTGGATGCCTAGCATATTAGGATTATTTAAGAAAATTACCATGCTATTTAAGACTCTCAAAATAATATAAGTGAAGCATGAGAGTTCATCTATTTCTATAAAATAAAACCACCACCGTGCTCTAAAAGGATATAAGTTAAGCACTAGAGCAAATGACAAACTACTCCGAAAGATATAACTGAAGATCAATGAGTAGTTGAATAATTATGCAACTATGTGAAGACTCTCTGACATTTAATAATTTAAGATCTTGGTATTTTATTCAAACAACAAGCAAAACTAAATAAAATAAAATGACGCTCCAAGCAAAACACATATCATGTGGCGAATAAAAATATAGCTCCAAGTAAAGTTACCGATGAACGAAGACGAAAGAGGGGATGCCTTCCGGGGCATCCCCAAGCTTAGGCTCTTGGTCATCCTTGAATATTACCTTGGGGTGCCTTGGGAATCCCCAAGCTTAGGCTCTTTCCACTCCTTATTCCATAGTCCATCGAATCTTTACCCAAAACTTGAAAACTTCACAACACAAAACTTAACAGAAAACTCGTAAGCTCCGTTAGTATAAGAAAATAAATCACCACTTAGGTACTGTTTTGAACTCATTCTAAATTCATACTGGTGTAATATCTACTGTATTCCAACTTATCTATGGTTCATACCCTCCGATACTACTCATAGATTCATCAAAATAAGCAAACAACACATCGAAAACAGAATCTGTCAAAAACAGAACAGTCTGTAGTAATCTGGATCAAACGTATACTTATGGAACCCCAAAAATTATAAAATAAATTGATGGACCTGAGGAATTTATCTATTAATCATCTGAAAAAATAATTAACTAAATAGCACTATCCAAATAAAAATGGCAGCAATTCTCGTGAGCGCTAAAGTTTCTGTTTTTTACAGCATGATCATAAAGACTTCGCCCAAGTCTTCACAAAGGTTCTACTTGGCACAAACACTAATTAAACACATAAAACCACATATAAACAGAGGCTAGATGAATTATTTTTTACTAAACAGGAACAAAAATAAAATTGGGTTGCCTCCCAACAAGCGCTATCGTTTAACGCCCCTAGCTAGGCATGATGATTTCAATGATGCTCACATAAAGGATAAGAATTGAAACATAAAGAGAGCATCATGAAGAATATGACTAGCACATTTAAGTCTAACCCACTTCCTATGCATAGGGATTTTGTGAGCAAACAAGTTGTGGGAACAAGAATCAACTTGCATAGGAAGGTAAAACAAGCATAACTCCAAAACTTTAAGCACATAGAGAGGAAACTTGATATTATTGCAATTCCTACAAGCATCTATTCCTCCCTCATAATAATTTTCAGTAGAATCATGAATTAATTCAACAATATAACCAGCACCTAAAGCATTCTTTTCATGATCTACAAGCATAGAATTTTTATTACTCTCCACATAAGCAAAATTCTTCCCATGAATAATATTGGGAGCAAACTCAACAAAATAATTATCATGTGAGGCATAATCCAATTGAAAATTAAAATCACGATGACAAGTTTCACAGATATCATTATTCTTTATAGCATACAAGTCATCACAATAATCATCATAGATAGCAACTTTGTTCTCATAATTAATTGGATCCTCTTTCGGAATAGTGGATTCATCACAAAATAAAGTCATGACCTCTCCAAATCCACTTTCATAAATATAATCATCATAAATAGGAGGCATGCTCTCATCATAATAAATTTGCTCATCAGAACTTGGGGAACAAAAAATATCATCTTCATCAAACATAGCTTCCCCAAGCTTGTGGCTTTGCATATCATTAGCATCATGGATATTCATGGAATTCATACTAACAACATTGCAATCATGCTCATCATACAAGGATTTAGTGCCAAAAATTCTAATGCATTCTTCTTCTAACACTTTGGCACAATTTTCCTTTCCATCATACTCGCGAAAGATATTAAAAAGATGAAGTGTATGAGGCAAACTTAATTCCATATTTTTTTGTAGTTTTCTTTTATAAACTAAATTAGTGCTAAAACAAGAAACAAAAAGATTAGACTGCAAGATCTAAAGATATACCTTCAAGCACTAACCTCCCCGGCAACAGTGCCAGAAAAGAGCTTGATGTATACTACACAACCTTCTTCTTGTAGACATTGTTGGGCCTCCAAGTGCAGAGGTTTGTAGGACAGTAGCAAATTTCCCTCAAGTGGATGACCTAAGGTTTATCAATCCATAGGAGGCGTAGGATGAAGATGGTCTCTCTCAAGCAACCCTGCAACCAAATAACAAAGAGTCTCTTGTGTCCCCAACACACCCAATATAATGGTAAATTGTATATGTGCACTAGTTCGGCGAAGAGATGGTGATACAAGTGGTATATGGATGGTAGATATAGGTTTTTGTAATCTGAAAATATAAAAACAGCAAGGTAACTAATGATAAAAGTGAGCACCAACGGTATTGCAATGCTAGGAAACAAGGCCCAGGGTTCATACTTTCACTAGTGCAAGTTCTCTCAACAATAATAACATAATTGGATCACATAACTATCCCTCAACATGCAACAAAGAGTCACTCCAAAGTCACTAACAGCGGAGAACAAACGAAGAGATTATGGTAGGGTACGGAACCACCTCAAAGTTATTCTTTCCAATCAATCCGTTGGGCTATTCCTATAAGTGTCACAAACAGCCCTAGAGTTCGTACTAGAATAACACCTTAAGACACAAATCAACCAAAACCCTAATGTCACCTAGATACTCCAATGTCACCTCAAGTATCCGTGGGTATGATTATACGATATGCATCACACAATCTCAGATTCATCTATTCAACCAACACATAGAACCTCAAAGAGTGCCCCAAAGTTCCTACCGGAGAATCACGATGAAAACGTGTGCCAACCCCTATGCATAGGTTCATGGGCGGAACCCGCAAGTTGGTCACCAAAACATACAACAACTGAATCACGTGATATCCCATTGTCACCACAGATACGCACGGCCAGACATGCATCAAGTGTTCTCAAATCTTTAAAGACTCAATCCGATAAGATAACTTCAAAGGGGAAACTCAATCCATTACAAGAGAGTAGAGGGGGGGAGAAAACATCATAAGATCCAACTATAATAGCAAAGCTCGCGATACATCAAGATCGTAACACCTCAAGAACACGAGAGAGAGAGAGAGAGATCAAACACATAGCTACTGGTATGTACCCTTAGGCCCGAGGGAGAACTACTCCCTCCTTGTCATGGAGAGCACCGGGATGATGAAGATGGCCACCAGAGAGGGATTGCCCCCTCCGGCAGGGTGCCGGAACGGGTCTAGATTGGCTTTTGGTGGCTACGGAGGCTTCTGGCGGCGGAACTCCTGATCTATTGTGCGTTCTGGAAGTTTTAGGATACGTAGGTATATATGGGTGCAGGAAGTACGTCGGTGGAGCTTTGGGGGCCCCACGAGGGTGGGGGGCGCGCCCCCTGCCTCGTGGGCACCTCCCTTCTCTCCTGACGTGGGGTCCAAGTCCATCCGGTAGCTTTCCTTCCAAAAATAACTTCTCCAGTTGATTTCGTCCGTTTCGACTCCGTTTGATATTCCTTTTCTTCGAAACACTAAAATAGGGGGAAAACAGCAATTCTGGGCTGGGCCTCCGGTTAATAGGTTAGTCCCAAAAATAATATAAAAGTGGATAATAAAGCCCAATATTGCCCAAAATAGTAGATAACATAGCATGGAGCAATAAAAAATTATAGATACGTTGGAGACATATCAGTCTCCCACTTGCACTAGAGTCAATAATCTAGATTACACAGTAATGATTCTAACACCCATGGAGCCTTGGTGTTGATCATGTTTTGCTCGTGAAAGAGGCTTAGTCAATGGGTCTGCAACATTCAAATCCGTATGTATCTTGCAAATCTCTATGTCTCCCATCTAGACTTGATCCCGGATGGAGTTGAAGCGTCTCTTGATGTGCTTGGTTCTCTTGTGAAATCTGGATTCCTTTGCCAAGGCAATTGCACTAGTATTGTCACAAAATATTTTCATTGGACCCGATGCACTAGGTATGACACCTAGATCGGATATGAACTCCTTCATCCAGACTCCTTCATTTGTTGCTTCTGAAGCAGCAATGTACTCCGCTTCACATGTAGATCCCGCCACAATGCTCTGTTTAGAATTGCTCCAACTGACAGCTCCACCGTTCAATATAAATACATATCTGGTTTGCGATTTAGAATCGTCCGTATCAGTGTCAAAGCTTGCATCAACATAACCATTTATGATGAGCTCTTTGTCACCTCCATAAACGAGAAACATATCCTTAGTCCTTTTCAGGTACTTCAGGATGTTCTTGACCGCTGTCCAGTGATCCAATCCTGGATTACTTTGGTACCTCCCTGCTAAACTAATAGCAAGGCACACATCAGGTCTGGTACACATCATTGCATACATGATAGAGCCTATGGCTGAAGCATAGGGAACATCTTTCATTTTCTCTCTATCTTCTGCAGTGGTTGGGCATGGAGTCTTACTCAACTTCACACCTTTTAACACAGGCAAGAACCCTTTCTTTGCCTGATCCATTTTGAACTTCTTCAAAACTTTGTTAAGGTATGTGCTTTGTGAAATTCCAATTAAGCGTCTTGATCTATCTCTATAGATCTTGATGCCCAATATGTAAGCAGCTTCACCAAGGTCTTTCATTGAAAAACTCTTATTCAAGTATCCTTTTATGCTATCCATAAATTCTATATCATTTCAAATCAACAATATTTCATCCATATATAATATTAGAAATGCTACAGAGCTCCCACTCACTTTCTTGTAAATACAGACTTCTCCAAAAATCTGTATAAAACCATATGCTTTGATCACACTATCAAAACGTTTATTCCAACTCCGAGAGGCTTGCACCAGTCCATAAATGGATCGCTGGAGCTTGCACACTTTGTTAGCACATTTTGGATCGATAAAACCTTCAGGTTGCATCATATACAACTCTTCTTCTAGAAATCCATTTAGGAATGCAGTCTTTACATCCATTTGCCAAATTTCATAATCATAAAATGCGGCAATAGCTAACATGATTTGGACGGACTTAAGCATCGTTACGGTGAGAAGGTCTCATCGTAGTCAACTCCTTGAACTTGTTAAAAACCTTTCACAATAAGTCGAGCTTTGTACATAGTAACATTACCATCAACGTCTGTGTTCTTCTTGAAGATCCATTTAATATCGATGGCTTGCCGATCATCGGGCAAGTCAACCAAAGTCCACACTTTGTTCTCATACATGGATCCCATCTTAGATTTCATGGCCTCAAGCCATTTTGCGGAATCTGGGCTCATCATCGCTTCCTCATAGTTCGTAGGTTCATCATGGTCTAGCAACATGACCTCCAGAACAGGATTACCGTACCACTCTGGTGCGGATCTTACTCTGGTTGACCTACGACGTTCAGTAGTAACATGATCTGAAGTTTCATGATCATCATCATTAGCTTCCTCACTAATTGGTGTAGATATCATAGGAAACAGTTTCTATGATGAACTACTTTCCAATAAGGGAGCAGGTACAGTTACCTCATCAAGTTCTACTTTCCTCCCACTCACTTCTTTCGAGAGAAACTCCTTCTCTAGAAAGGATCCATTCTTAGCAACGAATGTCTTGCCTTCGGATCTGTAATAGAAGGTGTACCCAACAGTTTCCTTTGGGTATCCTATGAAGACACATTTCTCCGATTTGTGTTCGAGCTTATCAGGTTGAAGCTTTTCACATAAGCATCGCAGCCCCAAACTTTAAGAAACGACAACTTTGGTTTCTTGCCAAACCATAGTTCATAAGGTGTCGTCTCAACGGATTTTAATGGTGCCCTATTTAACGTGAATGCAGCCGTATCTAAAGCATAACCCCAAAACGATAGTGGTAAATCAGTAAGAGACATCATAGATCGCACCATATCTAGTAAAGTACGATTACGACATTCGGACACACCATTACGCTGTGGTGTTCCAGGTGGCATGAGTTGCAAAACTATTCCGCATTGTTTCAAATGTAGACCAAACTCGTAACTTAAATATTCTCCTCCACGGTCAGATCATAGAAATTTTATTTTCTTGTTACGATGATTTTCCACTTCACTCTGAAATTCTTTGAACTTTTCAAATGTTTCAAACTTATGTTTCATTAAGTAGATATACCCATATCTGCTCAAATCATCTGTGAAGGTGCAAAAATACTGATACCCGCAACGAGCCTCAATATTCATTGGACCACATACATCAGTATGTATGATCTCCAACAAATCTGTTGCTCGCTCCATTGTTCCTGAGATCGGAGTCTTAGTCATCTTGCCCATAAGGCATGGTTCGCAAGTACCAAGTGATTCATAATCAAGTGATTCCAAATGTCCATCAGTATGGAGTTTCTTTATGCACTTTACACCAATATGACCCATATGGCAGTGCCACAAATAAGTTGCACTATCATTATCAACTCTGCATCTTTTGGCTTCAACATTATGAATATGTGTATCACTACTATCGAGATTCAAGAAAAATAGACCACTATTCAAGGGTGCATGACCATAAAAGATATTAATCGTATAAACAGAACAACCATTATTCTCATATTTAAATGAATAACCATCTCACATCAAACAAGATCCAGATATAATGTTCATGCTTAACGCTGGCACCAAATAACAATTATTTAGGTCTAAAACTAATCCCGAAGGTAGATGTAGAGGTAGCGTGCCGACGGCGATCACATCGACTTTGGAACCATTTCCCACGCGCATCGTCACCTCGTCCTTAGCCAGTCTTCGCTTAATCTATTGTCCCTGTTTCGAGTTTCAAATATTAGCAACAGAACCAGTATCAAATACCCAGGTGCTACTGCGAGCTCTGGTAAGGTACACATCAATAACATGTATATCACATATACCTTTGTTCACCTTGCCATCCTTCTTATACGCCAAATACTTGGGGCAGTTCCGCTTCCAGTGACCTGTCTGTTTGCGGTAGAAGCACTCAGTCTCAGGCTTAGGTCCAGACTTGGGTTTCTTTTCCTGAGCAGCAACTTGTTTGCTGTTCTTCTTGAAGTTCCCCTTCTTCTTCCCTTTACCCTTTTTCTTGAAACTGGTGGTCTTGTTGACCATCAACATTTGATTCTCCTTCTTGATTTCTACCTCCACCGCCTTTATCATTGCGAAGAGCTCGGGAATTGTATTATTCATCCCTTGCACATTATAGTTCATCACGAAGCTCTTGTAGCTTGGTGGCAGTGATTGAAGAACTCTGTCAATGACACTATCAATAGGAAGATTAACTCCCAGTTGAGTCAAGTGATTATGATACCCAGACATTTTGAGTATATGTTCACTGACAGAACTATTCTCCTCCATCTTGCTGCTATAGAACTTATTGTAGACTTCATATCTCTCAATCCGGGCATTTGCTTGAAATATTAACTTCAACTCCTGGAACATCTCATATGCTCCATGACATTCAAAACGTTGTTGAAGTCCCGATTCTAAGCCGTAAAGCATGGCACACTAAACTATCGAGTAGTCATCAACTTTACTCTACCACATGTTCTTAACGTCATCAGCAGCATCTGCAGGATCCCTGGCACCCAGCGGTGTAATTGCTACCATTTTCTTCCTACTTTGCTTCCAGGACGTAATTCTTCTGTGCAACAATGAGGATAATCCTCAAGTTACGGACCCAGTCCGTGTAATTGCTACCATCATCTTTCTACTTTGCTTTCTCAAGGAACGCATTAAAATTCAATGGAACAACAACACAGGCCATCTATCTACAATAACATAGACAAGCAAAATACTATCAGGTACTAAGTTCATGATAAATTTAAGTTCAATTAATCATATTACTTAAGAACTCCCACTTAGATAGACATCCCTCTAATCATCTAAGTGATCACGTGATCCAAATCAACTAAACCATGTCCGATCATCACGTGAGATGGAGTAGTTTTCAATGGTGAACATCATTATGTTGATCATATCTACTATATGATTCACGCTCGACCTTTCGGTCTCAGTGTTCCGAGGCCATATCTGCATATGCTAGGCTCATCAAGTTTAACCCGAGTATTCTGTGTGTGCAAATCTGGCTTGCACCCGTTGTAGATGAATGTAGAGCTTATCACACCCAATCATCATGTGGTGTCTCGGCACGACAAACTTTGGCAACGGTGCATACTCAGGGAGAACATTTTTACCTTGAAATTTAGTGAGAGATCATATTATAAGGCTACCGCCAATCAAAGCAAAATAAGATGCATAAAAGATAAACATCACATGCAATCAATATAAGTGATATGATATGGCCATCATCATCTTGTGCTTGTGATCTCCATCACTGAAGCACCGTCATGATCACCATCGTCACCGGCGCGGCACCTTGATCTCCATCGTAGCATCGTTGTTGTCTCGCCAACTATTGCTTCTACGACTATCGCTACCGCTTAGTGATAAAGTAAAGCAATTACACGGCGCTTGCATTGCATACAATAAAGCGACAACCATATGGCTCCTGCCAGTTGCCGATAACTCCGTTACAAAACATGATCATCTCATACAATAAATATAGCATCATGTCTTGACCATATCACATCACAATATGCCATGGAAAAACAAGTTAGACGTCCTCTACTTTGTTGTTGCAAGTTTTACGTGGCTGCTACGGGCTTAGCAAGAACCGTTCTTACCTACGCATCAAAACCACAACGATAGTTCGTCAAGTTAGTGCTGTTTTAACCTTCTCAAGGACCGGGCGTAGCCACACTCAGTTCAACTAAAGTTGGAGAAACTGACACCCGCCAGCCACCTATGTGCAAAGCACGTCGGTAGAACCAGTCTCGCGTAAGCGTACGCGTAATGTCAGTCCGGGCCGCTTCATCCAACAATACCGCCGAACCAAAGTGTGACATGCTGGTAAGAAGCATGACTTGTATCGCCCACAACTCACTTGTGTTCTACTCGTGCATATAACATCCACACATAAAACTTGGCTCGGATGCCACTATTGGGGAACGTAGCAATTTCAAAAAAAAATCCTACGCACACTCTGGATCATGGTGATGTATAGCAACGAGAGGGGAGAGTGTCTCCACATACCCTTGTGGACCGAATGCGGAAGCGTTAGCACAACGCGGTTGATGTAGTCGTACGTCTTCACGATCCGACCGATCCAAGTACCGAACGTACGGCACCTCCGAGTTCAGCACATGTTCAGCTCGATGACGTCCTGCGAACTCCGATCCAGCAGAGCTTCACGGCAGAGTTCCGTCAGCGCGACGGCGTGATGACGGTGATGATGTTGCTACCGACGCAGGGTTTCGCCTAAGCACCGCTACGATATAACCGAGGTGGAATATGATGGAGGGGGCACCACACACGGCTGTAATAGATCAACAGATCAACCTATGTGTTCTAGGGTGCCCCCTGTGTAACACCCCGGATGTGATTTTCCTAATATGTAATCCAACTCTTGCCGTTTCCGGCGTTAAGTTATTTTATTTTCTCGGGTTCGGGTTTTTGTCATATTGTGTTGTTGTCGTTTTCATGCACCTCATATCGTTTCATCATGTGCATTGCATTTGCATACGTGTTCATCTCATGCATCTGAGCTTTTTCCCCGTTGTCCGTTTTACATTCCGGCGCTCCGTTCTCCTCCGGTGGTCATTTCTACCTTTCTTTCGTGTGTGGGGGTTAAACATTTCCGGATTGGACCGAGACTTGCCAAGCGGCCTTGGTTTACTACCGGTAGACCGCCTGTCAAGTTTTGTATCATTTGGACTTCGTTTGATGCTCCAACGGTTAACCGAGGGACCGAGAAGGCCTCGTGTGTGTTGCAGCCCAACACCCCTCCAATTTGGCCCAAAACCCACCAAAACCCTCTCCATCATCTAGAGCGTTCGATCACGATCGCGTGGCCGAAAACCGCACCTCATTTAGACTCTCCTAGCTCCCTCTATGCCTATTTAAAGACCCCCCTCCAAAATTCGCGGTTTCCCTCGTCCGAAACCCTAGATCCACCTCTCTCCGCGCGGCCGGACACGTCCGCCGGCCGCCGGACACGTCCGCCGCCGCCCGCGACCAACCACAGGCCGCCACGTGTCGCCGC
>NC_041386.1:556741403-556775641 GCF_002162155.2 Triticum dicoccoides | reverse complement strand
ACTAGGGGCTTCCTCCTCCCTCCCGGTGCCGCCTCACTGCCGCACTCGCCGGCCGGCGTGCCGCGAGTCTCCGCCGTGCCGCCGCAAGCCCACGCCGCCGGCTCCTCGCCCCGGCCGCCGCCCCCGCCGACCCGGTCGCCGAGCCCGCGCCGCCAAGCTCCGTCCGGCGGGTCTCCTCTCCTCTCCCTCGGCTTCGTCCCCCGGCCACCGCGACCACAACTCCGGCGAGCTTCAAGTTCCCCGGCGAACCTCGTTTTCCGTGCGGCCAGATCTGGATCCGGATTTCAGATCGGTTGATTTTTTGCCCCGAAACCCTAATTATTTTGATATGTTCGTCGCATCGTATCTCTGCATCCGTAGCTCCGTTTTGGGCATATAGCATATCAAAGTGTTCGTCTCAGAGAGCACATCATTTCATCTCATTGCATCATTTTCATTTGAGTTCATCTTAATGCCCGAAATGCTGTTGGAAGAGTGCTATTTGAGATAATTGTCAGATCTGCTGCTCTAATTAGATATTTGTCATTTTTGCCATGATTATTGTGTGCATGATATGCCCCTGAGCTCTTCATGAGTTTTGTTATATGTTTTGCCATCTTTCCATAGGTGCAAACCATGCATTTTTGTGATGTGTGTGGTGACTAGCACAAGCTTGCAAAGTGGTGCATTCGTTAATGCTGATTTCAGGGACTTAGCAATTCCACCAAGTCCTTGATCTGTTTATTTCAATATGTCATATGTTCATGTTGTTTCCTAGCGATCCGTGCCTATTTTGAGGATGATCAGTAAGGATGATTTGTTAATCTTGTAGTGCTCTATCCATCCATGTATTTGCTTGCAATTATGGAGCACCCTAGCTTGAGTCAATCGAGCTCTACTTTTGGTATTTCGTAAATCTGGGCAGATTGTCTACTTGTTAGCGATTTTGCCGAGGATGTTGTAGTTGATCCGTGCATGCTATGTTATTGTTCTTGCCATGTCTACCTTGTATAATGTGTATTCTTGATGGGTGTATGCTTAGATTGTCATGACTTGCTCTGCAGTGAGTGTATCGAGCTCGTAAACATGCCTACTTGATATCTGTTTTGCATGCTCCAGTTTTCACTAAGTCTGTGATCTGATTATGTTTTTGCCATGTTCACATGCTTGCAAATGTATTTTCTGATCCCTTTTGGCTCAAGGTCAGTAAGGGACTTTTGTTAAGATCTTTGAGTATCTCCATGCCATTCTTTACTTTGCCATGATCAGGTCCTGTAGCATATAGTTTTCATGCTCCAAAGTGCACTACCTGATCTGAGATTCCAGACAAGTGTAAATTTCACAAAGTCCGAAATCTGTTTACCAAATGCATTTTTGCCATGCTTGTTTGAACCTGTTAATGGATGAATTGGCCGTAGCTCAGTGTTCATCTTTTGTTAAGCATCATGAATGGATCCCTGCCATGTATTTTGTTTCCATGTTTGAGTGCTGTAGCATGTTCATCTTGTTGCATTTAGATGGCTACTTGCTGTAAATCACAGACCGGTGCCATATTTGAATTGCTTGCCATTTCCAAACCATAACTCCGATTCCGGAGTTCTTTAAATCGTTTTCAAGTGATTTCATCTCACCTTTCCAGTGGCACACTTGGATTTCCAAGTTGAGGCTAGATTAATTCATTCCTTGTCAAATATTGCATATGCATCACATATCGCATCCCGCATAGCATACCATGTTTGCATCATATTGTTTGAGTTTGCACGTGGTTGATTGTGTTCCGTTTGCTTGTTTGTCTTGTTTGGGTAGAGCCAGGAGACGAGTTCGCTAACGAGGAGCCTGTTGAGTTTACTTTCGAGGATCCAGTCAACTCTGACAACTTTGCAGGCAAGATGATCATACCCTCGAAATCACTTCTATCTTTGCTTTGCTAGATGCTCGCTCTTTTGCTATGCCTATGCTATGATGCCTACCACTTGCTTTTCATGCCTCCCAAATTTCCATGTCAAACCTCTAACCCCCCATGTCCTAGCAAACCGTTGATTGGCTATGTTACCGCTTTGCTCAGCCCCTCTTATAGCGTTGCTAGTTGCAGGTGAAGATTGGAGACCGTTCCTTGTTGGAACATTATTTACTTGTTGGGATATCATTATATTAACTTGTTATCTTAATGCATCTATATACTTGGTAAAGGGTGGAAGGCTCGGCCTCTTGCCTAGTGTTTTGTTCCACTCTTGCCGCCCTAGTTTCCGTCATATCAGTGTTATGTTCCCGGATTTTGCGTTCCTTACGCGGTTGGGTGATAATGGGAACCCCTTGACAGTCCGCCTTGAATAAAACTCCTCCAGCAATGCCCAACCTTGGTTTTCCCATTTGCCACCTAGCCTTTTCCCTTGGGTTTCGTGGACTCAAGGGTCATCTTATTTTAAACCCCCGGGTCAGTGCTCCTCTGAGCGTTGGTCCAACCTAGAGCACCGTGCGGGGCCGTCCCTTGGCAACTTGGGTTACGTTGGCTCCCGTACGCTTAGCTTATCCAGTGTGCCCTGAGAACAAGATATGTGCAGCTCCTATCGGGATTTGTCGGCACAGCAGGTGGTGTTGCTGGACTTGTTTTACCATTGTCGGAGTTGTCTTGTAGAACCGGGATACCGAGTCTGACCGGAATGTCTCAGGAGGAGGTCTATTCCTTCGTTGACCGTGAGAGCTTGTCATGGGCTAAGTTGGGACTCCCCTACAGGGATTTGAACTTTCGAAAGCCGTGCCCACGATTATGGGCAGATGGGAATTTGTTAATGTCCGGTTGTAGATAACTTGAACCTTAACTTAATTAAAATGAATCAACTGTGTGAGTTACCGTGATGGTCTCTTCTTGACGGAGTCCGGGAAGTGAACACGGTGTTGGAGTAATGCTTGCCGCAGGTTGCTCTCTAGTTACTCGTTCGCGCTTTGTCTTTCTCTTCTCGCTCTCTCTTGCGAACAGGTTAGCCACCATATATGCTAGTCGCTTGCTGCAGCTCCACATATTTACCTTGCCTTACCTATAAGCTTAAGTAGTCTTGATCGCAAGGGTGCGAGATTGCTGAGTCCCTGTGGCTCACAGATTACTTCCAAACCAGATGCAGGGCGTGATGACTCCGTTCCAGATGACGCGCTTGAGCTCAAGTGGGAGTTCGATGAGGACTCACGCCGTTACTATGTGTCTTTCCCTAATGATCAGTAGTGGTGCCCAGTTGGGGCGATCGGGACCGTGTCGCATATTGGGTTTATCTTTTATTTTGGCGCCATAGTCGGGCCATGAGTGTTTGATTGATGTAATGCTATTTATGTACTTTGATTGACGTGGCGAGTGTAAGCCAACTATGTATCTCCCCTTTTATTATTTATATATTACATGGGATGTTATGAAGATTGCCTAACTTGCGACATTGCTTTCAATGCGGTTATGCCTCTAAGTCGTGCCTCGACACGTAGGAGATATAGCCGCATTGAGGGTGTTACACCCTGCCCCCATATATAAAGGAGCAAGGGGGGAGGTGGCCGGCCAGGAGGAGGGCGTGCCAGGGGGGAGTCCTACTCCCACCGGGAGTAGGACTCCTCCTTTTCCTTGTTGGAGTAGGAGAGTGAAGGAAGGGAGAGAGGAGGAGAAGGAAAAGGGGGGGGGGGGTGCCCCTGAGGGAGTCCTGGATTAGGGGGTCCTCGGACAGCCGGACTATATCTCTTGGCCGGACTATTGGACTATGAAGATACAAGATTGAAGACTCCGTCCCGTGTCCGGGTGGGACTCTCCTTTGCGTGGAAGGCAAGCTTGGCAATTCGGATATGTAGATATCCTCCCTTGTAACCGACTCTGTGTAACCCTAGCCCCCTCCGGTGTCTATATAAACTGGAGGGTTTTAGTCCGTAGGACAGCAACAATCATACCATATGCTAGCTTCTAGGGTTTAGCCTCTCAGATCTCGTGGTAGATCAACTCTTGTAATACTCATATCATCAAGATCAATCAAGCAGGAAGTAGGGTATTACCTCCATCGAGAGGGCCCGAACCTGGGTAAACATTGTGTCCCCCGCCTCATGTTACCATCCGCCTTAGACGCACAGTTCAGGACCCCCTACCTAAGATCCGCCGGTTTTGACACTGACATTGGTGCTTTCATTGAGAGTTCCACTGTGCCGTCACAATCAAGGCTTGATGGCTCCTTCGATCATCGGTAACGATGCGATCCAGGGTGTGGTTTTCCTCCCCGGACAAATCTTCGTATTTGGCAGCTTTGTACTGTGGGCCAACTCGCTTGGCCATCTGGAGCAGATCGAGAGCTACGCCCCTGGCCATCAGGTCAGGTTTGGAAGCTTGAACTGTACCACCGACATCCGCGGAGACTTAATGTTCGACAGATTGGAACCCATGTCAGGTGCGTCGCACAGTCACGATGGGCATGATTTAGCTCTGCCGATGGACAGTGTTCGAGAGATCACACCTGTAACTACTCCGGGCCTCAATCCGTAACAAATCGCGCCATCCGAGGATGGGTGGATGGACCCCGCCATGGAGGCCGCACACTCAGCGGCGATAGAGCCGAATGCTGACTTCACCTCCTATGAGACCTATGTTGACAGACACTCGGATTCGTCCCCGGCCACAGACTCCGAACCGCTCACGTCCATGCCCATCCAATCTGATTGGGCACCGATCATGGAGTTCACCTCCGTGGATATCTTTCAGCACTCGCCCTTAGGCGATGTGCTAAACTCATTACGGTCTCTCTCCTTGTCAGGAGACCCGTGTTCGAACTATGTCCGGCTCGAGTGGGAAGCGGATGGCGAAGAAATCCGTTCCCCACCCACCACCCACTTAGTAGCCACTGTCGACGACCTAACCGACATGCTCGACTCCGAATACATCAACAGTATGGACGACGATGCGGGAGAACAATAGGAACCACCGCCCACAGGGCGCTGGACTGCCACCTCATTGTATGATATATACATGGTGGACACGCCCAATGAAAGCAATGGCAATAAGGAAACGGAGGATAATCCCCCCGAGAAGCAATCCAAGAGCCGGCATCATCGGCGCCGCTCTAAGCCCCGCCATAGCAAAAACAACGATACCGGCACAGGAGACAATAACGCTGCAAATAGTGACGAAGACAAAGACAATCCCCTCCAGCCACGCTTTGAGCAGGAGGATGGGCAAGCCAGCCCTAAGGAATAGGCAGCAGACAGAGAATCAGAGGATGACAATTACATGCCTCTCTCTGAAGACGAGGTGAGCCTTGGCGACGAAGAACTTATCGTGCCTGAGGATCCCGTCGAACAGGAGCGCTTCAAGCGCCGACTTATTGCCACAGCAAAAAGCGTGAATAAAAAGCAACAGCAGCTTCAAGCTGAGCAAGATCTACTAGCGGATAGATGGACTGAGGTCCTGGCAGTCGAGGAACACGAACTCGAGTGCCCAATCAAAAGTTTCCCAAAGCGCAGGTTGCTACCCCAACTTGAAGAGGAAGCATTAAAGCATGCACTTCCAGCGTATGACGCGGCAGACCAGCCACCTCGTGGCTGGGACAAGGTGGCATATAAGCCCGAAGTCCAGCCCACACCCCGTCGCCAGTCAAACAAAAACAGCAAGGCCCGGGGTAACACGCAGGACCTGTGAGACTTATTGGAAAACAATGCAGGACACAAAAAATCGATCTTCGGATCATGAGGGCGCGCCCCAACACATGACGATGACCATCATGCCGGATATACCAAAAGCAAATCCGGCCGGGCCGAACACAGCAAACAAGACTCTTACGAACTGCGTCGCGACATAGCCCGGCACAGCGGCGCCACACGATACTCGACCGTCCATTTCCTGCACGATATTCTTCCTCCCATAAATACTCGACCATCCATGCCAAATTCATGGCAAACCAGGAACACCAGCCAATCATACCAACAAAGAATGTTGGGTCTTCAAACAAGCTGGCAGGTTAGGCGCCAAAAGCAATGACAAGGGGTCTCAAAGCGATGACAGCGACGAGGAGCCCAGATCACCGAATAGAGGAGGGCAAAAGAAAACTCTCCAGCAAATCCAAACAGTGAATATGGTAAACGCCACCCACACTCCGAACCCGGACCGGATGCACGTCCTTAGGGATGTCGACCTAATGAAACCAGTCAGCCC
The DNA here is from genome assembly GCF_002162155.2 of Triticum dicoccoides. Classification (NCBI taxonomy): domain Eukaryota; kingdom Viridiplantae; phylum Streptophyta; class Magnoliopsida; order Poales; family Poaceae; genus Triticum; species Triticum dicoccoides. The sequence goes on along the minus strand of NC_041386.1, from coordinate 556,769,499 downwards.
GCAATACAAACTAGGGCCGATCACCTTCAACCAAATGGATCGTCCGGTCAACACCAGTCACGGCAATCCAGCCGCACTAGTCCTCGACCCAATAATTGACGGGTTCCACCTCACATGAGTCCTTATGGACGGAGGCAGCAGCCTAAATCTGCTTTACTAGGACACTGTGCGCAAGATGGGCATCGATCATTTGATGATCAAACCCACTAAAGCCACCCTTAGAGGTATTATACCGGGCGTGGGGGCCAGCTGTACCTGTTGGAAATATGCCCTAGAGGCAATAATAAAATGGTTATTATTATATTTCTTTGTTCATGATAATTGTTTATTGTTCATGCTATAATTGTGTTATCCGGAAATCGTAATACATGTGTGAATACATAGACCACAACACATCCCTAGTGAGCCTCTAGTTGACTAGCTCGTTGATCAAAAGATAGTCATGGTTTCCTAACTATGGACATTGGATGTCATTGATAACGGGATCACATCATTAGGAGAATGATGTGATGGACAAGACCCAATCCTAAGCATAGCTCAAAGATCGTGTAATTCGTTTGCTGTAGCTTTTCTGAATGTCAAGTATCATTTCCTTAGACCATGAGATTGTGCAACTCCCGGATACCGTAGGAGTGCCTTGGGTGTGCCAAACATCACAACGTAACTGGGTGACTATAAAGGTACATTACAGGTATCTCCGAAGGTGTCTGTTGGGTTGGCACGAACTGAGACTGGGATTTGTCACTTTGTATGATGGAGAGGTATCTCTGGGCCCACTCGGTAATGCATCATCACAATGAGCTCAATGTGATCAAGTGGTTGATCACGGGATCATGCATTACGGTACGAGTAAAGTGACTTGCCGGTAACGAGACTGAACAAGGTATTGGGATACCGACGATCGAGTCTCGGGCAAGTAACGTACCGATTGACAAAGGGAATTGTATAAATTGATTGAATCCTCGACATTGTGGTTCATCCGATGAGATCATCGTGGAGCATGTGGGAGCCAATATGGGTATCCAGATCCCGCTGTTGGTTATTGACCGGAGAGTCATCTCGGTCATGTCTGCATGTCTCCCGAACCCGTAGGGTCTACACACTTAAGGTTCGGTGACGCTAGGGTTGTTAGGAAGACTTGTATGTGATTGCCGAATGTTGTTTGGAGTCCCGTATGAGATCCCAGACATCACGAGGAGTTCCGGAATGGTCCGGAGGTAAAGATTTATATATGGGAAGTTGTCATACGGTCGCCGGAAAGGTTCGGGGGCATATCGGTATTGTACCGGGGCCACCGGAGGGGTTCCGGGGGTCCACCGGGAGGGGCCACCTCTTCCGGAGGGACTTATGGGATGTATGGAGAAGGGAACCAGCCCAAGTAGGCTGGGGCGCCACACCCCCCTAGGGCCCATGCGCCTAGGGTTGGGGGGAAACCCTAAGGGGGGCGCCCCCTTGCTTGGGGGGCAAGCCCCCCTCCCCTTGGCCGCCTCCCCCCCTCTAGAGGGGGCCGGCCCCCTTCCCCCTTCCCCTGTAAATAGAGGGGTGAGGGGAGGGCTGCATACAACATCCAAGGCGCAGACCCTCCCCTCCCCAACACCTCTCCTCCTCCGTAAGAGCTTGGCGAAGCCCTGCCGGAGTACTACAACTTCACCACCACCACGCCGTCGTGCTGCTGTTGGAGCCCTCTTCCTCAACCTCTCCCTCCTCCTTGCTGGATCAAGGCGCGGGAGACGTCCTCGCTCCGTACATGTGTTGAAAGCGGAGGTGTCGTCCGTTCGGTGCTAGGATCTTCGGTGATTTGGATCACGACGAGTACGACTCCATCAACCCCGTTCTCTTGAACGCTTCCACTCGTGATCTACAAGGGTATGTAGATGCACTCCTCTCTCCCTCGTTGCTAGATGACTCCATAGATTGATCTTGGTGATGCGTAGAAAATTTTAAAATTCTGCTATGTTCCCCAACAGTGGCATCATGAGCTAGGTCTATGCGTAGTTACTATGCACGAGTAGAACACAAAGTAGTTGTGGGCGTCGATATTGTCAATTATCTTGCCGTTACTAGTCTTATCTTGATTCGGCGGCATTGTGGGATGAGGCGGCCCGGACCAACCTTACACGTACGCTTACGTGAGACCAGTTCCACTGACTGACATGCACTAGTTGCATAAGGTGGCTGGCGGGTGTCTGTCTCTCCCACTTTAGTCGGATCGGATTCGATGAACAGGGTCCTTATGAAGGGTAAATAGAAATTGGCAATTCACGTTGTGGTTTTGGCGTAGGTAAGAAACGTTCTTGCTAGAAACCTATAGCAGCCACGTAAAAACTTGCAACAACAATTAGAGGACGTCTAACTTGTTTTTGCACCAAGTGTTTTGTGATGTGATATGGCCAAAGGATGTGATGAATGATATATGTGATGTATGAGATGATCATGTTCTTGTAATAGGAATCACGACTTGCATGTCGATGAGTATGACAACTGGCAGGAGCCATAGGAGTTGTCTTTATTTATTTATGACCTGCATGTCAACATAAATGTCATGTAATTACTTTACTTTATTGCTAAAGCGTTAGCCATAGTAGTAGAAGTAATAGATGACGAGACAACTTCAAGAAGACACGATGATGGAGATCATGATGATGGAGATCATGGTGTCATGCCGGTGACAACGATGATCATGGATCCCCGAAGATGGAGATCAAAAGGAGCAAATGATATTGGCCATATCATGTCACTGTTTGATTGCATGTGATGTTTATCATGTTTTGCATCCTATTTGCTTAGAACGACGGTAGCTTAGATAAGATGATCCCTCGAAATAATTTCAAGAAAGTGTTCCCCCTAACTGTGCACCATTGCGAAGGTTCGTTGTTTCGAAGCACCATGTGATGATCGGGTGTGATAGATTCTAACGTTCGAATACAACGGGTGTAAGCCAGATTTACACATGCAATACACTTAGGTTGACTTGAGGAGCCTAGCATGTACAGACATGGCCTCGGAACACGGAAGACCGAAAGGTCGAGCATGAGTCGTATAGAAGATACGATCAACATGAAGATGTTCACTGATGTTGACTAGTCCGTCTCACGTGATGATCGGACACGGCCTAGTTAACTCGGATCATGTTATACTTAGATGACCGGAGGGATGTCTATCTGAGTGGGAGTTCATTGATTAATTTGATTAGATGAACTTAATTATCATGAACTTAGTCTAAAATCTTTACAATATGCCTTGTAGATCAAATGGCCCATGTTGTCCTCAACTTCAATGCGTTCCTAGAGAAAACCAAGCTGAAAGACGATGGCAGCAACTATACGGACTGGGTCCGGAACCTGAGGATCATCCTCATAGCTGCCAAGAAAGATTATGTCCTAGAGGCACCGCTAGGTGACGCACCTGTCCCAGAGAACCAAGACGTTATGAACGCTTGGTAGTCACGTGCTGATGATTACTCCCTCGTTCAGTGCGGCATGCTTTACAGCTTAGAACCGGGGCTCCAAAAGCGTTTTGAGAGACATGGAGCATATGAGATGTTCGAAGAGCTGAAAATGGTTTTTCAAGCTCATGCCTGGGTCGAGAGATATGAAGTCTCCGACAAGTTCTTCAGCTGTAAGATGGAGGAAAATAGTTCTGTCAGTGAGCACATACTCAGAATGTCTGGGTTGCATAACCGCTTGACTCAGCTAGGAGTTAATCTCCCGGATGACGCGGTCATTGACAGAATCCTTCAGTCGCTTCCACCAAGCTACAAGAGCTTTGTGATGAACTTCAATATGCAGGGGATGGAAAAGACCATTCCTGAGGTGTATTCAATGCTGAAATCAGTAGAGGTGGAAATCAAAAAGGAACATCAAGTGTTGATGGTGAATAAAACCACTAAGTTCAAGAAAGGCAAGGGTAAGAAGAACTTCAAGAAGGACGGCAAGGGAGTTGCCGCGCCCGGTAAGCAAGCTGCCGGGAAGAAGCCAAAGAATGGACCCAAGCCCGAGACTGAGTGTTTTTATTGCAAGGGAAGTGGTCACTGGAAGCAGAACAACCCAAAATACTTAGCAGACAAGAAGGCCGGCAACACTAAAGGTATATGTGATATACATGTAATTGATGTGTACCTTACCAGTACTCGTAGTAGCTCCTGGGTATTTGATACCGGTGCGGTTGCTCACATTTGTAACTCAAAGCAGGAGCTGCAGAATAAGCGGAGACTGGCGAAGGACGAGGTGACGATGCGCATCGGGAATGGTTCCAAGGTCGATGTGATCGCCGTCGGCACGCTACCTCTACATTTACCTACGGGATTAGTTTTAAACCTCAATAATTGTTATTTAGTGCCAGCTTTGAGCATGAACATTGTATCAGGATCTCGTTTAATTCGAGATGGCTACTCATTTAAATCCGAGAATAATGGTTGTTCTATTTATATGAGAGGTTTATTCTTAATGAATCTCGAGCGTAATGCTACACATATTCATAGTGTGAATACCAAAAGATGTAAGGTTGATAATGATAGTCCCACATACTTGTGGCACTGCCGCCTTGGTCATATAGGTGTCAAACGCATGAAGAAGCTCCATGCAGATGGACTTTTAGAGTCTCTTGATTACGAATCATTTGACACGTGCGAACCATGCCTCATGGGTAAAATGACCAAGACTCCGTTCTCAGGAACAATGGAGCGAGCAACCAACTTATTGGAAATCATACATACTGATGTGTGCAGTCCAATGAGTGTTGAGGCTCGCGGTGGCTATCGTTATGTTCTCACCCTCACTGATAACTTGAGTAGATATGGGTATGTCTACTTAATGAAACACAAGTTTGAAACCTTTGAAAAGTTCAAGGAATTTTAGAGTGAGGTTGAGAATCAACGTGACAGGAAAATCAAGTTCTTGCGATCAGATCGTGGGGGAGAATACTTGAGTCACGAATTTGGCACACACTTAAGAAAATGTGGAATAGTTTCACAACTCACGCCGCCTGGAACACCTCAGTGTAATGGTGTGTCCGAATGTCGTAATCGCACTCTATTAGATATGGTGCGATCTATGATGTCTCTTACCAATTTACCGCTGTCATTTTGGGGCTATGCTTTAGAGACTGCCGCATTCACTTTATATAGGGCTCCGTCAAAATCCGTTGACACGACACCGTATGAATTATGGTTTGGGAAGAAACCTAAGCTGTCGTTTTTAAAAGTTTGGGGATGCGATGCTTATGTCAAGAAACTTCAACCTGAAAAGCTCGAACCCAAATCGGAAAAAATGCGTCTTCATAGGATACCCTAAAGAAACTATTGGGTATACCTTCTACCTCAGATCCGAAGGCAAGATCTTTGTTGCCAAGAATGGGTCCTTTCTGGAGAAAAGTTTCTCTCGAAAGAAATAAGTGGGAGGAAAGTAGAACTTGATGAAGTATTACCTCTTGAACCGGTAAGTGGCGTAGCTCAAGAAAATGTTCCTGAGGTGCATGCACCGACTAGAGAGGAAGTTAATGACGATGATCATGAAACTTCAGATCAAGTTACTACTGAACTTCGTAGGTCCATGAGGACACGTTCCGCACCAGAGTGGTACGGCAACCCTGTCTTGGAAATCATGTTGTTAGACAACGGTGAACCTTCGAACTATGAAGAACTGATGGCGGGCCCGAATTCCGACAAATGGTTGGAAGCCATGAAATCCGAGATAGGATCCATGTATAAAAACGAAGTATGGACTTTGACTGACTTGCCCGATGATCGGCGAGCCATAGAAAATAAATGGATCTTTAAGAAGAAGACAGACGCAGATGGTAATGTGACCATCTATAAAGCTCGGCTTGTCGCTAAGGGTTATCGACAAGTTCAAGGGGTTGACTACGATGAGACTTTCTCACCCGTAGCGAAGCTGAAGTCCGTCCGAAACATGTTAGCAATTGCCGCATTCTATGATTATGAGATATGGCAAATGGACGTCAAAACGGCATTCCTTAATGGTTTCCTTAAGGAAGAATTGTATATGATGCAGCCGGAAGGTTTTGTCGATCCTAAGAATGCTGACAAGGTGTGCAAGCTTCGACGCTCGATTTATGGGCTGGTGCAAGCATCTCGGAGTTGGAACATTCGTTTTGATGAGATGATCAAAGCGTTTGGGTTTACGCAGACTTATGGAGAAGCCTGTATTTACAAGAAAGTGAGTGGGAGCTCTGTAGCATTTCTCATATTATATGTGGATGACATACTGTTGATGGGAAATGATATAGAATTCTTGGAAAGCATAAAGGCCTACTTGAACAAATGTTTTTCAATGAAGGACCTTGGAGAAGCTGCTTATATATTAGGCATCAAGATCTATAGAGATAGATCGAGACGCCTCATTGGTGTTTCACGGAGTACGTACCTTGACAAGATATTGAAGAAGTTCAAGATGGATCAGTCAAAGAAGGGGTTCTTGCCTGTATTGCAAGGTACGAGATTGAGCACGGCTCAATGCCCCACCACGGCAAAAGATAGAGAAAAGATGAGTATCGTCCCCTATGCCTCGGCCATAGGGTCTATCATGTATGCTATGCTGTGTACTAGACCTGATGTAAACCTTGCCGTAAGTTTGGTAGGAAGGTACCAAAGTAATCCCGGCATGGAACATTGGACAGCGGTCAAGAATATCCTGAAGTACCTGAAAAGGACTAAGGAAATGTTTCTCGTTTATGGAGGTGACGAAGAGCTCGTCGTAAAAGGTTACGTCGATGCTAGCTTCGACACAGATCTGGATGACTCTAAGTCACAAACCGGATACGTGCATATTTTGAATGGTGGGGCAGTAAGCTGGTGCAGTTGCAAGCAAAGCGTTGTGGCGGGATCTACATGTGAAGCGGAGTACATGGCAGCCTCGGAGGCAGCACAGGAAGCAGTCTGGGTGAAGGAGTTCATTACCGACCTAGGAGTCATACCCAATGCGTCGGGCCCGATGACTCTCTTCTGTTACAACACTGGAGCTATTGCCCTTGCCAAGGAGCCCAGGTTTCACAGGAAGACCAGGCATATCAAGCATCGCTTCAACTCCATTTGTGAAAGTGTTCAAAATGGAGACATATAGATTTGTAAAGTACATACGGACCTGAATGTGGCAGATCAGTTGACTAAACCTCTCCCTAGAGAAAAACATGATCAACACCAGAACTGCATGGGTGTTCGATTCATCACAATGTAACTAGAATATTGACTCTAGTGCAAGTGGGAGACTGTTGGAAATATGCCCTAGAGGCAATAATAAAATGGTTATTATTATATTTCTTTGTTCATGATAATTGTCTATTGTTCATGCTATAATTGTGTTATCCGGAAATCGTAATACATGTGTGAATACATAGACCACAACACGTCCCTAGTGAGCCTCTAGTTGACTAGCTCGTTGATCAAAAGATAGTCATGGTTTCCTGACTATGGACATTGGATGTCATTGATAACGGGATCACATCATTAGGAGAATGATGTGATGGACAAGACCCAATCCTAATCATAGCTCAAAGATCGTGTAGTTCGTTTGCTGTAGCTTTTCTGAATGTCAAGTATCATTTCCTTAGACCATGATATTGTGCAACTCCCGGATACCGTAGGAGTGCCTTGGGTGTGCCAAACGTCACAACGTAACTGGGTGACTATAAAGGTACATTACAGGTATCTCCGAAAGTGTCTGTTGGGTTGGCACGAATCGAGACTAGGATTTGTCACTCCGTATGACAGAGAGGTATCTCTAGGCCCACTCGGTAATGCATCATCATAATGAGCTCAATGTGATCAAGTGGTTGATCACGGGATCATGCATTACGGTACAAGTAAAGTGACTTGCCGGTAACGAGACTGAACAAGGTATTGGGATACCGACGATCGAGTCTCGGGCAAGTAATGTACCGATTGACAAAGGGAATTGTATACGGATTGATTGAATCCTCGACATCGTGGTTCATCCGATGAGATCATCGTGGAGCATGTGGGAGCCAAGATGGGTATCTAGATCCCGCTGTTGGTTATTGACCGGAGAGTCGTCTCGGTCATGTCTGCATGTCTCCCGAACCCGTAGGGTCTACACACTTAAGGTTCGGTGATGCTGGGGTTTTTAGGAAGACTTGTATGTGATTACCCAATGTTGTTCGGAGTCCCGGATGAGATCCCGAACATCACGAGGAGTTCCGGAATGGTCCGAGGTAAAGATTTATATATGGGAAGTTGTCATACGGTCGCCGGAAAGGTTCGGGGGCATATCGGTATTGTACCGGGGCCACTAGAGGGGTTCCGGGGGTCAACCGGGAGGGGCCACCTCTTCCGGAGGGCCTTATGGGCTGTATGGAGAAGGGAACCAGCCCAAGTGGGCTGGGGCGCCACACGCCCTAGGGCCCATGTGCCTAGGGTTGGGGGGAAACCCTAAGGGGGGCGCCCCCTTGCTTGGCGGGCAAGCCCCCCTCCCCTTGGCCGCCGCCCCCCTCTAGATCTCATCTAGAGGGGGCCGGCCCCCTTCCCCCCTTCCCCTATAAATAGAGGGGTGAGTGGAGGGCTGCATACAACATCCAAGGCGCAGCCCCTCCCCTCCCCAACACCTCTCCTCCTCCGTAAGAGCTTGGCGAAGCCCTACCGGAGTACTGCAGCTTCACCACCACCATGCCGTCGTGCTGCTGTTGGAGCCCTCTTCCTCAACCTCTCCCTCCTCCTTGCTGGATCAAGGCGCGGGAGACGTCCTTGCTCCGTACGTGTGTTGAACGTGGAGGTGCCGTCCGTTCGGCGCTAGGATCTTCGGTGATTTGGATCACGACGAGTATGACTCCATCAACCCCATTCTCTTGAATGCTTCCGCTCGTGATCTACAAGGGTATGTAGATGCACTCCTCTCTCCCTCGTTGCTAGATGACTCCATAGATTGATCTTGGTGATGTGTAGAAAATTTTAAAATTCTGCTACGTTCCCTAACAGTACCGGCTCCATCGCCCTCGAGGTAGTCTTCGGATCACCGGACAATTACCGTGCCGAGGAGTTAATCTTCGACATCGTCCCCTTTTGCAATGATTATCAAGCACTGCTCGGGCGAACTGCGTTCGCTCGATTCAACGCGGTGCCACATTATGCCTACCATAAACTCAAGATGCCCGGTCCACGCGGCGTCATCACGGTTAATGGCGAGGCCGAACTCTCCCTCGGTACCATAGAGTACGCCGCCGCTTTAAACAGCAGAAGCAATGGAGGGCACCTTTCAGTCAAACCTTGAGTCGATGGCCAAACCCCGGACACATTCAAAGTAGTCCGAACTACTTCACAGCAGGATAGCCAGGCTCGTCCAGGGCTCAACTAAACATTCCGGCGAAGTCCAGAACATGCCACATATCGTGGCTCAACTGCTCTCCGGCACACAAATATTTCTTACATTCCCTTTGCAGGCTCACCTTCGCGCAGACCGGGACTGGTGACATTGTAACAACTCGAACGCACCAGGGAATCTTTAGAGATTCCTCGCGACGTCCATCCGACTACACTCCAGATCTGGACACAGCTTCTTCCTCCGTGGTCCCAGCAGGTTCCACAGTCATATTCCCCTTTTTATCACATTACCTGTACTCGTACGCATCGACGTATCATTCAAATACAACATGTGGATTTATATGATGCTTATTTGCTGTTATTTCTTATTGAAACTCTTTTGTTAAGTGGCATCCGTACACCGCGATATGCCTTTGCCAGGGTCTTCGTTTTACCCATAATACGGCAATAAAGTCCGAACACCTTCACGGAAGTTCGGCACCCCGAACTTACAGCATTATATGCATCAGCTCCGAATCATGTCTTGGCTCAAATGTTGGGTTTGCCCGGCTCCCATATTTTGCTGCCTTACGTTCTGCTATATCGGCTAAGGCGGCACAGGGAGAACTACTGCGATTGTGTCCCGGTTCTTCCGGACGAGCACCTCAGTAGAGAAAGTCAAAAACTGACTGTCATGATACGGCGAGAGCCAGTCAGCTGTTCGAGAGGTTGTAAAATCTTTAAGGATTTATCCCGCATAATGCCACAACCAATGCAGCGTGCGATGGATCGGTTCTTCTTCCGATCAGGTGCTTATAGGGCCCCTCGTGCGATCTTCCGAACACCAGGGGCTGCGCCTACCTTCCTAATGCTCCTATGGCTAAGTGAGAATGATAAAGCCCTATAGTCCGATTGCCTGGTTCGCTGTGCTGAACACCTCCTTCAAAGGACCCAAAACTGGGGTAAAGAGTGATTAGGTTTATCCCGAACACCCCCGTATTTCTTACGAGGGGGCAGAAGCCGACGACTGACCAATTCTCAGGTTTAATACGTAAACGGCCGCGCAGGAGGGTAAACTTTTATAACAGGCAATAAATAATAGAAATGACCTTGTTCACACATTACAAATGACAACATGACTATATTCATGGAAATATAATGTCCTTGGTGCATTGCTCCGCCGCAAGGCAGGATCCTTTCAGGACACTTTCATAATACAATTCGGGCTTGCGATGCTCCTTTCCCTCTGGCGGTCCCTTGGTCATCAGCTTTTCAGCATCCATCTTCCCCCAGTGCACCTTTGCGCGGGCAAAGGCCATTCGTGCACCTTCTATACAGACCGACCACTTGATGACGTCAAGTTGAGGGCAGGCACTAACAAGTCGCTTCACAAGCCCGAAGTAGCTACCTGGAATCGGCTCGGCGGGCCATAGCGGGATAATCAAATCCTTCATGGCTAGTTTGGCCGCCTTATGCAGTTCGATCAGCTGTTTCAGTTGATCGGTAAAAGGCACCGGATAATTCGGTGCCAGATACTGCGACCAGAAGAGCTTATCCATAGTATTCCCCTCTTCGGCTCAATAGAATTGGGAGGCATCCGATATGCTGTGAGGAAGTTCCACAAATACCCCTGGAGAAATTCGAACTTCAAACTATAAAGCATAATTTTTTCCTCAAGTACTTGCTTTACATGGAAGAAGACCTTACCCGCCGTGATCTCCCTCGCCTCTTGGATCCCCTGCAGGGCGCCTTGGGTTTCCCCACGGGCATCGCACACGGCCTGATGAGCCCTGGTGAGTTCGGATTCTTTCTTCATTAAACTCTGCTCCAGGGCCTTGCATTTTTTCATGGCCTCTTGGAGCTCTCGCTTAGCTTCCACAACCTTGGCCTCGTGCTTCTCACGAAGAGCCTGCTCTGCGACTGCCTTTTCCTCGGCCTCGGCAACAACCTTCTTCAGAGCCTCGACTTCGGTCATCACCCCTGGCGCAAATCATGACACATATTCTATCATACTGAAAATTTGTTCGCACTGAACGCAAGCAAGATTTGTGCATATCTTGTTGATCTTCGAACTGCCTTTTTAACTGGCCAAGCTCCGCTTCGGCCCACTCCAGACTTTGATTCAGTCTGGAAACCTTCGCGGTATGAGCGGCAGTAACCGCTACAGATGTCTGCTTACAAAAGAAGAGATATAGATGTCATCAAATGAGTCTTCCTGCGAAAAATATATTTGATCCTTTGTCTGGTTCTTTCGTTCACCGGACAGTGTATCAGGGGCTACTATCCATACTATGACACTCTTCAAAACCGTACAAAACATACCTCAAAACCTCTTATAAGGTCAATACAGGCTTAATTCAGTCAATTTTCAGCGAACTGAGTCTTTTCAATCACCGCACCCATAAGGGCATGGTGTTCATCGACGATGGAGGCACTCTTCAGCGCCACCAATAAAGCACTGGCGCCTCTGGTTGGACAGAGGTTGCTGGTGGAACGGGGACGCCCTCTCCAGCCGAGGAAGGCTGCCTACTTGATTCTGGAGCCGTATGGGTCTCCGAAACTGTGTCCGGCTGGGGGCCGAATTCAAGATGGTCCCCGCTGTCGACTCCTAGGGGGTTCTTCTCCCCCATGTCTCCTGCCCCTGAAGTTTGACCTCCAGGCGCCGCCTTCACGATTTTCGCCGCCCCTCCTTGGACGGAGTCCCTCTGGGACGAAGCCTCGGTGTTGATCACATATTTGGGAGGGGGGAGGGGCCTTCGGAGGCGTCCCGCTCTCCATAGCATCCGAGCTTGGCAAGTCCCCTGACGAGGATTGTTTGGAACGGGACCCCGTCGGACTACAAAAAATATGGCTCAGGTTAAAATACTATGCCATGATGGGTCCGGACACATGAACGTGTTCGGATTTATATACTTACGAGTTCACTAGGGGCTGGGCCCTAGGATCCCACATCGGGCTGCTATCGGCGACGGGAGTGGACTCTTTCAGAAGAAGAGTTTTTCCCCTTTTAAGCGACTCGGCCTTCAAGTGTACGGAGGCCGTCCTCTTCTTTCTTCCCCCCGCTGGGGATTTGTCTTCCTCCTCCTCGTCGTCCTCTTCGGAGGTGGGGCGGGCGCGGTGACGAAGGCCGCCTCGGGTCTTTTTGGCCTCCTTTTCGATCTTCTTCTCAGGCACCTTATAAGGCGTCGGGTCCAGCATCTTCGTCAGAAGTGGGCCGGCCGGTTCTTCGGGCAACGGGGCCGGACATTGGAATCGCCCCGCCTTCTTCGTCCAGCCCTAGGAGAGTTGTGTAAAACACATTAAGCATTTCCCTTGAGTTATGCGAATGAAACATAGGATAACTTACCGAGCTTGCAGGGCGGGACAGTTGGTACCCGCGGTCCTCCGCCGAGTCCGGCCACGATTTGTCGGGCTTAAAAAGCACCTTCCAGATGTCTTCGTGTGAGGAGCCAAAGAGCTCTCACAGGGTCTGATGCTTGGCCGGGTCGAATTCCCATAGGTTGCAAGTCCAGTGTTGACAAGGTAGGATCCGACAGACTAACATCACCTGGACTACATTGACAAGATCGATATTCTTGTCTTCCATATCCTTGACGCGCGTCTGGAGCGCCAACAGTTCGTCGGACGAAGACCAGTCCAGGCCCTTCTTGATCCAGGATGTAAGCCGCAGAGGGGCTCCGGATCGGAACTCGGGAGCAGCGGCCCACTCCGCGTCGCGCGGCTCGGTGATGTAAAACCACTCTTGTTGCCACTCCCTGACGGAATCGTTGAAGGTACCTGTTGGCCATGTGACGTTGGGCATCTTGCTCACCATAGCGCCCCCGCACTCAGCGTGCTCGCCGCCCACTACCTTGGGCTTCACATTAAAGATCTTCAACCATAAGCCGAAGTGTGGCGGGATGTGGAGAAAAGCCTCGCACACGACAATGAATGTCGAGATGTTGAGGAAGGAATTGGGGGATAGATCATGAAAATCGATCCCGTAATAATACATGATGCCGCGGACAAATGGGTGGAGCGGAAACCCTAGCCCATGGATAAAATGAGGGAGGAATACGACCCTTTCGTGGGGTTCCGGGTAGGGACGATCTGTCCCGCCATCGGGAGATGGTGGCCGATTTTCTGGGCTAGATACCCGGCCTCCCAAAGTTTCCTGATGTCCTTCTTCCGGACGGTAGAGGCAATCCACTTGCCTCCCGCTCCGGACATATTTGGAGTGGTTCTTTGGAGAAGATGCGAACTTGGGCGCTGGAGCTCGAGTGCGCAAGAATGGATGGGCAAGAGAGAAGAAGGCGTGGGTAATAAGGTAGAACCCTTATCCCTTTATAAGGGCGGAGGAAACTATGCGCCTCCCCACTTGCCTGATAAACTCACTTATTCCCCCCAAGCACCGTGATTAATGGCGTGGTTGGGTTACCCACACCCGTATTGATGAGAATACCATGATAAGGGGACACGATCTCTGCTTCGACAAGACGTGCCAAGAAAACCGCCTCGCAATATGTGCAGTAGTTGGTTGAGAAAGACGATTCGAATAATGATCGGGCCATGGCGTGATGTCACGTTATGAAAAGTAGTCAGCAGATTAGATTTGTGGAAATATTATACTATCTACGGTGGTATGTGGAATTTGTTTTGCAGAGCCGGACACTATCCTTGTGTTCAAAGTCTTCTATGGAGTATTCGGAGGAGGAACCCGCCTTGCAATGCCGAATACAATCTGCGCACCGGAATCGTCGTCATTGAAGCCTGGTTCAGGGGCTACTGAGGGAGTCCTGAATTAGGGGGTCCTCGGACAGCCGGACTATTGGCAACATACTAAACGATCAAGTGCTAAGCTAACGGAATGGGTCAAGTCAATCACATCATTCTCCTAATGATGTGATCCCATTAATCAAATGACAACTGATGTCTATGGCTAGGAAACATAACCATCTTTGATCAACGAGCTAGTCAAATAGAGGCATACTAGTAACACTTTGTTTGTCTATGTATTCACACATATATTATGTTTCCAGTTAACACAATTCTAGCAAGAATAATAAACATTTATCATGATATAAGGAAATAAATAATAACTTTATTATTGCCCTAGGGCATATTTCCTTCACTTGGTTCTCTTGTGAAATCTGGATTCCTTTGCCAAGGTAATTGCACTAGTATTGTCACAAAAGATTTTCATTGGACCCGATGCACTAGGTATGACACCTAGATCGGATATGAACTCCTTCATCCAGACTCCTTCATTTGCTGCTTCTGAAGCAGCAATGTACTCCGTTTCACATGTAGATCCCGCCACGAGGCTCTGTTTAGAACTGCTCCAATTGACAGCTCCACCGTTCAATATAAGCACGTATCCGGTTTGCGGTTTAGAATTGTCCGGATCAGTGTCAAAGCTTGCATCAACGTAACCATTTACGATGAGCTCTTTGTCACCTCCGTAAACGAGAAACATATCCTTAGTCCTTTTCAGGTACTTCAGGATGTTCTTGACCGCTGTCCAGTGATCCACTCCTGGATTACTTTGGTACCTCCCTGCTAAACTAATAGCAAGGCACACATAAGGTTTGGTACACAACATTGCATACATGATAGAGCCTATGGATGAAGCATAGGGAACATCTTTCATTTTATCTCTATCTTCTGCAGTGGTCGGGCATTGAGTCTTACTCAACTTCACACCTTGTAATACAGGCAAGAACCCTTTCTTTGCCTGATCCATTTTGAACTTCTTCAAAACTTTGTCAAGGTATGTGCTTTGTGAAAGTCCAATTAAACGTCTTGATCTATCTCTATAGATCTTGATGCCCAATATGTAAGTAGCTTCACCGAGGTCCTTCATTGAAAAACTCTTATTCAAGTATCCTTTTATGCTATCCAGAAATTCTATATCATTTCCAATCAACAATATGTCATCCACATATAATATTAGAAATGCTACAGAGCTCCCACTCACTTTCTTGTAAATACAGGCTTCTCCAAAAGTCTGTATAAAATCATATGCTTTGATCACACTATCAAAGCGTTTATTCCAACTCCGAGAAGCTTGCACCAGTCCATAAATGGATCGCTGGAGCTTGCACACTTTGTTAGTACTTTTTGGATCGATAAAACCTTTAGGTTGCATCATATACAACTCTTCTTCCAGAAATCCATTCAGGAATGCAGTCTTTACATCCATTTGCCAAATTTCATAATCGTAAAATGCGGCAATAGCTAACATGATTCGGACAGACTTAAGCATCGCTACGGGTGAGAAGGTCTCATCGTAGTCAACTCCTTGAACTTGTCGAAAACCTTTCACAACAAGTCGAGCTTTGTAGACAGTAACATCACCATCAGCGTCTGTGTTCTTCTTGAAGATCCATTTATTCTCAATGGCTTGCCGATCATCAGGCAAGTCAACCAAAGTCCACACTTTGTTCTCATACATGGATCCCATCTTAGATTTCATGGCCTCAAGCCATTTTGCGGAATCTGGACTCATCATTGCTTCCTCATACTTTGTAGGTTCGTCATGGTCTAGCAACATGACCTCCAAAAAAGGATTACCGTACCACTCTAGTGCAGATCTTACTCTGGTTGACCTACGAGGTTCGGTAGTAACTTGTTCTGAAGTTTCATGATCATCATCATTAGCTTCCTCACTAATTCGTGTAGGTGTCACAGGAACCGGTTTCTGTGATGAAATACTTTCCAATAAGGGAGCAAGTACAATGACCTCATTAAGTTCTACTTTCCTCCCACTCACTTCTTTCGAGAGAAACTCCTTCTCTAGAAAGGATCCATTCTTAGCAACAAAAGTCTTGCCTTCGGATATGTGATAGAATGTGTACCCAACTGTTTCTTTTGGGTATCCTATGAAGACACATTTTCTCCGACTTGGGTTCGAGCTTATCAGGTTGAAGCTTTTTCACATAAGCATCGCAGCCCCAAACTTTAAGAAATGACAACTTTGGTTTCTTGCCAAACCATAGTTCATAAGGACTCGTCTGAACGGATTTAGATGGTGCCCTATTTAACGTGAATGCAACCGTCTATAAAGCATAACCCCAAAACGATAGCGGTAAATCAGTAAGAGACATCATGGATCGCACCATATCTAGTAAGGTACGATTACAATGTTCGGACACACCATTACGCCGTGGTGTTCCGGGTGGCGTGAGTTGCAAAACTATTCCGCATTGTTTCAAATGTAGACCAAACTCATAACTCAAATATTCTCCTCCACGATCAGATCGTAGAAACTTTATTTTCTTATTACGATGATTTTCCACTTCACTCTGAAATTCTTTGAACTTTTCAAATGTTTCATACTTATGTTTCATTAAGTAGATATGCCCATATCTGCTCAAATCATCTGTGAAGGTGAGAAAATAACGATACCCGCCGCGAGCCTCAATATTCATTGGACCACATACATCAGTATGTATGATTTCCAACAAATCTGTTGCTCGCTCCATTGTTCCGGAAAACGGTGTTTTAGTCATCTTGCCCATGAGGCATGGTTCACAAGTACCAAGTGATTCATAACCAAGTGATTCCAAAAGTCCATCAGTATGGAGTTTCTTCATGCGCTTTACACCAATATGACCCAAACGACAGTGCCACAAATAAGTTGCACTATCATTATTAACTCTGCACCTTTTGGCTTCAACATTATGAATATGTGTGTCACTACTATCGATATTTAACACAAATAGACCACTCTTCAAGGGTGCATGACCATAAAAGATATTACTCATATAAATAGAACAACCATTTTTCTCAGATGTAAATGAATAACCGTCTCGCATCAAACAAGATCCAGATATAATGTTCATGCTCAACGCTGGCACCAAATAACAATTATTCAGGTCTTAAACTAATCCCGAAGGTAGATGTAGAGGCAGCGTGCCGACTGCGATCACATCGACTTTGGAACCATTTCCCACGCGCATCATCACCTCGTCCTTAGCCAGTCTTCGCTTAATCCGTAGTCCATGTTTCGAGTTGAAAATATTAGCAATAGAACCAGTATCAAATACCCAGGTGCTACTACGAGCTCTGGTAAGGTACACATCAATAACATGTATATCACATATACCTTTGTTCACCTTGCCATCCTTCTTATCCGCCAAATACTTGGGTCAGCTCCGCTTCCAGTGACCAGTCTGTTTGCGGTAGAAGCATTCAGTCTCAGGCTTAGGTCCAGACTTGGGTTTGTTCTCTTGACCAGCAACTCGTTTGCCATTCTTCTTGAAGTTCCCTTTCTTCTTCCCTTTACCTTTTTTCTTGAAACTAGTGGTTTTGTTGACCATCAACACTTGATGCTCCTTCTTGATTTCTACCTCCGCTGCCTTTAGCATTGCGAAGAGCTCGGGAATTGTCTTATTCATCCCTTGCATATTATAGTTCATCACGAAGCTTTTGTAGCTTGGTGGTAGTGATTGAAGAACTCTGTCAATGACACTATCAACATGAAGATTAACTCCCAGTTGAGTCAAGTGATTATGATACCCAGACATTTTGAGTATATGTTCACTGACAGAACTATTCTCCTCCATCTTGCAGCTATAGAACTTACTGGAGACTTCATATCTCTCAATCCGGGCATTTGCTTGAAATATTAACTTCAACTCCTGGAACATCTCATATGCTCCATGACATTCAAAACGTCGTTGAAGTCCCGGTTCTAAGCAGTAAAGCATGGCACACTGAACTATCGAGTAGTCATCAGCTTTACTCTGCCAGACGTTCTTAACGTCATCAACAGCATCTGCAGCAGCCCTGGCACCTAGCGGTGCTTCCAGGACGTAATTCTTCTGTGCAGCAATGAGGATAATCCTCAAGTTACGGACCCAGTCCGTGTAATTGCTACCATCATCTTTCTACTTTGCTTTCTCAAGGAACGCATTAAAATTCAACGGAACAACAACACGGGTCATCTATCTACAATAACATAGACAAGCAAAATACTACCAGGTACTAAGTTCATGACAAATTGAAGTTCAATTAATCATATTACTTAAGAACTCCCACTTAGATAGACATCCCTCTAATCATCTAAGTGATCACGTGATCCATATCAACTAAACCATAACCAGTCATCACGTGAAATGGAGTAGTTTTCAATGGTGAACATCACTATGTTGATCATATCTACTATATGATTCATGCTCGACCTTTAGGTCTCAGTGTTCCGAGGCCATATCTGCATATGCTAGGCTCGTCAAGTCTAACCCGACTATTCTACGTGTGTAAAACTGTCTTACACCCGTTGTAGATGAACATTGAGCTTATCACACCCGATCATCACGTGGTGTCTCGGCACGATGAACTTTGGCAACGGTGCATACTCAGGAAGACCACTTTTACCTTGAAATTTAGTGAGAGATCATCTTATAATGCTACCGTCAAACAAAGCAGAATAAGATGCATAAAGGATAAACATCACATGCAATCAATATAAGTGATATGATATGGCCATCACCATCTTGTGCCTTTGATCTCCATCTCCAAAGTACCGTCATGATCACCATTGTCACCGGCGCGACACCTTGATCTCTATCGTAGCATCGTTGTCTTCTCGCCAACTATTGCTTCTATGATTATCACTACCGCTTAGTGACAAAGTAAAGCAATTACAGGGCGATTGCATTGCATAAAATAAAGCGACAACCATATGGCTCCTGCCAGTTGCCGATAACTCTATTACAGAACATGATCATCTCATACAATAAATATAGCATCATGTCTTGACCATATCACATCACAACATGCCCTGCAAAAACAAGTTAGACGTCCTCTACTTTGTTGTTGCAAGTTCTACGTGGCTGCTACGGGCTGAGCAAGAACCGTTCTTACCTATGCATCAAAACCACAACGATAGTTCGTCAAGTTAGTGCTATTTTAACCTTCGCAAGGACCGGGCGTAGCCACACTTGGTTCAACTAAAGTTGGAGAAACTGGCACCCGCCAGCCACCTGTGTGCAAAGCACGTCGGTAGAACTAGTCTTGCATAAGCGTACGTGTAATGTCGGTCCGGGCCGCTTCATCAAACAATACCGCCGAGCCAAAGTATGACATGCTGGTAAGCAATATGACTTGTATCACCCACAACTCACTTGTGTTCTACTCGTGCATATAACATCTATGCAATAACCTGGCTCGGATGCCACTGTTGGGGAACGTAGTAATTTCAAAAAAATTCCTACGCACACACAGGATCATGGTGATGCATAGCAACGAGAGGGGAGAGTGTGTCTACATACCCTCGTAGACCGAATGCGGAAGCGTTAGCACAACACGGTTGATGTAGTCGTACGTCTTCACGATCCGACCGATCCAAGTACCAAACGCACGGCACCTTCGAGTTCTGCACACGTTCAACTCGATGACGTCCTGCGAGCTCCAATCCAGCAAAGCTTCACAGGGGAGTTACGTCAGCACGACGACATGGTGACGGTGATGATGATGCTACCGACGCAGGGCTTCGCCTAAGCACTGCTATGATATGATCGGGGTGGATTATGGTGGAGGGGGGCACCGCACACGGCTAAGAGATCAATGATCAATTATTGTGTCTATGGGGTGCCCCCTGCCCTCGTATATAAAGGAGCAAAGGGAGGAGGCGACCGACCAGGGAGAGGCGCGCCAAGAGGGGGAGTCCTACTCCCACTAGGAGTAGGACTCCTCCTTTTCCTAGTAGGAGTAGGAGAGGGGGAAGGAAAGGGAGAGGAGGAGAAGGAAAGAGGGGGCCGACCCCCATTGCCCTAAACCAATTCGGTTTGGGCCTGGGGGGCGCCCCCACACTCCCCTTGCTGCCCTCTATTTCCACTAAGGCCCATGTAGGCCCATTAAGCCCCCCAGGGGGTTCCGGTAACCCCCGGTACTCCGGTATATGTCCGAAACCTTTCGGAACCTTTCCGGTGTCCGAACATAGTCGTCCAATATATCGATCTTTATGTCTCGACCATTTTGAGACTCCTCTTCATGTTCGTGATCATATCCGGGACTCTGAACTACCTTCGGTACATCAAAACACAAAAACCCATAATACCGATCGTCACCGAACTTTAAGCGTGCGGACCCTACGAGTTCGAGAACTATGTAGACATGACCGAGACACGTCTCTGGTCAATACCCAATAGTGGAACCTGGATGCTCATATTGTCTCCCACATATTCTACGAAGATCTTTATCGGTCAAACCGCATAACAACATACGTTGTTCCCTTTGTCATCGGTATGTTACTTGCCCGAGATTCGATCGTCGGTATCTCAATACCTAGTTCAATCTCGTTACCGACAAGTCTCTTTACTCGTTCCGTAATACATCATCCCGCAACTAATCATTAGTTACAATGCTTGCAAGGCTTATAGTGATGTGCATTACTGAGTGTGCCTAGAGATAACTCTCCGACAATCAGAGTGGCAAATCCTAATCTCGAAATACGCCAACTCAACAAGTACCTTTGGAGACACCTGTAGAGCACCTTTATAATCACCCAGTTACGTTGTGACGTTTGGTAGCACACAAAGTGTTCCTTTGGTAAACTGGAGTTGCATAATCTCATAGTCATAGGAACATGTATAAGTCATGAAGAAAGGAATAGCAACATACTAAACGATCAAGTGCTAAGCTAACGGAACGGGTCAAGTCAATCACATCATTCTCCTAGTGATGTGATCCCGTTAATCAAATGACAACTGATGTCTATGGCTAGGAAACATAACCATCTTTGATCAACGAGCTAGTCAAGTAGAGGCATACTAGTGACACTCTGTTTGTCTATGTATTCACACATGTATCATGTTTCCGGTCAATACAATTCTAGCATGAATAATAATCATTTATCATGATATAAGGAAATAAATAATAACTTTATTATTGCCTCTAGGGCATATTTCCTTCAGATGTAGGAAGGCTGGTGTTTATGTTTTGGGTGTTCTCACACCTTCAATCGACCACCTTGACCCCACTTGACAGTGCGGTTGTCATACGACTCAAATAAATCTAAAATAAAAGCTTAGAGTTGTCAAACCATGCTGTTGATATTTTTGAATTGAGAGGGTTGAACCATCTCCTTAATGAATAACCTAGGAACGAATGACCTGAGATAAATCTTAACTACCATCATTAGTTTCACTATGCACGTTATCATCGCATCAAAATACCATTTAGAGATAAATGCGCTTTCAGTCCCCCACCCAAGTGGATAATTTAAAGCACTGCCATAAGCCACCACAAATCCTTGGCACTTTAATTCAAAATATAAAAAACATGGATCTCCAAGAAATTAAACATATCATTAAGACAAAATAAAAAGGTTCAAGAAAGTCTTGTTGAATAGTTAAAGAATAGCGAGGATGCTTGACACCAAGCTTAATGCTTGGAACTCCTTCGAAATTTTCTTTCTGGTCTCCCACTTCTTCTCATGATCATGACTCCCGTAAATCTTATTCACTTTATTAACACAAAACTTAACAGGTTTATGAGTAGGCCGGTCCCTAGAAATAAAACAAAGGACTCCTGTAACCCACAAAAATTTGAAAAATTACCACATAACACAAAAGTTACTAACAATTATAAGTTGTGTCTAATTTTTATGATTTTATCATTTTTTGAGAATTTACTATGATTTTTTAGTGGCAGCGAAACTCCAATTTCAGCACAACACCTCTTACTTGAAAATTAGACATGCTAAAGGTAATTCTTTGCACATTATTTTTATTACACAATCGCTTATACAAGGGATGGTTATTTTGTTTCAAATCATCCATAATTCAAGATTCACAAAGTTTCATGGGCATGAACAAAAGTTGAAGGACGTCTCTCAGTTCTACGATGCTAATCTTTCTCACTTTCTCCTTTATTTTGAAAAAAGTTAAGTTCCCCTCTTTATTTTATTTTAATTTGGAACTTTAAAGACACAAATAGAAGAAAACGGCTCTCGAAAACTTCTTGGTTGCTTACCAATCAATGCTTTATCAAAGTCATATAGCTGGGCTTAAAGTCCTCATTTAATTTCACCTAGATCCCAAGGTATACCGATCCCAGTTTTAAGCATTATAGTCATGGATCTAAGTAGAGAGCACAAGGTAACATAGATCACAACAACGAAGTCTAACCCTCTTCCAATACATTGGCATGTCACACAACATTAAATCATTAGAAGCAAGTCAAGACCAATGCATGGTATAAGTCGTTTCCTACAATCTTATCATATTAGAGACATAGAGAGGGCACTTATTTCTTTCTCTCTCGTAATAATTACAAGTAAGGGCAACAAACTCAATGGAATAACTTTTTTTTAGTATCATCATGAGCACAAGTGGGCTGCAAACTAGAAACATAATTCTCAATGTAAGCAAAATTTCTCTTCTAATGTGTAGTTAGGAGAATTCAAAACAAGATAAGACTCTCATATGTGAGAGCAACATGTCCTTGTATTTGTATCATACTTCTTTCAAAATGTCTAGATACATCCGTTCGAACGACAACTAATTCCGGATGGAGAAAATAATACATAACAATAGCTAATTCATTTTCATGCATTTCTATCAAATGGGCATCGTGGCCATAAGCATAGCAAACTTTAGACGACATTGGATGTGTTAAAAATCGTATGTTTGTCAGTTACAAATTATGAATAATAAAATTGCATTAATAGATATACTAGTCTTTTTTCAATTGTAAGACGTATGTTGAAGACTAAAATTGTTCCCGCAAAAAAAGGAAGATTTAAAATTACATACGGCGACAGATACTATTCTCTACATCTTTAATGATCTAAACACTCTTATGTTTCTTTAAAGCAGGCACAATAAAATGACATAAGCAGGCTATAAGAACTAAAATATATATTTTTACTTAGTTGGAAGAAAGAGAAGGAAAGCGGGCTATAAAATAAAAGCCGACCGTAGAAGACCCAAGATATTTGTGAGATTGTAAGATGAGCCAACCATTAGTAGGTAGTACGTTTTTAAAATTTACTATTACACAAACTGGCTACTAGGTTGACTCTAGTTAACATGGCAATTTCTTATAACCAATTGTTGACTTATTATTAACCATGGGAGTAATAATGTGCGTCCATGGCTCGATTGTCGATTCAACGTGGTGCAGTCCCCTTTTAAAATGACCAAAATAGGGGTCCTGATTAATTCGTCTTTGGCAGAAGCTCGTTGGACCATCACATACAAAATAAGTGCTTCTTCGAACTTTCGCACTAGTCCTTCACTCGATGCATCGACATGGGTTGGCCCAATGTTTTGACGTTGTGGGCGATTGCACCGAGATGTATGCTCTGCGATGCATATCTTTTATGCATGAGATATTTCATGTATTAGTGACGGTGTATATTTCCGTTGGTACACTCGATTGGGTGCCTTGCGTGCCTTGCGTAGCTGGAAGTCACATATCAAAGGTCGCACGTGGAATTTATCCTGGTTCGGGCCTTTCTGATGGAGTAATACTCTACATCTACTTTGTTGTATTTATTAATGATGAAAATATCTCATGTGAGGGCGTTGTGGAATGATGAAGAATATGGCTACTGAGGTCTAGTGTACGAGAGTAGATGAGAAAGGCTACCCCTAGCCCTGTCTTATATAATTGGCAAGGCCTAGGGTTTACATGGAACATATGTGATCTCACGCCACCTCCATCTTGGCCTACACACCAAGATGGACTTCCGGCCTCCAACATGGGCCCTAGTGTCGGTGCTAAAACTGATAGATCTCAGGTAGGGGTTCCAAGCTTGGTGATCTGAGATATATGAGAAGCAGGACGTTTACCTAGGTTCAGGCCCACTTGATGAGGTAAAACCCTACGTCCTGCTTCTGATATAAAATACAATATGATCTACCTCAAGATCTTATGAAGGAGTTCTAAGCCCTAAACCTTGCAATCGTGCCTCTACAGACTAAACCCCACGACTTATATAGAGATCAGGGGTATCTAGGGTTTACACATGGTCGGCTACAATATAGGGATAAGCATGTCGATCATTTAAATATCCTTGAAGTGTACGCCAACCCTTTAGTAGATTTTCATCTTGATTACGCCGAGGGTCGGGACCTGCATGGCCCATTCACCAGTCTTCAGTGTGTCCTCGACCTGGCCCATAATCGGCGGACCGACATGGTAAGCACCCCCCTAGTCCAGGACATCAACAGTGGCCCATGAACTAGTCATCAAGCCGAGGACTTGCGTATTTTCTTTGGGATAAGTTCACAATTTTGAGTCTTTGACTTCGTAGGCGAGTTCCATCCACCATGTTGGCTTCCGATTCCGAGGTTATGCTTGGCTCCGAGGTCTTCTTGATTGTGCCCTTGTGTCCTTCATGATATTCCAGTAATGGGATACATTTTTAACAAGACTTTTGGCATCATTCACGTGCTTCCGGGCATCAATGTACTTTAGACATCCAGGGCCTTGCCGAACAAGCCTGATATCTTTCACACATGCGAAGACCCTGAGGTGAACTCCTTGTAAGGCAAGTATTAATTTCCGAGGATCTTCAACGACTCTTGGTAATCTCTAGTGGCCCCACATCTCGGTATACCCGCTCGAGGGAGTAAAGACTAATGCATGGTATACATAGTTTCTTACAATCTTATCGAATTGGAGACATAGAGAGGGCACTTATATCTTTTTCTCTCATAATAATTACAAGTAAGGGCAACAAAACTTGATTGAATACCTTTATTAGAATCATCATGAGCACAAGTTGGCTGCAAGCTAAAAATATAATTCTGAATTTAAGCAAATTTCTCCTCTATAGTGTAGTTAGGAGGATTCAGAAAACAAGATATGACTGTCATATGTGAGAGCAACATGTCCATGTATTTGTATCATACTTCATCCATCCCAAAATGTGAGATACATCCGTTTGAGCGACATCTAATTTCGGACAAAGAAAGTAATACATAACAGTAGCTAATTCATTTTCATGTATTTCTATCAGATGGGCATGGCGGCCATAAGCATAGCAAGCTTCAGATGCCATTGGATGTTGTTAAAATCGTATACTAGTCCTTTTTTTTCAATTGTAAGCCGTCCGTTGAAAATTAAAAAATGTTTCTCGCAAAAAAGAGGAAGGTTAAAAATTGCATATGTCCGACAAGATACTAGCCTCAGCGTTACCAAGTACTCCCTCTGTAAAGAAATATAAAAACGTTTAGGCTGTGTTTGATAGCAAAGTACTATATAAATTAAAGTATCAAAAACTACAGTAATTTTGCCTATAGGTATGAGATACCATGGTTTTACCGAAAATAGAGTATTTTGGAGTATTCACAATACATAGAACCTGTTGGGCTGTTGCTATAGAACGCTGTAAATTTTGCTACCTAGCTATTGCATTAAGCACTCAGCAGCTCTGTTTTTTTAAAAGAGGTCTGGGTTTCTCTTTATTGTGCAGAGAAAAAACTACAGTTTTCGCAATACTACAGTATTAAAACTACAGTTGTTAGGGGCAACCAAATAGCTTATTGTAAATAAAACTATGATAACCTAAAAACTGTAGTATTCTCAAAATACTTAAAAAACACTTTGCTATCAAATATGGCCTTAGACCACTGCCACAGAGGAGTAATAACGTACTCCCTCCGTTCCGAATTACTTGTCTTGGATTTGTCTAGATACAGATGTATCTAGCTATCCGAATTACTTGTCTTGGATTTGTCTAGATACAGCTAGATACATATGTATCTAGACAAATCCAAGACAAGTAATTCGGAACGGAGGGAGTACGTCCATAGCTGGACTGTCGTTTCAAGGTGGTGCAATCCCATTTTAAAATGATCAAAATAGAAGTCTTGATTAATTCGTCTTTGGCAGAAGCTTGTTGGACCATCACATACAAAACAAGTGCTTCCTCGAACTTTCGCACTAGTCCTTTTTTTCAATTCAGGAGCTCTATAGATTACTCAGTCGTAAAACATTCGCGGGTAATACAATCACGGAGAAAATTTGGAACAAAGTTGATCCAAAGACATCTCCGACGAACCTCACTAGCTTGATGAGCACAGAGATGGGCCGTCATATTGGCTTCCCTGCGAACAAAAGATATACTAAAACTAGCAAAGTTCCCGCATAGCTCCTTGACCTCCTGCATAGGACATGCAATATCAGCCCTTTCAAATGCTTGGTTCTTCCACGAGTTGACAACTTGCAAAGCATCAGTCTCGATTTTGATCCGCTGCCATCCCATGTCGCTCGCTAACCGGACTGCATCACGAATTGCATATGCTTCCATCATTCTAGCAGAAGCGGCAAATTCGTACCATCTGGATTGTGCCCGAATAAGGTTCCCATTTGTACCACGAACAACACATCCGGTACCCCCATGACCTGCAGCCTCCCCATACTAAGCATCCACATTCAGTTTTAGAACATTTTCATCCGATGGCTTCCAGCAAGTCTGCACCCGCGGACTAGACTTTTGTTGTTCCTTCCCAAGTTGTGATAAATCTACTGCAATATCTATTGCCCACTAGATAGATTTTGCAATTGATCGTCGCTGCTCCCCGTGTCTTCTGGCATTGCGCTCAGACCAAACTGACCATGCCCCGCATAAGATCGTACATGCTGAAAAGTGATCCACCTTACCTCCCTGTATCATATCAAGGGGCCATGAATCAGGATGAAGATTTAGAATTTTAATCCCAGTGCGTATCTTCATCTGCTCTCAGAACCTGCGAGCCCAATTGCAAGTGAATAGAGCATGGTATGTAGTTTCTTCAACACCACAGTCCTCACAGTAAGGTATTTTCTCGATATGACGATGTTGCAGCACAACCCGACACGGAATAAAGTTGTGAATAACTCTCCGCCAGAAACATCTTACTTTGGGAGGAACCTCCATTCGCCAAAGTATCTTAAACGCCTTATAGTACCCATTGTCCGAGCCTGACGCCTGGGTCATCCTACCCTGTTCCTCAGTCAACAACTTATAAGCCGACCTCACAGAGAAAATGCCCATCTTATCAGGTTGCCATGCCCAGAAATCCTCTCCCGCATTGACTGGAATTCGCAGGATAGCTTCAGCATCAATCACAGTAAAATTAGTTCTCACACATTCCTCGTCCCATGTTCTGCTATCTACATCTAGTAGCTCATTAACTCTATTAACTGCAGCAAGAGGAAGCTTTACTAAGGTCTTGTAATTATAGTTGGCTGGGATCCACGGATCATCCCATATTTTAATTGATTCGCCATCACCGACCCTCTTGATTAGGCCTAGCTCAAGAGCTTCTCTACCAAACAATATGGCGCGCCATGTGTGTGAGGATCCCCTTCTTCTTGTAGCGGTCATGAAGTCTTTGCCGTTATAATACTTCCCTTTCAGAAGTCTTGCACATAGCGATTCGGGATTAGTCAATAGCCTCCATCCTTGTTTAGCTAACATGGCTTTATTAAATAACTGGAGGTCCCTAAAACCCATTCCACCAACACATTTGGGTACCGCTATATCCTGCCACTTTTTCCAATGCATCTTTCTTTTTACTCCGTCTCCTCCCCACCAATATTGCGCCACCACACTAATAATTTTTTTGCATCGACATGGAAACCGCACGTCCGAATGGAAAACGAACACGTCAAAAAAAAATGGAAAATGGGTACGCGAGCCAGCCCGTGCCTCACGTGGGCCAGCCGGGTCCGCGCACGCCTGGAGCACGTCCGCAAGCAAGGAGAGAGAGCACGACGCGGTGGCACCGGAATCACGAGGGAAACGAGACGCGCGCGGGCGACCACCGACCTACCAGGCCACGCCTCACCCAAGGCCCACGAGGCCTCGTCACGCCCATCGCGAGGCGCACAGCCGCACACGGCGCATCC
>NC_041386.1:556683195-556740793 GCF_002162155.2 Triticum dicoccoides | reverse complement strand
TGCCGGAGCGTGCCCCGGCTCGCTCCCCACGCTCCCATCCCCCACCACCACACCAAACACCGATCCAAGCCAATCAGCAACCCGTATCGCCCCGCAGGGACGCCCACAGGTCCCTTCTCGGCGCAGCGGATCCCGAAACGGCGCCCACGTAGGACGCCACGGGGGCGGAAGCGTGTGAAGGGAGGCAGGCAAGTCGTCACGGCTCGGAATCCTCTACCGTGCAGGCTTCCCCTTCCTCCATCTCGGACCTATTTGTACGCGCAACTCACGCTTGACGCCGCCGCAAAGCGCGAGCCCGCCCCGTCGAGTGCAGCTGCCACCATCATCGTCATCATCTATTTACCACCGACCGATCCCCGGAGCCGTCCGTCCGTCAGACCGAAGGTCGTCGCTCGCCCGCGCGAAGAGGAGGGAGGTCGCGCGCCGGTCGATGGCGGCAGCGGCGGCAACCTCCGTGCGGGGGTGCGGCCCGGCGTCGGCGTCGTCGGTGGGGCTCTCGCCGCGTCGGGCGGTGCAGCGGTCGTCCTTCCTGCCGCCCCTGCCGCGGCGGGCGTCGTCGGCGCGCGCGCTGCGGGCGGCGGTCGCGGACGCCCCGCACCGGGGGCTGGAGCTCCGGCGGGAGGCGCGGGACGAGGCGGGGCTGCTGGAGGCCGTGATCGGGGGCGACGGCGGGGACGAGGTGGAGGAGGCGGTCGGGGAGGAGCGGGTGGAGGGGTGGATGCGGGAGTCGATCGCGGAGATCGTGCGGCACGTCGGGGAGGCGCCGTTCCTGGTGCACCTGTTCAGCGACGGGCGGGAGGGCGTCACGGTGCGGCGCGAGCCGGCGTCGGCGGAGGCCTGGCCCGACGTGCGCCGCCGCTGGGGGCCTGGCGGCCAGCGCCGGCCCGACGGCATCATCCTGGTCGAGCAGGTGGCCGCCGCGGCGGTGGAGGACGGCGCCGAGGCGGCGCGCCAGGTGTGGGGCCTGGTGGTCCAGGCCCGCGGGATGGAGTGCGCCGCCTGCTACGTCCTCGACACCTGCCGCGTCCGCTCGCCCGCCGGCTTCTGCACCCACTTCTGCCTCGCCCGCGCGCAGTGCTTCGGCGAGCCCCTCGAGCTCCAGCTCCGCAACGCCTGGCTCAACCGCCTCTCCGGCCACCACCGACGATAGCCGCCGCCTCCGCCACCGCCGCCGATGTACCACTACTAGCATAGAAGAACCTCCCCCCGCCACCATTGATGCAACTGCCTCCGGTTCGGCTGGGAAGAACGGACCGAAGATTCATCGGGAAGCAAGCAAGAACCCCATTGATCGATGATTCTTTCTTGCCTTCACGCTCTAGCTTTTCCCCTGCGCGCGAGATGGGCGTATCGTGATCGAGTAATTGGAATCACGAATCCCGCCCGCGTTTGAACCTGTACAGATTACTGATTGTATTGCTTGATTATGAATTGAAAACCAACTGTTGATCATGAAGTTCTCTTGTTCTCGAGTTTCTTGGTTCGGTGCGAGTGAAGTTAGTTACTTGATTGGGATTCCACTTGATTGATGCGTCTCGGTTATGCCATGGACGATCGAATCGAATGCGATCACGACGGCAATGCGTCTCAGTGACGGCTCGAATATTCCGATACGAGTAGGCTGCCGTCGGCGGCAACTGAGACGCGGTACGTCTCCTCGAGTAATTTAAAGTAGAGTAGGATTCGGTGATGATTGATGAGTGTGAGACATAGTTAATGGCAAGAACGTGGACTGCCGGGCCCATTCGCGATCCGACCTTTTATCGCTACAGCGTTCGCGGCAGGTCGCGTCCGGTCCAATGACGCCGACGGCATGATTAGTAGTGGTATAATCTTGTGGCCAAGATCGCAAGTTCATCCGCCGTTCATACCAGTAGAGTATGGTGGTGGTAGTAATTTGCTTCCAATTTGACGGGTTCTTTGTCACAAGCGAGCAAACAAGACTATATAACCATGGACCAAGTCGTCTTCATCCACCATCCACAGTAGACTGGTGATAGTCTATTGTGACAAAGAGACAGTCAATTTGGGAGCAAATTGCACCAGGCTGCTGTGGATGGTGGACGAAGACGGCTTCCGCATTTGGTTGGAGTACAAGACTTGTCCACCAAAGGGTGCTTCCAATTATCTCATTTTTTGTTAAAAAGAAAATCCTGCTCACTACGGCATCGGTAGATTAAAAAAGAATCTGATAAGTATTGAATGTTCAGGACGAAGAACATGGCAATTCAGAACGTTTTCAACAGTAAGTTTAGTGACGTGAGGATGCCAACTTTAGTTGCTACTAAGCATGACAACTTTTCTGCTTTAGTTTATTTTTTTGGCAGAAAGCTTCTCTCCTTGTCAACTAACTTGTCATCCTCGCGTCACTAAACTTGTCGCGAAAAACATTCAGAGTTGCCATGTGCTCGTACCCGACGTTTAGTACTTATCATTTTCAATTAAAAATGCTATCAGTCAAATACATAATGACATTGCTGACAAGATTAACATCCTACTCTGAAGTACTCATATAGTAATACCAAGCAAAACTATGAAGCTCATAAGCACTATGCATTAAACGGTTAGAGAATGAACAAATCACACCCTCCAGTTGAATAGGTCAAAGCTGCCTCGACGATGGCTTTCTCCGAGGTGGTCTTGGAGTTCCCACACATAGTGTCAATGGAGAGGTCGATGAAGTAGTCGAAGTCGTGGACGTTGAAAGGATCGATATAGTTGACTAGAGGGGGGAGGGGTGAATAGGCAACTAACAATTTTTAGCTTTTCTTTACCAAATTAAACTTTGCATCAAAGTAGGTTGTCTAGATGTGCAACTAGGTGAGCAACCTATATGATGCAACAACAACAAGCACACAAGCAAGCAAGGGAAGTAACACAAATAAACTTGCACAAGTAAGGTACGAGATAACCAAGAGTGGAGCCGGTGAAGACGAGGATGTGTTACTGAAGTTCCTTCCTTTTGAGGGGAAGTACGTCTCCGTTGGAGTGGTGTGGAGGCACAATGCTCCCCAAGAAGCCACTAGGGCCACCGTATTCACGCCCTCACACAATGCGAAATGTCGTGATTCCACTATTGGTGCCCTTGGAGGTGGCGACCGGACCTTTACAGACAAGGTTGGGGCAATATCCACAACTTAATCGGAGGCTCCCAACACCACCACGAAGTTTCACCACAATAGACTATGGCTCTGTGGTGACCTCAACCGTCTAGGGTGCTCAAACACCCCAGAGTAACAAGATCCGCTATGGATTAGTGGGGGAATCAAATTTCTCTTGGTGGAAGTGTAGATCGGGGCCTTCTCAACCAATACCGAACAAACCAACAAGTTTGATTGGCTAGGGAGAGGAATCGGATGAAAATGGAGCTTGGAGCATTAATGGAGTTTTGGGGGAAGAGGTAAGTCAACGTTAAAGAAGAAGACCCCCTTTTATAGAGGGGGAACAATCCAACGGTTACCCCCTAAAACAGCCCCGCAGAGGGCGGCAGTACCACCGCTGGGACCAGCGGTACTACCGCTCCCCCTCGCGGTACTGCCGTGCAGTCTGGGAGGGCTGGCGTATGAGCAGGAGTCAGACCCAGTGCGGTACTGCCGCGGTGGTAGGGCGGTACTACCGCTTCTACTGCCGCTGCTTAGTGACGCACAATCCGACACGAGAGGTGACCCCCTCGAGTCGACGCGGTAGGAGCTCAGTACCACAGCGGTACTGCGGCTGAGGACCCACATGCGGTACTACCGCTGGGTGCTACCTCTTGAGCACTGCGTTGGTTTTCCCCGAAGAGGAAGGGATGATGCAGCAAAGTAGCGTAAGTATTTCCCTCAGTTTTTGAGAACCAAGGTATCAATCCAGTAGGAGGCTACTCACATTTGCAATAATGCATAGGTCCCAAGTTTACTCATATCAATGGCATAATCAACTAGCGAGCAATAATAATAAATCTCGGATGACAACACTTTCTCAAAACAATCATAATATGATATAACAAGATGGTATCTCGCTAGCCCTTTCTGACACCGGAAAACATAAATGCAGAGCACCTTTAAAGACCAAGGACTGACTAGACATTGTAATTCATGATAAAAGAGATCCAGTCAAGTCATACTCAATGTAAACTAAAAATAATGAATTCAAATGACAGCGGTGCTTTCCAATTGGTGCTTTTTAATAAGAGGATGATGACTCAGCATAAAAGTAAATAGATAGGCCCTTCGCAGAGGGAAGCAGGGATTTGTAGAGGTGCCAGAGCTCGGTTTTAAAACAGAGGTGAATAATATTTTGAGCGGTATACTTTCATTGTCAACATAACAACCAAGAAATGGTGATATTTTCCATACTACACACATTATAGGCGGTTCCAAACAGAATGGTAAAGTTAATATTCCCCATTCCACCAACAAGCATCAATCCGTGGCTTGCTCGAAACAACGAGTGCCTCCAACTAACAAGAGTCCTAGGGGGAGTTTTATTTGCAATTATTTTGATTTACTTTGCATAAAGTATGGGACTGGGCATCCCGGTGACCAGCCATTTATCTCGTGAGTGAGGAGCGGAGTCCACTCCTCTTGAGAATAACCCGCCTAACATGAAAGATACAGACAACCCTAGTTGATACATGAGCTATTCGAGCATACAAAATAGGATATTTATTTGAAGGTTTAGAGTTTGGCACATATAAATTTACTTGGAACGGCAGGTAGATACCGTATATAGGTAGCTATAGTGGACTCATGTGGAATAACTTTGGGGTTTAAGGGATTGGATGCACAAGCAGTATTCCCGCTTAGTACAGGTGAAGGCTAGCAAAACACTGGGAAGCGACCAGCTAGAGGGCGACAACAGTCATGAACAAGCATTAAAATTAATCAACACCGAATGCAAGCATGAGTAGGATATAATCCACCATGAACATAAATATCGTGAAGGCTATGTTGATTTTTTTTCAACTACATGCGTGAACATGCGCCAAGTCAAGTCACTTAAATCATTCAGAGGAGGATACCACCCTATCATACCACATCACAACCATTTTAATAGCATGTTGGCACGCAAGGTAAACCATTATAACTCATAGCTAATCAAGCATGTCATAAGAAACTATGATCTCTATGTGACGCCCCGAGACCGTTGCGCCAGGTGTCTTCCAGTTATTCGTTGTCGTTGCCATGTCATTCGCTTGCGTGTTGCATCTTGTCTTGTCATCATGTGCATTGCATCATCATGTTTTCAAAACTTGCATTCGTCCCGGTCTCCTCATTCCGTCTGTTGTCCGTTCTGAGGCCAGACTCACTTGCACACGCCCGCGGCATGTCCGAAATAGTATTTTACAAGTGGCCGTAAAATGTTCTCGGATTGGGTTGAAAGTTGGCGTGTGGTCTTATTATAGTGTAGATAAACCACCTGTCAAGTTTCATCGCATTCGCAGTTTGTTTGATAGCCCAACCGTTAAACTATAGCGACATTATAGCCAGTCTAACGTCGGACGTTTTCACTCTCTGGAAACAGTCGCCGGGTCTCTCTCTCTCTCTTCTCTTCTCTCAGCTTGAGACCGTCGTCTACACAGTCCACTGCTTACCGCCAGGCCTAACCTAACCTCTCTCATCAGCCCGCGGCCCTCCTCACGTGCGCGTCCGAAACTTCCCCGGACCCGACCCGGGCAGTCGTCACCGTTGTGTCCGGATCATCCCCAAACATCTACAAAACGTCTCCATTTTCTTATTTGGGCTCCCTAGCCTATTTTTCCCGACCGTCCGATTACGATCGGAGGGACGGATTAGCCCCTAACCTATTTCACCCGATGTACATATTTGGTCCAACCCTAGATCCTAGGATGTCCCATCCATCCCTCTCGTCTTCGCTGCCGCCACCCACTCACCATCCCCATCGGGATCCTCCCGATCCACCTCCACCCAACCAGATCGCTGCAGCCATCCACCTGCCGAAATCCCCTCGCAGCCTCCAACCAGATCCCTGGTTTTGCGTGCAGCCTCCCCTGCTCAAGCCCCGAGCCTCCCATTGTCCAGGAGCACGAGCTCCATCGTCTCGCGTGCCACCTCCTCGTCCCCGTGCAGATCGGGAACTCCAAGCACCCTCGGTCCAGCCGTCCAAGAGGACGTTGACCCACGTCGCCGCGCGATGCTACTCCCGCGCCACTCGACCTCCGCCTCATCTGCTTGCATCTCGCCGGAGCAGGCCCCACCCCGTCGCTGGGAGCTTGCGCCATTTCTACGCCGTTCCTCTGCTTCCTCTGCTTCCAGCAGGACCACGAGACGTGCCCCGACCCTGTCGTCACCTTCCTCCGCCGCCCTGGCCCATTCCCGGCCGGTTCCTGCCGGCGACACCCCGCACCAGGACCCGCTCGTCCCTGCCGCCGCGCAGCTCTGAACCTCGCGCCCCTGCTTCATCTCCTCGCCGTCGGCTGCATTAAGCAGCAGCAGTGAGCACGGCTGTCGACTGAGCCCTGCCCGCGTTGACCCTTCTCTGCGTCCCGCGCCGCTGCTCCTGCTTCATTCCGGCGAGGCTCCGCCAGGATCCGTTCGTCTCCACGCCGTCTGCGTCGCCCAAGTCCACCAGCACCGGCGAACTCCACCTCCCCGCGGCCGTTGCCTCATCCTCCTCCTGTGCGTATGGAGACAACGAGCACCCGTTGACCGCGCCTCTGCCTCCAGATCACCAGGCCCAGCGCACTCCTCCTCAACCGGCCTGCCAAGCCTCTCCCCTGACTGGGTCGTGAGCCCACGAGGTGAGAAGCACCTCAAGCCCGATCCTGTTTGGCCTGATAGCTCAGATTCGGCCCATATTTGTTTTTTCCTGTGCACCGTGATTTTGTCCAATTACCCCAAGTTTTACAAATTTGCAGAAAAACCCCTAAGTTCCATGCATATCATAATGCCACAACCGTGCATCATTTGTAAAAACATCATATATGAAAAATGTTTAGAATCTTGTCTAGTTTCACAATATGCAACTTTCATCTATGTTTAAAATGTTTAAAATGTTGTTTGTTTAAATTTGCTTAAATAACTTGCTAAAATGATTTAATTCATAACTAAATAATCGTAACTCCGAATTTAATAAACTTTATATGTAAATGGGGTGGAAAAATGCCTAGTTTAACATGGTGGCTTCACCTTGCATGTTTAACAACTCTAAAATTGTGTTTAGGGCAGAACAATACCAAATCTATAATATGCTCATGAGGATTTTTCCGGACTTGGTTGTTTTGTTGTTCCGGCCTCATTTAAACTTGCCTAGATAGATAGTTAGATTATGCTTCACCTCTTGCCATGCTAACAACATTTAATATTGTTGGGTACATAAACGAGATCGAACTAAATAACTTGAATGTGGTGTTTCGTCAATATGCAACGGAGTTGCATGTTGAGCTCCAATTAATTTGTAGGATTGTTTGTGCATTTTACCATGCCATGCTTCATTAAACCGGACATGCATCATACTTGATTGTGCATCATGCCATGTTTATGTGGTGGTTGTTTACTATGTTGTTTGCTTTCTTTCCGGTGTACTTCTTCTTGGTAATCCGGTAACGTCGCGTTTGTGAGGATCCGTTCGACTACGTCCGTTTGTCTTCCTCATGGAGTCGTTCTTCTTCCTTGCGGGATCTCAGGCAAG
This sequence comes from Triticum dicoccoides, assembly GCF_002162155.2. Lineage (NCBI taxonomy): Eukaryota > Viridiplantae > Streptophyta > Magnoliopsida > Poales > Poaceae > Triticum > Triticum dicoccoides. The sequence continues at coordinate 556,733,161 of NC_041386.1, read as the reverse complement.
ATGACCATACCCTCGAAATCACTTCTATCTTTGATTGCTAGTTGCTCGCTCTTTTGCTATGCCTATGCTACGATACCTACCTCCTGCTTATCATGCCTCCCATATTGCCATGCCAAGCCTCTAACCCACCTTGTCCTAGCAAACCGTTGTTTGGCTATGTTACCGCTTTGCTCAACCCCTCTTATAGCATTTCTAGTTGCAGGTGAAGATTGAAGTTTGTTCCTTGTTGAACATGGATATTTTGTTGGGATATCACAATATATCTTATTTACTTAATGCATCTATATACTTGGTAAAGGGTGGAAGGCTCGGCCTTATGCCTGGTGTTTTGTTCCACTCTTGCCGCCCTAGTTTCCATCATACCGGTGTTATGTTCCTTGATTTTGTGTTCCTTACATGGTTGGGTTATAATGGGAACCCCTTGACAGTTCGCCTTGAATAAAACTCCTCCAGCAAGGCCCAACATTGGTTTACCATTCGCCACCTAGCCTTTTCTTTCCCTTGGGTTCTACAGACTCAAGGGTCATCTTTATTTAAACCCCCGGGCCAGTGCTCCTCTGAGTGTTGGTCCAACCTGTTAGCTGCCAGTGGCCACCAGGGGCAACTCTGGGCTGGCCTACCAGAACCTTGGACAATCCGGTGTGCCCTGAGAACGAGATATGTGCAGATCCTATCGGGATTTGTCGGCACATTCGGGTGGCTTTGCTGGTCTTGTTTTACCATTGTCGAAATGTCTTGTAACCGGGATTCCGAGTCTGATCGGGTCTTCCTGGGAGAAGGAATATCCTTCGTTAACCGTGAGAGCTTGTGATGGGCTAAGTTGGGACACCCCTGTAGGGTTTGAACTTTTGAATGTCGTGCCCGCAGTTATCGGCAGATGGGAATTTATTAATGTCCGGTTGTAGAAAACCTGAAACTTAACTTAAGTTAAACGCATCAACCGCTTGTGTAACCGTGATGGTCTCTATCCAGCGGAGTCCGGGAAGTGAACACGGTGTTGGAGTTATGCTTGACGTAGGTTGTTCTAGGATCACTTCTTGATCATAGTTTCTCGAACGTGCTTTGCCTTCTCTTCTCGCTCTCATTTGCGTATGTTAGCCATCATATATGCTAGTGCTTGCTGCAGCTCCACCTCATACCTTTTTTTCCTACCTATAAGCTTAAATAGTCTTGATCGCGAGGGTGTGAGATTGCTGAGTCCCCGTGACTCACAGATACTTCTAGAACCAGCTTGCAGGTGCCGATGATATCGTGCAGGTGACGCAACCGAGTTCAAGGAGGAGCTCATTGAAGATCTCGTTCATTGTGTTGTTTTGTTTCAGCTGATCAGTAATGGAGCCCAGTTGAGACGATCGGGGATCTGTAGCATCAGGGGTAGTCTTCTTTTATTTTGGTTCCGTAATCGGACCTTGTTTGTATATGGATGTTGTAATGCTTTATTCATGTATTGTGTGAAGTGGCGATTGTAAGCCAACTATGTATCTCTTCCCCTTGTGTATTACATGGGTTGTGTGAAGATTACCTCACTTGAGACATTGCTTTCAATGTGGTTATGCCTCTAAGTCGTGCTTCAACACATGGGAGATATAGCCGCATCGAGGGTGTTATAAGTTGGTAATCAGAGCCTTCCCGGACTTAGAGCCCCCTGCTTGATCGAATCGCTGGCATTGTTGAGTCTAGAAAAATGTTTTGAGTCATTTAGGATTATATATATATCGGAGAGTAGGAATTCTTTTTACTCCTCAGTCCCTTCGTCGCTCTGGTGAGGCATCCTGACGTAGAGTTTTGACTCTTCTCTTCTCAAATTTCACGAATTTTTTTAGGATCACGCGGGTATCTTGGAATCGTTCCGATGGTTTTGTGACGAGAACATTGTTCTTGGTGCCTCCTGACATTTAGGGGTTGTGGCAGTGTCCCGGGAAGTTGAGCTCCGAGGTGTTGTCGTCACAAGTTTATCGTTGTCGTTCTGGAATACCTGAGTTTCGCCGACATCGAAAATCTCTTTTATGCAGTTGTTGGTGAGATAACCTCGACGCCACCCAGTACTGGGGCGGGAGTTCGGGAGTATTGCCATAACTTGTATAACGGATGCTTTTCGTAGGTTGAGGTAAATGATTTCCGAAGGTTTCTTGGTCTGTTGAAGGATGGATACAGCTGGATGTAGGATTTATTAGTTTTGGGTGAGATATTATGCTTCCCCTGTATCCCCAACACCTGATTGCATAACCGGAAAGTTTCGGGAGTTTATAAGTGGGAATTCAAGTAACTCTTAGGATATCTTTCCGAGAGATGTATGATATGAAATTGGGGTTCGACGTCTAGTGGTTTTACAATGGTCTCGTTGTGTCTTAAAGAGTCCTTGGCTATGCTGACTCGGGGACGCTTCGTATGTCATGTGCACTGTCTTGTACATGATGGTGTTGTACGATCGAGCCCGTATAGGCCCCACCACGAAAACTTCGGATGAAATCTCTATCATATGTTTGTTCCGGCTTATTTTGCAAGCCAATCCTTTGTTTTTGTTTTCAGTTGTGGTATTCGAGTTGCTTCAATGTCAAGTGTTGATTCCATACTTTTCCTAAGTGGTGTTCTCACACTCCTATGTGAATACTAATCCTTCTCGATCATCGAGTTTGTCTTGTCAATCCTTTTTCAACTTGTGTGGTTCTCTTCAAGATGATCATATCATTTTTCACATCAGCAAGATCAATTATCAGTTTTCTCAACGGTGTTCATTTCATTCGTCCCAAGCTGTCTTTGTTTTCCCGCCCACCCACCCTTTTTCTTCAAGGACTAAGATTCCTTAATCAAGTACCCATCTTATTGATGTGAAGTCTCTCCATTCTTTTCCATCAATGTTCTTATCCGGTGATTTCTCGTGGAGATGCTCAGAAGTCTCAAGTTCATCATTCTTCATTCTTTTTCTTCTCTGGTGGTTTCAATCCAAGCGTTGTCGATCATATCCTTTCCTCGTTTCAAATGTTTTTCTCATGCCGGTGCACCTCATAATCATTCACTTCCCGCTATCCAATTGTTCCGGAGTGCTGAAGATATCTCGAAGATTCGTGTTTCCACTCTGCATTCGTTCAAGCTCTTTCGAGGATGTTATCTCATTCAAGTCATTTTATTCAACCGGTGCAATCTCCCTTTTCAAGCAATCGTTCTACGGTGTTTATTTTGAGTGGGCCCTAACCCATAGGTCTTTTCCCAGGATCTTACCTAACTCTTTTTATTTTCCCGGAGCTATCCCATATTCTTTTCAAAGTTTGACGTAAGGATGATTCATCATCAGTCAGATGGTCTCTCCAAGATCTTTCAAATTCTTTTCATCGTTGGTTCAACCTTTCTAATATTCATTACGGAGTATCTCAACGATTCTTGGTGGTGCTCTCGTCATCATTCCAGAATTTTTGAAGACTGGAGAATAGTCTTTGCTCCATATCTTATCCGTTCTCTCAAAGATGCGTAGTTCTAGCTTGATGCTTTCCTCTCATAATTGTTTTAGATTGTGAGAATTCTTTTCACCTATCCGGAGCAATTCAAGATTCTTTTTCAATTTGATTCTCCGGAGGCCATCAATTCAGACTTATTCATTCTTAGCTTTCAACTATTGCTCTCCAAATCTTACCAGTGCATCATTCAAGTATTCTCTTGTCATCTCGTGATCTCTTCATTCTCTTGTATCTAAATCCCCTCAAGTATCTTCATTCGATTTCTAATTCTTCCCGGTGATTCTTTATCTTTTCTTCATTCATTTTCAAGTCTTACAGTGGTTCGTTCAAGATTGTTCTTCCTTCGTTTATCATATCAATGTATTCGTTGTTTTCAATCCTACCGGTGGATCATTGAAGACCGTCTTAAGTTTGACGCTATATCTATCTTAATCCTTTCTACGAGAATAAGTATCATGCCAAATCCAATGTGGGTCATCAATTTAATTGGTGAAGGATACGCATAATGTAATTCTTATTCTTGTTTCATCCAAGTGATTTAATTCCTTATTCCGGAGGTTCATCAAAATTCTTGATTTCAGTTGTTTCATCTTTTCTTTTCCGGAGTTCCAAGTTTTTCTGCATTATATCATCGCGAAGCTCCATCTAAATCATCGCAAGGCTTCACCTTGTGTTTTCAACTTCTCTTTCCTTTTTTTCGATCATCCTTTTGTTACCGGAGTTGTTCATGGAGGCTACATGGTGGTTCGTCAAGGATCCTTTTCACTCTTCAATCGTTCTTCAAGATATCTCTCGAAGCTATGATCCATCAAGCTATACTTCAAGTATTCTTCATCTTGCATCCCAAAGTCCTATTCGTTCTATCTTATCTGTTGAGATGGTGTTATGTCTTTCTTGACAATTTCCCTTCATGTTTCATGATTCAAAAGTTGTCAAGAATGAAATATTTTAAATCCATCAATCTCGTCATTGGAGTTATCTTGGGTTATATTTCACCTAAAGCCTTCCCTAAGGATTGTCGCTATCTATGGTGCTTATAAATGACCCAAGTTCTTCATTCATCCTCCCGGTGAAAGAAGTTTCTCGTCTGCTTGTTCATATCAATCCAATCTTTTGGTTTCCGTTAGTGGCAGAATTTCACTTCATAGTTTTGAGATGTTCTCCATAAGCCCACTACAACCTTGTTCTTTTCGTTGTTGGTTTTCCAACAACTCCGTTCGACCCTTCTCCTAAAGATGATTTTCAAGCCCATTTTGAGGTAGAAGATGTTACTTTCCTCTTCGTTCTTTTCATTCAATTCTTAAATTCATTCTGGAGGCATGGTATTGTTGCTATATTCAACCATTATCTCGTTTTGTCAAAGATCATGTTCTTTTCGTGCTTATCCTTTTAACCGGAGTGTCATGCCCTCTTTTCAAGTTCTTCCCATTCTGTCAAGTTTTGGCTCCCTTCTCAACCGGAGTGCCGTCTGATATCTTTCTTACCCTTGTGCCATTCTTTCAATAGTTCCGGAGGTAGTGTGTTGTTGATTTCATAAACTATCATCCAATCTTCCCAAGATCATGTTTGATTCCTTCCATTTATAGTCGGAGTGATGTCCAAATTGTGTCAGTCTTTTTCCTTCTCAATCTTGTTTTAACCGAAGTGGTTTCAATATATATCTTGCCCTTTAACCTCAAGGTTTTTCGCGATGTTCTTTATTCCTCTTTTCTAACGGACTATTTTCGACTTTGTTCACCTTAGTCGTATTCTTTTCTCGATTTTGTTCAACCTCGCAAGGTTCTTTGGTTTCACTCATTCGTCAAAGAAGCAACTTTGTTTTACCTCTTCTCTTTCTCTTCCATTCCTTTCCGGTGCCATCCTAGATCTCGGGACGAGATCCTCTCGTAGTGGTGGAGTGTTGTGACGCCCCGAGACCATTGCGCCAGGTGTCTTCCAGTTATTCGCTGTCATTGCCATGTCATTCGCTTGTGCGTTGCATCTTGTCTTGTCATCATGTGCATTGCATCATCATGTTTCCAAAACTTGCATCCGTCCCGGTCTCCTCACCCCGTCTGTTGTCCGTTCTGAGGCCAGACTCACTTGCACGCGCCCGCGGCATGTCCGAAATAGTATTTTATAAGTGGCCGGAAAATGTTCTCGGATTGGGTTGAAAGTTGGTGTGCGGTCTTATTATAGTGTAGATAGACCGCCTGTCAAGTTTCATCGCATTCGGAGTTCGTTTGATAGCCCAACCGTTAAACTATAGCGGCATTATAGCCGGTCTAACGTCGGACATTTCCGGTCTCCGGAAACAGTCGCTGGGTCTCTCTCTCTGTTCTATTCTCTCAACTCGAGACCGTCTACACAGTCCACTGCTTACCGCCAGGCCCAACCTAACCTCTCTCGTCAGCCCGCGGCCCTCCTCACGTGCGCGTCCGAAACTTCCCCGGACCCGACCCGGTCAGTCATCAACATTGTGTTCGGATCATCCCCAAACATCTACAAAACGTCTCCGTTTTCTTATTTGGGCTCCCTAGCCTATTTTTCCCGACCGTCTGATTACGATCGGAGGGACAGATTAGCCCCTAACCTATTTCACCTGATGTATATATTTGGTCCAACCCTAGATCCTAGGATGTCCCATCCATCCCTCTCGTCTCCGCCGCCGCCACCCACTCACCATCCCCATCGGGATCCTCCCGATCCACCTCCACCCAACCAGATCGCTGCAGCCATCCACCTACCCAAATCCCCTCGCAGCCTGCGACCAGATCCCTGGTTTTGCGCGCAGCCTCCCCTGCTCAAGCCCCGAGCCTCCCATTGTCCAGGAGCACGAGCTCCATCGTCTCGCGTGCCACCTCCTTGTCCCCCTTGCAGATCGGGAACTCCAAGCTCCCTCGGTCCAGCCATCCAAGAGGACGTTGACCCACGTTGCCGCGCGATGCTACTCCCGCGCCACTCGACCTCCGCCTCCTCTGCTTGCATCTCGCTGGAGCAGGCCCCACCCCGTCGCCGGGAGCTTGCGCCATTTCCACGCCGTTCCTCTGCGTCCTCTGCTTCCAGCAGGACCACGAGACATGCCCCGACTGACGGTGTCGTGGACTAGGGGGTACTCACCATGTCGTCTCCCGATCTATTAGATTGGGCCGAGGACCCCCGTGGCCGTATACTCATGGGCCAGTTCGGACGGCTACCGCATACAAGGAAGATTCCACAAGACTTGGCGATCAAGACAAGGACTTCTCCCCACCGGCGTATTCGGCTAGGACTCTTGTTATCCTAGGCCTCCGGTGCATTATATAAACCGAGGCCAGGCTAGTCGATACAAGATACAATATATACAACAATCATACCATAGGCTAGCTTCTAGGGTTTAGCCTCCTTGATCTCGTGGTAGATCTACTCTTGTACTACCCATATCATCAATATTAATCAAGCAGGAGTAGGGTATTACCTCCATCGAGAGGGCCCGAACCTGGGTAAAAAACATCATGTCCCTTGTCTCCTGTTACCATCCGGCCTTGACGCATAGTTCGGGACCCCCTACCCGAGATCCGTCGGTTTTGACACCGACACCGACCCTGCCGTCACCTTCCTCCGCCGCCCTGGCCCGTTCCCGGCCGGTTCCCGCTGGTGACGCCCCGCACCAGGACCCGCTCGTCCCTGCCACCGCGCAGCTCTGAACCTCGCGCCCCTGCTTCATCTCCTCGCCATCGGCTGCATCAAGCAGCAGCAGCGAGCGCGGCTGTCGACTGAGCCCTGCCCGCGTTGACCCTCATCTGCGTCCCGCGCCGCTGCTCCTCCTTCATTCCGGCGAGGCTCCGCCAGGATCCGTTCGTCTCCATGCCGTCTGCGTCGCCCAAGTCCACCAGCGCCGGTGAACTCCACCTCCCCGCGGCCCTTGCCTCGTCCTCCTTCTGTGCGTATGGAGACAACGAGCGCCCGTTGACCGCGCCTCTGCCTCCAGATCACCAGGCCCAGCGCACTCCTCCTCAACCGGCCTGCCAAGCCTCTCCCCTGACTGGGCCGTGAGCCCACGAGGTGAGAAGCACCTAAAGCCCGATCATGTTTGGCCCGATAGCTCAGATTCGGCCCATATTTATTTTTTCCTGTGCCCCGCGATTTTGTCCAATTACCCCAAGTTTTACAGATTTGCAGAAAAACCCCTAAGTTCCATGCATATTATAATGCCACAACCATGCATCATTTGTAAAAACATTATATATGAAAAATGTTTAGAATCTTGTCTAGTTCCACAATATGCAACTTTCATCTATGTTTAAAATGTTTAAAATGATGTTTGTTTAAATTTGCTTAAATAACTTGCTAAAATGATTTAATTCATAACTAAATAACCGTAACTCTGAATTTAATAAACTTTATATGTAAATGGGGTGGAAAAATGCCTAGTTTAACATGGTGGCTTCACCTTGCATGTTTAACAACTCTAAAATTGTGTTTAGGGCAGAACAATACCAAATCTATAATATGCCCATGAGGATTTTTCCGGACTTGTTGTTTTGTTGTTCTGGCCTCATTTAAACTTGCCTAGATAGATAGTTCCATTATGCTTCACCTCTTGCCATGCTAACAACATTTAATATTGTTGGGTACATAAACGAGATCAAACTAAATAACTTGAATGTGGTGTTTCGTCAATATGCAACGGAGTTGCATGTTGAGCTCCAATTAATTTGTAGGATTGTTTGTGCATTTTACCATGCCATGCTTCATTAAACCGGACATGCATCATACTTGATTGTGCATCATGCCATGTTTATGTGGTGGTTGTTTACTATGTTGTTTGCTTTCTTTCCGGTGTACTTCTTCTTGGTAATCCGGTAACGTCGTGTTTGTGAGGATCCGTTCAACTATGTCCGTTTGTCTTCCTCATGGACTCGTTCTTCTTCCTTGTGGGATCTCAAGCAAGATGACCATACCCTCGAAATCACTTCTATCTTTGCTTGCTAGTTGCTTGCTCTTTTGCTATGCCTATGCTACGATACCTACCACTTGCTTATCATGCCTCCCATATTGCCATGTCAAGCCTCTAACCCACCTTGTCCTAGCAAACCGTTGTTTGGCTATGTTACCGCTTTGCTCAGCCCCTCTTATAGCGTTTCTAGTTGCAGGTGAAGATTGAAGTTTGTTCCTTGTTGAACATGGATATTTTGTTGGGATATCACAATATATCTTATTTACTTAATGCATCTATATACTTGGTAAAGGGTGGAAGGCCCGGCCTTATGCCTGGTGTTTTGTTCCACTCTTGCCGCCCTAGTTTCCGTCATACTGGTGTTATGTTCCTTGATTTTGCGTTCCTTACACGGTTGGGTTATAATGGGAACCCCTTGACAGTTCCGCTTGAATAAAACTCCTCCAGCAAGGCCCAACATTGGTTTTACCATTCCACCTATCCTTTTATTTCCCTTGGGTTCTGCAGACTCAAGGCTCATCTTTATTTAAACCCTCGGGCCAGTGCTCCTCTGAGTGTTGGTCCAACCTGTCAGCTGCCGGTGGCCACTAGGGGCAACTCTGGGCTGGCCTACCGGAACCTTGGACAATCCGGTGTGCCCTGAGAACGAGATATGTGCAGCTCCTATCAGGATTTGTCGGCACATTCAGGTGGCTTTGCTGGTCTTGTTTTACCATTGTCAAAATGTCTTGTAACTGGGATTCCGAGTCTGATCGGGTCTTCCTGGGAGAAGGAATATCCTTCGTTGACCGTGAGAGCTTGTGATGGGCTAAGTTGGGACACCCCTGCAGGGTTTGAACTTTCAAAAGCCATGCCCGCGGTTATGGGCAGATGGGAATTTGTTAATGTCCGGTTGTAGAAAACCTGAAACTTAACTTAAGTTAAACGCATCAACCGCATGTGTAACCGTGATGGTCTCTTTCCGGCGGAGTCCGGGAAGTGAACACGGTGTTGGAGTTATGCTTGACGTAGGTTGTTCTAGGATCACTTCTTGATCATAGTTCCTTTAACGTGCTTTGCCTTCTCTTCTCGCTCTCATTTGCGTATGTTAGCCACCATATATATTCTAGTGCTTGCTGCAGCTCCACCTCATACCTTTTTTCCTACCTATAAGCTTAAATAGTCTTGATCGTGAGGGTGTGAGATTGCTGAGTCCCCGTGACTCACAGATACTTCCAAAACCAGCTTGCAGGTGCCGATGATATCGTGCAGGTGACGCAACCGAGTTCAAGGAGGAGCTCGTTGAAGATCTCGTTCATTGTGTTGTTTCGTTTCAGTTGATCAGTAGTGGAGCCCAGTTGGGACGATCGGGGATCTGTAGCATCAGGGGCAGTCTTCTTTTATTTTGGTTCCGTAGTCGGACCTTGTTTGTATCTGGATGTTGTAATGCTTTATTCATGTATTGTGTGAAGTAGCGATTGTAAGCCAACTATGTATCTCTTTCCCTTGTGTATTACACGGGTTGTGTGAAGATTACCTCACTTGCGACATTGCTTTCAATGCAGTTATGCCTCTAAGTCGTGCTTCGACACATGGGAGATATAGCCGCATCGAGGGCGTTATACTCTACTTGTCATTGCAAACATGTTTATTCATAATAGGCTGAATCAGGAACGATGAACTAATCATATTTACAAAAACAAAAGAGGTCGAGTTCATACCAGCTTTTCTCATCTCAGCCAGTCCATCATATGTCATCATAATTGCCTTTCACTTGCACGACCGAACGATGTGAATAATAATAATAGTGCACGTGCATTGGACTAAGCTGGTGAAAGATCGTGGATGTCGCCTAGAGGGGGGGGGGGGTGAATAGGCGTTTTAAAATAATTACGGTTTAGGCTTGAACAAATGCAGAATAAACCTAGCGGTTAATTTGCCAAGCACAAAACCTAAAACAACTAGGCTCACCTATGTGCACCAACAACTTATGCTAAGAAAGATAAGCAACTATGTGATAGCAAGATATATGACAAGAAACAATATGGCTATCACAAAGTAAAGTGCATAAGTAATGGGCTCGGGTAAGAGATAACCGAGGCACGAGGAGACGATGATGTATCCCGAAGTTCACACCCTTGCGGATGCTAATCTCCGTTTGGAGCGGTGTGGAGGCACAATGCTCCCCAAGAAGCCACTAGGGCCACCGTAATCTCCTCACGCTCTCGCACACTGCAAGATGTCGTGATTCCACTAAGGGACCCTTGAGGGCGGTCACCGAACCCGTACAAATGGCAACCCTTGGGGCGGTCACCGGTACCCGTCAAATTGCTCGGGGCGATCTCCACAACCTAATTGGAGACCCCGACGCTTGCCCGGAGCTTTGCACCATAATGATTGAGCTCCGAACACCAACAACCGTCTAGGGCGCCCAAGCACCCAAGAGGAACAAGCTCAAGGGTACCAAGCATCCAAGAGTAATAAGCTTCTCAACTTGTAACTTCCACGTATCACGTGGAGAACTCAAACCGATGCACCAAATGCAATGGCAAGGGCACACGGAGTGCCCAAGTCCTTCTCTCTCAAATCCCACCGAAGCAACTAATGCTAGGGAGGAAAATGAGAGGACGAACAAGAAAGAGAACACCAAGAACTCCAAGATCTAGATCCAAGGGGTTCCCCTCACATAGATGAGAAAGTGATTGGTGGAAATGTGGATCTAGATCTCTTCTCTCTTTTCCCTCAAAAACTAGCAAGAATCCATGTAGGGATTGAGAGTTAGCAAGCTCGAAGAAGGTCCACAATGGGGGAAGAGCACGAGCTCAAGAGATAAGGTTCATTGGGGAAGAAGACCCCCTTTTATAGGAGGGGGAAAATCCAACCGTTATGTGCTCAGCCCGCACACGAGCGGTACTACCGCTCCATGAGCGGTACTACCGCTCAGGAGGAAGAAACAAGGAAAAGGAGCAACAAAACATGAACCTTGGGGCGGTAGTACCGTAGGAGACAGCGGTACTACCGCTGGGTTAAGCGGTACTACCGCACCCTTCGGCGGTACTGCCGCGCAGAACGAAGGGTAAAGGGAAAGAGGGAACCGGGCGGTACTACCGCGGAGGAAGGGCGGTACTGCCTCTAAGGAGCGGTACTGCTGCACTACTGCCGCAGCGAGGTACCGCACAATCCGACAGAGAAAAAGACCCCTCGAATCGACGCGGTAGGGACCTGGTAAGCCAGCGGTAGTACTGCTGCGGAGTCACAGCCGGTACTACCGCTGCAGAGCGGTACTGCCGCTTGTGACCCCTCAGTGGTACTACCGCTGGGTACCATGGTACTACCGCTGGGACCCTAACAAAAACCACACTCAAGAAAACAAGAACTGCCATAACTTCTGCATATGAGCTCCGAATTGAGCAAACTAAAGCTTGTTGGAAACAAGATGACGAGTAGCATCAAAACAGGGGAGGTATGCCTAACAAAAAGAGGAGTGAAACCTCCAACCGAGAAGAATCGGCAAAACCTCCAACATCGAAAACATCATAGAAGATGCATGCGAACTCTGTTTTCGATGAACTCAAGCTTGTCATCAAGATGACCATAAGATCTAAGACTCACAAAGAGAACCAAACAAGAACCAAGAAATATGATGCAAGGATGCAATGATTTGAGCTCCCTATGAATGATACGATCAAGCTGTTGGAAATATGCCCTAGAGGCAATAATAAATTGATTATTATTATATTTCCTTGTTCATGATAATCGTTTATTATCCATGCTAGAATTGTATTGATAGGAAACTCAGATACATGTGTGGATACATAGACAACACCATGTCCCTAGTAAGCCTCTAGTTGACTAGCTCGTTGATCAATAGATGGTTACGGTTTCCTGACCATGGACATTGGATGTCGTTGATAACGGGATCACATCATTAGGAGAATGATGTGATGGACAAGACCCAATCCTAAGCATAGCACTAGATCGTGTAGTTCATATGCTAAAGCTTTTCTAATGTCAAGTATCATTTCCTTAGACCATGAGATTGTGCAACTCCCGGATACCGTAGGAGTGCTTTGGGTGTGCCAAACGTCACAACGTAACTGGGTGGCTATAAAGGTACACTACGGGTATCTCCGAAAGTGTCTGTTGGGTTGGCACGAATCGAGACTGGGATTTGTCACTCCGTGTGACAGAGAGGTATCTCTGGGTCCACTCGGTGGGACATCATCATAATGTGCACAATGTGATCAAGGAGTTGATCACGGGATGATGTGTTACGGAACGAGTAAAGAGACTTGCCGGTAACGAGATTGAACAAGGTATCGGGATACCAACGATCGAATCTCGGGCAAGTATCGTACCGATAGACAAAGGGAATTGTATACGGGATTGATTAAGTCCTTGACATCGTGGTTCATCCGATGAGATCATCGTGGAACATGTGGGAGCCAACATGGGTATCCAGATCCCGCTATTGGTTATTGACCGGAGAATGTCTCGGTCATGTCTGCATGTCTCCCGAACCCGTAGGGTCTACACACTTAAGGTTCGATGACACTAGGGTTATAAAGGAAGTTTGTATGTGGTTACCGAATGTTGTTCGGAGTCCCGGATGAGATCCCGGACGTCACGAGGAGTTCCGGAATGGTCCGGAGGTAAAGATTTATATATAGGAAATCCTGTTTCGGACATCGGGACAAGTTTCGGGGTCATCGGTATTGTACCGGGACCACCGGAAGGGTCCCGGGGGTCCACAGGGTGGGGCCACCTGCCCCGGGGGGCCACATGGGCTGTAAGGGGTGCGCCTTGGCCTACATGGGCCAAGGGCACCAGCCCCAAGAGGCCCATGCGCCTAGGGTTTCAAGAAAGGAAGAGTCCCACAAGGGGAAGGCACCCCTAGGTGCCTTGGGGGGGAGGGAAACCTCCCTTGGCCGCCCCCCCTAGGAGATTGGATCTCCTAGGGCCGGCGCCCCCCCTAGGAGATTGGATCTCCTAGGGCCGGCGCCCCCCCTTGGGCTCCCTATATATAGTGGGGAAGGAGGGCCTCTCAACACACACCTTTGCCTTTGGTGCAGCCCTCCCCTCTCCCAAGTCCTTCTCCTCTCCCGTGGTGCTTGGCGAAGCCCTGCAGGATTGCCATGCTCCTCCACCACCACCACGCCGTTGTGCTGCTGATGGATGGAGTCTTCCTCAACCTCTCCTCCCCCCTTGCTGGATCAAGAAGGAGGAGACGTCGCTGCTCCGTACGTGTGTTGAACGTGGAGGTGCCGTCCGTTCGGCACTAGGATCTCCGGTGATTTGGATCACGACGAGTACGACTCCATCAACCCCGTTCTCTTTAACGCTTCCGCTTAGCGATCTACAAGGGTATGTAGATCCACTCCTCCCTCGTTGCTAGATGACTCCATAGATAGATCTTGGTGACACGTACGAAAATTTTGAATTTGTGCTACGTTCCCCAACAGTGGCATCATGAGCTAGGTCTATGCGTAGTTTCTATGCACGAGTAGAACACAAAGTAGTTGTGGGCGTTGATTTTGTTCAATATGCTTACCGTTACTAGTCCAATCTTGATTCGGCGGCATTGTGGGATGAAGCGGCCCGGACCGACCTTACACGTACTCTTACGTGAGACAGGTTCCACCGACTGACATGGACTAGTTGCATAAGGTGGCTAGCGGGTGTCTGTCTCTCCCACTTTAGTCGGATCGGATTCGATGAAAAGGGTCCTTATGAAGGGTAAATAGAAATTGGCATATCACGTTGTGGTTTTTGCGTAGGTAAGAAACGTTCTTGCTAGAAACCCATAGCAGCGACGTAAAACATGCAAACAACAATTAGAGGACGTCTAACTTGTTTTTGCAGGGTATGCTATTTGATGTGATATGGCCAAAAGGATGTGATGAATGATATATGTGATGTATGAGATTGATCATGTTCTTGTAATGGGAATCACGACTTGCATGTCGATGACGTGACAACTTCATGGAGCCCCAAGATGGAGATCAAAGGAGCTATATGATATTGGCCATATCATGTCACTATTATTTGATTGCATGTGATGTTTATCATGTTTATACATCTTATTTGCTTAGAACGACGGTAGTAAATAAGATGATCCCTCATTAAAATTTCAAGAAAGTGTTCCCCCTAACTGTGCACCGTTGCGACAGTTCGTTGTTTCGAAGCACCACGTGATGATCGGGTGTGATAGATTCTAACGTTCACATACAACGGGTGTAAGACAGATTTACACACGCAATACACTTAGGTTGACTTGACGAGCCTAGCATGTGCATAGACATGGCCTCGGAACACAGAAGACCGAAAGGTCGAGCATGAGTCGTATAGAAGATACGATCAACATGAAGATGTACACCGATGTTGACTAGTCCGTCTCACGTGATGATCGGACACGGCCTAGTTGACTCGGATCATGTAATCACTTAGATGACCAGAGGGATGTCTATCTGAGTGGGAGTTCATAAGATGAACTTAATTATCATGAACATAGTCAAAAGATCTTCGCAAATTATGTCGTAGCTCGTGCTTCAGTTCTACTGTTTAGATATGTTCCTAGAGAAAAATTTAGTTGAAAGTTGATAGTAGAAATTATGCGGACTAGGTCCGTAAACTGAGGATTGTCCTCATTGCTTCATAGAAGGCTTATGTCCTTAATACACCGCTCAGTGTGCTGAACCTCGAACGTCGTCTGTGGATGTTGCGAACATCTGACATACACATTTTGATAACTACGTGATAGTTCAGTTAAACGGTTTAGAGTTGAGGCACCGAAGACGTTTTGAAACGTCGCGAAACATATGAGATGTTTCGAGGGCTGAAATTGGGACTTTAGGCTCGTGCCCACGTCAAGAGGTATAAGACCTCCGATGATTTTCGTAGCCTACAAACTAAGGAGAAAAGCTCAATTGTTGTGCTTGTGCTCAGATTGTCTGAGTACAACAATCGCTTGAATCGAGTGGGAGTTGATCTTCCAGATGAAATAGTGATGGTTCTCCGAAGTCATTACCACCAAGCTGCTTGAGCTTCGTGATGAACTATAATATATCAGGGACATATATGATGATCCTTGAGATATTCGCGATGTTTTACACCGCAAAAGTAGAGATCAAGAAGGAGCATCAATTGTTGATGGTTTGTGAAACCACTAGTTTCAAGGAGGGCAAGGGCAAAAGGGATGCTTCATGAAACGGCAAATCAGCTGCTGCTCTAGTGAAGAAACCCAAGGTTGAACCCAAACCCGAGACTAAGTGCTTCTGTAATAAGGGGAACAACCACTGGAGCAGAATTACCCTAGATACTTGGTAGATGAGAAGGCTATCGATAGAAGTATATTGGACATACATTATGCTAATGTGTACTTTACTAGTACTCCTAGTAGGACCAGGGTATTAGATACCGGTTCGGTTGCTAAGTGTTAGTAACTCGAAATAAAAGCTACGGAATAAATGGAGACTAGCTAAAGACGAGCTGACGATATGTGTTGGAAGTATTTCCAAGGTTGATCAAATATCATACGCTCCCTCTACCATCGAGATTGGTGTTTGCGTTGAGCATAGACATGATTGGATTATGTCTATCGCAATACGGTTATTCATTTAAGGAGAATAATGGTTACTCTGTTTATTTGAATAATACCTTCAATGGTCTTGCACCTAAAATGAATGGTTCATTGAATCTCGATCATAGTGATACACATGTTCATGCCAAAAGATATAAGATAGTAATGATAGTACCACCTACTTGTGGCACTGCCACTTAAGTCATATCGGTATAAAACGCATGAAGAAGCTCCATGTTGATGGATCTTTGGACTCACTCATTTTTGAAAGGATTGAGACATGCGAACCATGTTTTTTTTGGTAGATATGCATGAAGAAACTCTATACATATGGATCGTTTGGACTCACTTGATTTTGAATCACTTGAGACATGCAAATCATACCACATGGGCAAGATGACTGAAAAGCCTCGTTTTCAGTAAAATGGAACTAGAAAGCAACTTGTTGGAAGTAATACATTTTGATGTGTGCAGTCCATTGAGTGCTGAGGCGTGTAGTGGATATCGTTATGTTCTTACTTCACAGATGATTTGAGTAGATGTTGAGTATATTTACTTGATGAATCACGAGTCTGAATTATTGAAAGGTTCAAGTAATTTCAGGGTGAAGTTGAAAGATCGTCGTGACAAGAGGATAAAAGATCTATGATATGATCATAGAGATGAATATCTGAATTACGAGTTTGGCACAGAATTAAGACATTGTGGAAATTGTTTCACAACTAATACAGCCTGGAACACCATAGTGTGATGGTGTGTCCGAACATCATAACTGCACCCTATTGGATATGATGCATACCATGATGTCTCTCATTGAATTACCACAATAGTTTTATGGGTTAGGCATTGGAGACAACCACATTCACTTTAAATAGGGCACCACGTAATTCCGATGAGATGACACCATATGAACTATGGTTTAGAGAAACCTAAGCTGTCATTTCTTAAAAGTTTGGGGCTGCGACGCTTATATGAAAAATTTTCAGGCTGATAAGCTCAAACCCAAAGCGGATAAATGCATCTTCATAGGACACCCAAAACAGTTGGGTATACCTCCTGTCTCAGATCCGAAAGCAATAAGGGATTGTTTCTAGAATCGGGTCCTTTCTCGAGGAAAATTTTCTCTCGAAAGAATTGAGTGGGAGGTGGAGACTTGATGAGGCTATTGAACCGTCTCTTCAACTAGTGAGTGGCAGGGCACAGGAAGTTGTTCCTGTGGCACCTACACCAATTGAAGTGGAAGCTTATGATATTGATCATGAGACTTCGGATCAAGTCACTCCCAAACCTCGTAGGATGACAAGGATGCGTACTACTTCTGAGTGGTACGTAATCCTGTCTTGGAAGTCATGTTGCTAGACAACAATGAGCCTACAAGCTGTGGAGAAGTGATGGTGGGCCCGGATTCCGATAAATGGCTCGAGGCCATAAAATCCGAGAGAGGATCCATGTATGGAAACAAAGTGTAGACTTTGACAGAATAACTCGATGGTCGTGAGGCTGTTGAGTACAGATGGATTTTAAAAGGAAGACGGACAATGATGGTAAATGTCACCATTAAGAAAGCTCGACTTGTCGTTAAGATGTTTTCTGACAAGTTTAAGGAGTTGACTACGGTGAGACTTTCTCACTCGTAGCGATGCTAAGAGTCTGTTGGAATTATATTAGCGATTACTGCATCATTTATGAAATCTTGCAGATAGGATGTCAAAACATTGTTTCCTCAACGATTTTATTGAGGAAAGGTTGTATGTGATACAACCGGAAGGTTTTTGTCAATCCTGAAAGATGCTAATAAGTATGCAAAGCTCTAGTAATCCTTCTAGGGACTGGAGTAAGCATCTCGGAGTTGGAATGTAAGCTTTGATGATGATCAAAGATTTTGGGTTTATACAAAGTTTATGAGAAACTTGTATTTCCAAAGAAGTGAGTGGGAGCACTATAGAATTTCTGATGAATATATGTTGTTGACATATCGTTGATCAGAAATGACGTAGAATTTCTGGAAAGCATATAGGGTTATTTGGAAAGTGTTTTTCAATGGAAAGCCTGGATTAAGCTACTTGAGCATTGAGCAACAAGATCTATAAGGATAGATCAAAACGCTTAATGGTACTTTCAAATGAGCACATTCCTTGACATGATCTTGAAGGTGTTCAAGATGGATCAGTCAAAGAAGGAGTCCTTGCCTGAGTTGTAAGGTATGAAGTTAAGACTTAAAGCTCGACCATGGCAGAATAGAGAGAAAGGACGAAGGTCGTCCCCTATGCTTAAGACGTAGGCTCTACAATATGCTATGCTGTGTACCTCACCTGAAGTGTGCCTTGCCATGAGTCAGTCAAGGGGTACAAGAGTGATCCAAGAATGGATCATAGTACAGCGGTCAAAGTTATCCTTAGTGACTAGTGGACTAAGGAATTTTCTCGGTTATGGAGGTGATAAAGAGTTCGAAGTAAAGAATTACGTCGATGCAAGCTTAACACCTATCCAGATAGCTCTGAGTAGAGATACCGGATACGTATAATGGAGCAACAATTTAGAATAGCTCCAAGTAGAACAGTTATTTGGAATAGCTCCAAATAGAGCGTGGTAGCTGCATCTAGGAGATGACATAGAGATTTGTAAATCACACACGGATCTGAAAGGTTCAGACCCGTTGACTATAACCTCTCTCACAAGCATAACATGATCAAACCCAGAACTCATCGAGCGTTAATCACATGGTAAATGTGAACTAGATTATTGACTCTAGTAAACTCTTTGGGTGTTAGTCACATGGGGATGTGACCTTGAGTGTTAATCACATATCGATGTGAACTAGATTATTGACTCTAGTGCAAGTGGGAGACTGTTGGAAATATGCCCTAGAGGCAATAATAAATTGATTATTATTATATTTCCTTGTTCATGATAATCGTTTATTATCCATGCTATAATTGTATTGATAGGAAACTCAGATACATGTGTGGATACATAGACAACACCATGTCCCTAGTAAGCCTCTAGTTGACTAGCTCGTTGATCAATAGATGGTTACGGTTTCTTGACCATGGACATTGGATGTCATTGATAACGGGATCACATCATTAGGAGAATGATGTGATGGACAAGACCCAATCCTAAGCATAGAACTAGATCGTGTAGTTCGTATGCTAAAGCTTTTCTAATGTCAAGTATCATTTCCTTAGACCATGAGATTGTGCAACTCCCGGATACCGTAGGAGTGCTTTGGGTGTGCCAAACGTCACAACATAACTGGGTGGCTATAAATGTACACTACGGGTATCTCCGAAAGTGTCTGTTGGGTTGGCACGAATCGAGACTGGGATTTGTCACTCCGTGTGACGGAGAGGTATCTCTGGGCCCACTCGGTAGGACATCATCATAATGTGCACAATATGATCAAGGAGTTGATCACGGTATGATGTGTTACGGAACGAGTAAAGAGACTTGCCGGTAACAAGATTGAACAAGGTATCGGGATACCGACGATCGAATCTCGGGCAAGTATCGTACCGATAGACAAAGGGAATTGTATACGGGATTGATTAAGTCCTTGACATCGTGGTTCATCCGATGAGATCATCGTGGAACATGTGGGAGCCAACATGGGTATCCAGATCCCGCTATTGGTTATTGACCGGAGAACGTCTCGGTCATGTCTGCATGTCTGCCGAACCCGTAGGGTCTACACACTTAAGGTTCGATGATGCTAGGGTTATAAAGGAAGTTTGTATGTGGTTACCGAATGTTGTTCGGAGTCCCGGATGAGATCCCGGACGTGATGAGGAGTTCCAGAATGGTCCGGAGGTAAAGATTTATATATAGGAAATCCTGTTTCGGCCATCGGGACAAGTTTCGGGGTCATCGGTATTGTACCAGGACCACCAGAAGGGTCTCGGGGGTCCACCGGGTGGGGCCACCTGCCCCGGGGGGCCACATGGGCTGTAGGGGGTGCGCCTTGGCCTACATGGGCCAAGGGCACCAGCCCCAAGAGGCCTATGCGCCTAGGGTTTCAAGAAAGGAAGAGTCCCACAAAGGGAAGGCACCCCTAGGTGCCTTGGGGGGGAGGGAAACCTCCCTTGGCCGCCGCCCCCCTAGGAGATTGGATCTCCTAGGGCCGGTGCCCCCCCCCTTGGGCTCCCTATATATAGTGGGGAAGGAGGGCCTCTCAACACACACCTTTGCCTTTGGTGCAGCCCTCCCCTCTCCCAAGTCCTTCTCCTCTCCCGTGGTGCTTGGCGAAGCCCTGCAGGATTGCCACGCTCCTCCACCACCACCACGCCGTTGTGCTGCTGCTGGATGGAGTCTTCCTCAACCTCTCCTCCCCCCTTGCTGGATCAAGAAGGAGGAGATGTCGCTGCTCCGTACGTGTGTTGAACGCGGAGGTGCCGTCCGTTCGGCACTAGGATCTCCGATGATTTGGATCACGACGAGTACGACTCCATCAACCCCGTTCTCTTGAACGCTTCCGCTTAGCGATCTACAAGGGTATGTAGATCCACTCCTCCCTCGTTGCTAGATGACTCCATAGATAGATCTTGGTGACACCTAGGAAAATTTTTAATTTGTGCTACGTTCCCCAACACAAGCTACTCATCGAGAGCCCCCCTTGATAGTATGGCAATCGATCCTATAACCCGGTCTCCTAACTACCATCATGAGACCGGTAAAATAGAAAACCTATCAAGGGCAAACCTTTGCCTTGCACATGGTCCACTTGAGCTAGATGATGACGATCTTGACTCCCTCAAGTTGGACCACCTTTCTTGATTGTGTTGGCTCGATGAAGACTAGTTGATTGCTCCCCCATACTCCACTATGGGTGAGCCACTCTTCCGCACATCTTCACAAGTCCATTGTCACCACAATGGACGGCAAGATTCAAGCACTTGATCTCTTCGCGATGATCCACTTGAACTTGCACACGGCAATCTTGATGACGATCACCACTTGATGTCATCCTCTCCATGGGTTGAGTGATATATTCCTCTTGACACAAGCCCATGAACACGTACCTAACCCCATGTAGAACTCTCACATAGACCATGGGTTAGTACACAAAGCACAATGGACAATGCTTACCAAACCATGGGATCACTTGATTCCTCTCGGTACATCTTCTACGCTTTGTGAGTTGATCAACTTGATTCACTCTTGACTTAGTCTTGATCAACCTTGAATCTTTCCAACTCTCTTCATTTGGATGATGTCTTGAAGGTAAACATGAATGATCACACAATCTTCTTCTTCAAGACATGCTTGCAATAAGCTCAACTCTCACATGACCAATCTTTGGATAATTCCTTGAATAACACCTTGGTCGACACAAACTCTCCTTGAAATCAACACATGTACTCCAAGAAAAGCCTATGGACAAAACCTTCAAATATAACTCAAGGAAACCATTAGTCCATAGAGATTTTCATCAATTACCAAAACCAAACATGGGGGCACCGCATGTTCTTTTAGCTGGAATCTGCAAGCATTCAATAAACAGGAGAAGACAAGGCAATATGGGCTCTTTTGTCAGATAAACAATAATGCATATAAGAGCCACTTCAACAATTTAATTATGGTCTTCTCCTATCGACCCCCAAAGAAAAGAAAATAAATAAAACTATTTACACGGGAAAGCTCCCAACAAGCAAAAGAAGAACATGAAATCTTTTTGGGTTTTCTTTTTAATTACTACTACAAGCATGGAAAGTAAATTAATTAAAAGCTACAACTGATTTTTTTTGTTTTTCTTAAGGTTTATTAAACACACAAGAAGAAAGCATAAAAAGGAAAATAAATTAGCATGGATGATACAATGAAAAAGTATGAGCACCGACATCTAGCAATGAGTGTGTGAACATAAATGTAATGTTGGTGGGAAATACGTACTCCCCCAAGCTTAGGCTTTTGGCCTAAGTTGGTCTATGGCCACGGCTGGCCTGGCGGATATCCATAATAGTAGCTGGGGTCGTACTATGATGCAGCAGCTATCGCCTGCTGAGCTACAGCGTGGCGACGAGCGGGCTCCTCTCTCCTCTCGTACTCATCTGCCTCCTCTCTGGTAATAGTATATCCTCCTCTTGCCTGATAATCAAAGAAGGCAGGAGCAGGGAGAGTAATACAGACAACACGGTGTCTGTCAAAGATTAGTCGATACTGGAGAGGTGATTCATTCCTCTCGACAAACTGGTGGTGAACCATAGCATTAAAGTCTAGGTAAGCAGGAGGTAATTCATTATCATCTTCGCGTATGACTATACCAAGAAAATTAGCTATGCGGGTTGCATAAATTCCACCAAAGAAATATCCATTAAGTCTATTAAGATGCAACCTACGTGCAACAATGGCTCCCAAAATATATGATTTGTCTCCTAACACAGCACTCCTAAGAATACTAAGATCGGGGACACACATGTGACATGCCTGAAAGGATCGATATGGTTGACTAGAGGAGGGGGGTGAATAGGCAACTAACAATTTTTAGCTTTTCTTTAGCAATTTAAACTTTGCATCAAAGTAGGTTGTCTAGATATGCAACTAGATGAGCAACCTATATGATGCAACACGAATAGGAACACAAGCAAGCAAGATATATGAAACAAATAAGCTACACAAGTAAAGGCACGAGATAACCAAGAGTGGAGACGGTGGATACGAGGATGTGTTGCCAAAGTTCCTTCCCTTTGAGAGGAAGTACGTCTTCGTTGGAGCTGTCTGGAGGCACAATGCTCCCCAAGAAGCCACTAGGGCCACCGTAATCTCCTCACGCCCTCACACAATGCGAGATGCCATGATTCCACTATTGGTGCCCTTGGAGGCGGCGACCGAACCTTTACAAACGAGGTTGGGGCAATCTCCACAACTCAATTGGAGGCTCCCAACGACACCACGAAGCTTCACCACAATGGACTATGGCTTCGCGGTGACCTCAACCGTCTAGGATGCTCAAACACCCAAGTGTAACAAGATCCGCAAGGGATTAGTAGGGGGAATCAAATATCTCTTAGTGGAAGTGTAAATCGGGGCCTTCTCAACCACTCCCGAGCAAATCAACAAGTTTGGTTGGCTAGGGAGTGAGATCGGGCGAAAATGGAGCTTGGAGCAAAAATGGAGCTTTAATGGTGGAAGAGGTGAGTCAACGGGGAAGAAGGAGACCCTTTATATAGTGTGTGGAAAAGATCCAACCGTTACCCACCAACCAGCCCGCGGCCAGCGGTACTACCGCGCCTGGCCAGCGGTACTACCGCAAGGCCGCGTGGTACTACTGCTTGCAACCAAGCGGTACTACCGCATGGCAGTGCGGTACAACCATACCATCCCACAGTACTGCCGCGACCCCAGCACAGAAACAGACGCAACCTGGGGGCGGTACTTCCGCACGCGCGGTACTACCGCAAGGCAAAAGTCCCAGCCAGGGGGAAGGGGAACTTCCGTGCCTACTTCCGCAAATAAACGGAAGTAGCAAAAACCCGACACAGTAGTACTGCCGAGGGGCGGTACTACTGCCTGACCGCATAGCGCGGTACTACCGCACGGCGAAAGCGGAACTACCGCGGCAGGTGCGGATGTAAAAAATTACATCCGCTCCTACTACCGCAAGGGGGCGGCACTAGCCTGGTGGGCAGCGGTAGTGCGGCTCCAGGGGAGCGGTACTACCGTGAGCACCAGCGGTACTACCGCTCCACCGCGCGGTACTACCGTGGATGCCTACGGTACTACCGTTGATCCAGGAGCAGTACTACCGCAACCACAACAGCAGCCAGTCAAAGGAGGCAAGAAACACGGAGGAAGCTCCAAGGAAGAAGGAGGGGATAAAAGGAGACGTGTACGTGATGATTCCACCCAAACCTTTCCAACACGGACCCCCTCTTAATAGTACGGCTTTCCTACGACTCAAATCCACCAAAAAGAAACGTAGAAAAGACGTCGTCTTCGTTAGTCTTCGAGGGGCACCCAATCGTCTTGTGCCTAGCAAAGAAGTGTCTGGAAAAATCATGGCACACGATTAGTCCGCAAATGCGTTGTCATCAATCACCAAAACACTTAGGGATAAATATGTCCTTGCAATCCCCCCCTTTTTGGTGGATTGATGACAAAACGGGATTTGCACAAGGAAAAATACTATTAAGTAAAAGCAAACCCCTCCTCTCTATAATATAGACGGGCTCCCCCTAAATGTGTGCCACCTAGATGAGCATGAATACTAGGAACAGAGCTCCCCCTATATTATAGAGACAAGGCAAATTTATCACTAGACAAGATAGTACAAACATAAGATAACTAAGATAGATAGAGTGCATATGTCTTACACCATATGGAGGATAGGTCTCGAAGGCACAAACCGAACAAAAGCAAACGAGGCAAACGAGGTCCAAACGACAAAGCAAACAAACACACCAAGCACGACACAATGCAAATCCCTACACTATCTCCCCCTTTGGCATCGAGACGCCAAAAAGGCAGAGAGGACACCTACACACACGGGGTGGCTCAGGCAGAGAAGTCGTCCCACTGCTCCTCATGCTCCTCGTCAGACTCAGCGGCGGGGATAGTCTCCTCGATGTCATCCTCTGAACTGGTCCACTTGTAGCCCTGCTTTGACATCCAGGCAGCCTCAGGTGTGATGACATCCTCAGACCCGCCAGATACATCCTCTCCAAAGAGCCTCATCACCTTCTTGTCACGGCGGCGACTCTCCTTGTTAGTCACGTGAGCCCTGTACTGTCCCTTCGCCTGCATGCAGAAGAGAGTCTTCATCTTGTCCTTCAGCTTCTTGGCCCATGACGGCTTAGAGGAAGAAGTGGTGGACCTAGCAGCACGGTCCTCAGCAGCAGTCTCAGCAGCAGCAGCCTCCCCCTCACCAGCAGCCCTCCTAGCAGAAGATGCCTTAGCACGGGTAGTGGTGTTGGCCCAGTTGGGCTTGACGCGGAGGCTGATGGACTCATGGTGAATACAGTCTAGAGCAAGGAACTCATCACCTGGATACGTCTTCTCCCAAGTGGTGGAGAGCAGCAGAAACAGGTACGGTCCATAGATAGGTACCTTGCGAGTGAACACCGCAAACCGAAGCTCACACCACATGATGTGTGAGACATCAAGTGGATGAGTCTGAGAAGTACGTGCCTCTGCACACAAGAGCAACATGTCCACTAGATATGCATGAACCTTGTCCTTGTCGCTAATGCGTGGGAACAGAGTGTTGCGGAAGACGCGATGCATGATATCCAGAAAGGAGTTCAACACCCAAGATGACTTGCCATTGGGGAGTACCTTCTCAACAAGGAAGGGCTAAAGCTGGTTCTTGTTGGCAGACTCAGAGTTGGCATGGGGGCGAATGCCAATGGGGGTGTGAAGCCCGTCATCAAGAATGTGCAGCAGATCCATGAACTCTTTCCATGTAGCAGACAACTGACGGCCATTGGTCATCCAGGTCATCCTCCGCTCCTCCCCGGGATGAAAGTACACTGAGGCAAAGAACTGACAGATAAGCTCAGGGTCATAGTCAAGGTGAAAGGAGATCACCGGCTCAATAGCAAACTGCTCCACCAAGTCCAGAGCCTTTCCAAAATAGTCACGAAACTTGTCTTTCCGCAGGTGATGCATGTCTATCCACTTGACATCCATGAAGGTATTCTGCTTGTTCTTGATCACATCCAGATAGATGAGAGCCTGTTGCTTGGTCCAGAACAACTCGGTGCCTCTGAGGATAGCCCGAGGATTCACATAGGGATTGATCTTCCGGCGCTCGACATACTCAGTGGTTGAAATCTCGTCCATGCCCTTAGCCGGTTCCTTTTGCTTGCTGGCAGTGGTCTTGACATTGCGCTTGGGGGCATTGGAGCCTCTGGGGCTTCATCTTGGGGGTTGCGCAGACGCTTGGAGCCAGTGTCACGACTGGGATTGGAACGGCGAGAGCCACCACCTGAGACACAGAACGCAAAAACACCCACAACAGCCAAGAGAGATTAATGCAAAGACCACAACAAAGCAAGTGAAACAAGTAGAAAGCACACATGATAAATGCCTAGAGAGAAATTTGATCCCTACGGTAGTACTGCCAAGAGCTGCGGAGCTAAGAGAGTAGTACGGCTCTTAGACGCGGTAGTACCGTGCAAGATCACGGTAGTACCGGGTGTAGGAGCGGTAGTATGACCTTAGCGCCGCGGCCGGCGCGGTAGTACCGCGTCTGCGGAGCGGTAGTACCGCATGGTACGGTAGTACCACATGGTACGGTAGTACCGCACCTGACGGGCGGTAGTACCGCAAGAGCGGTAGTACCGCACATCAGGCACGGTAGTACCGCACCGCGTCAGATCTGAACTGGTTCAAATCTGAGAAAGCCCGCAAAACCACGGCGGTACTACGGTTGGACAAAGCTACCACAAGACAGCATATCAAGTATGTTTCCTACGCATCACGACTCTCCTACATCCTACTCTTGCATAGATTTGGCCTAAAATCTCAAGAACGACAAGTTTCTCCCCAAAATCCTAGAAGCAAGAGAACAACCAAGAAAAATAGGGATTTGGGGAAAAACCTTGGTCCATGGCAAGAGGAAGTGGTGGGGAACGATCCCACCGGTCGGAATCCGAGGAGAGTGGCCGGAGACGGAGATCCAGCGAGGGCCTCCAGCGCCGTTCTTGAGAGGGAGAGACGTGGAGAGAGAGACAATGAATGGGTATGGGGAGTTGGAACTCCCCTGCCCGAGTCATAACCCCCACGCGCCCTTGACGGCGCGGTAGTACCGTGCCCAAACACAGTAGTACCGCACGGTGTGGTACTTCCGAAATACCGCACCAGAGCGGTAGTACCGTGCTGTGGCGCGGTAGTACCGTGCCTCCCAAAGAGGTAGTACCGCGCCCAGACGCGGTAATACCGTGGGCTCACGAAGATGCATGTTTCGAGCGCGAAAAACTGGATCTTTACACAAACCACTCCGAGCCAACATGACACCACAAGACCACGCAACACACAAAACCAGAAAGGCACACGATAGACGAACCAACCACGAGACACCAACTCTCCAAAAGAGAGGGCGGTGGCCGTAGCCACCTATGTTTGAGTCAATTGGTATGGCACCACGAAGAATTATCCTTGGGTCCATGACCAAAACTCGTCTTTGAAGCACAAGTACCATCAAACATGGCTAATGTGAAAGACTTGATTGATTTATGCATAATGGGGGGAGGGAGAGTTCATTGAGAGAACATCACTCCCCCTATGTCTATGCCTATATCTAAATAGGACAACACATTGAGTATGGTGGGATGTGCAAGGGTTCAAGCAACATTGCTTGAATCGATGATATTTAGCTCATGCCTTAACTCGTGAAATCTTGCTTCATCCAAGGGCTTCGTGAAGATATCTGCAAGGTTATCATGAGTGTTGACGTAGTTGAGCTTGATCTGTCCTCGCCTAATGTGATCCCGGATGAAGTGATACCGGATCTCAATATGCTTCATCTTGAAGTGTTGCACCGGGTTGAGATAGATCTTGATGGCACTTTCATTGTCACACCAAAGAGGCACTTTGTCACAAGTGACGCCATAATCCTTTAAAGTTTGCCTCATCCATAAGAGTTGTGCATAACAACTACCAGCCGCCACATACTCCGCTTTGGTGGACGAGAGAGACACACAACTTTGCTTTTTGGAAGACCAACTTACCAAAGAGCAACCAAGGAATTGGCACCCTCCAGAAGTGGACTTCCTATCCACTTTATCTCCCGCCCAATCGGAATCCGAGTACCCTACAAGCTTGAAGTTTGATCCTCTTGGGTACCATAAGCCAAAGTTTGGGGTATGAGCCAAATATCGAAAGATTCGTTTGACCACCACATAGTGACTTTCCTTAGGTGCGGCTTGAAACTGTGCACAAATTCCCACACTCAGCATGATGTCCGGTCTAGATGCATAAAGGTAAAGCAAGGATCCAATCATGGAACGATATACCTTTTGATCCACCACTTTACCATTGGGATCTAAGTCAAGTTGGCACTTGGTGGGCATTGGAGTGGAAGCCGGCTTGACATCACTTAACTTGAATCTCTTGAGCATGTCTTGAGTGTATTTGGATTGATTGATGAAGGTTCCTTCTCTTCTTTGCTTCACTTCGAACCCTAGAAAGAACTTCAACTCTCCCATGGAGGACATCTCGAACTTTGAGGTCATGAGAGCGGCAAATTCCTCATTGAAAGCTTTGTTAGGAGAACCAAAGATAATATCATCAACATATAATTGGCACACAAACAACTCCCCTTTGACCTTCTTAGTAAAAAGAGTGGGGTCGATTAGCCCAACTTCAAAACCACGGTCTTGTAACAACTCGGTAAGGTGGTCATACCACGCACGTGGGGCTTGTTTAAGGCCATAGAGTGCCTTATCGAGTTGATACACATGATCGGGAAAGTAGGGATCCTCGAACCCAGGGGGTTGCTTGACGTAAACCAATTCATTAATGGGACCATTAAGAAAAGCACTCTTCACATCCATTTGTTGTAACTTAAAGTTATGATGAGAAGCATATGCAATCAACATGCGAATGGATTCAAGACGAGCAACGGGAGCAAAGGTTTCACCGTAGTCGATACCCTCGACTTGGGAGTCGCCTTGTGCTACCAAATGAGCCTTGTTGCGAATGATAATCCCATGGGCATCTTGCTTGTTCTTGAATATCCACTTGGTTCCGATGACATTGTGGTTCCCTGTTGGCCTTGGCACCAATCTCCACACTTTGTTGAGTTCTTCGTGCATGGCATTGAGCCAATCCGGATCTTCTAGCACCTCATAGACCTTGTGGGGTTCCACACAAGAGACAAATGTGTGATGCTCACAATAATTTGCTAATTGTCTACGAGTGCTTACCCCCTTTCTTAAGCTTCCAAGCACATTCGTCATGAGATGATCCTTGGTGGAGAGCTTGGAAGCAACCTTGGCGGCACGACGCTCTAATTCCTCCTCGGTGGTGAGTTGAGGAGCGGTTACTTGATCATCTTGAGCGCCGTCATGAACTTGTTCTTGATCTTGAACTTGCTTGGGGGAGAGAACTTGACCTTGGGCATCACTTGGTGTGTCCACACCGTCTTGAGTATGATCTTGCCCTTGGTCTTGTTCATGAGGTTGAGGGCCTTCACTTTGTTCTCCGGAAGCGTGTGGGCCTTGGGTTGGTGATGGCTCCACTTGAGTGGAGCATTGTCCTTCTCCTTCGGCCACAAGGGGTTCCTCAATGGGTAGGATGAAACCAACACCCATTCTTCTTATGGCTTGAGGAGGAATTTCATCACCTACATCACAAGTGCCACTTTGCTCCACTTGGGAGCCGTTATTCTCATCAAACTCCACGTTACACGTCTCCTCAATAAGTCCCGTGGATTTATTGAGGACACGGTAAGCATGAGAGTTTGTAGCATAACTAACAAATATGCCCTCATAAGCTCTAGCCTCAAATTTAGACAACCGAACACCTTTCTTGAGAATGAAACACTTACACCCGAATACCCGGAAGTACTTGAGGTTGGGCTTGTTACCGGTGAGTATTTCATATGGAGTCTTGTTCAAGCCCTTGCGGAGGTAGAGCCGATTTGATGCATGACACGCGGTGTTGATGGCTTCGGCCCAAAAGTTGTACGGAGACTTGAACTCCGCCATCATGGTCCTTGTCGCATCCATCAACGTCCGGTTCTTCCTCTCCGCAACACCGTTTTGTTGAGGGGTGTAGGGTGCAGAATATTGATGCTTGATTCCCTCGTCACTAAGAAACTCATCCAAGGTGTAGTTCTTGAACTTGGTGCCGTTGTCACTTCTTATTGTCAAGATCTTTGCATTGTGTTGACGTTGTGCTTCATTTGCAAAGTCAATTACGATTTGTTGGGTCTCGCTCTTCCTCTTGAAGAAATACACCCACGTGTACCTTGAGTAGTCATCCACAATCACCAAGCAATACTTCCTACCTCCAAGACTATCGAAGGATGGAGGCCCAAAGAGATC
This sequence comes from Triticum dicoccoides, assembly GCF_002162155.2. NCBI lineage: Eukaryota > Viridiplantae > Streptophyta > Magnoliopsida > Poales > Poaceae > Triticum > Triticum dicoccoides. Next base: position 556,703,248 of record NC_041386.1, on the reverse strand, counting down.
CATGTGAAGGAGCTCCAAAGGCCTCTTTGAATAAATGATAGTCGTGGGAGGGTGAGCCTTCTCATGTAGATTTCCTTCGATACAGGCACTGCAAGCACGATCTTTAGCAAAACTAACATTCATTAGTCCATGGACATGGTCCCCCTTGAGGAGACTTTGCAAAGATCTCATATTGACATGGGATAAACGGCGATGCCAAAGCCATCCCACATCAACTTTAGCCATTAGGCATGTCGCGGTCTTAGTGGGTCGCTCCGAAAAGTTAATCACATATAGGCCGTTCTCGACATGCCCAACAAAGGCTACTTTAAGAGTCTTGCTCCACAAGAGGGCCACGGTATCGATATCAAAGAAAGTGGCAAAGCCCATGATAGCAAGTTGACGAACGGAAAGTAAATTGTATGCAAGGGACTCAACAAGCATGACCTTCTCGATCGTGAGATCATGAGAGATGACCACCTTGCCAAGTCCCAATATCTTAGAAGATGAGGCGTCACCCCACTCGACATTGGTGGGCATAGATGGAACCTTGTGCACGTCCACCACCAAGTCCTTGCTTCCGGTCATATGATTTGTAGCTCCGCTATCGAGCAACCATGATCCCCCACCGGAAGCAAACACCTACAAGAGATCAATGCTTGGTTTTAGGTACCCATTTTGTAATGGGTCCTTTGATGTTAGTAACAAGGGTTTTTGGAACCAAATAGACCATTCAATGTATTCATGAAGAGAACCAACAAATTTGTCATAAACATGCCCATCACTAGCACGGCATAACACATAAGAAGGGTTAAAATCGCCGGCTTTGTTGAGAGGGATGGCATTGCCCTTCTTGACATTATTCTTCTTCTTCTCCTCAGGGGCACTCTCTCCCTCCCTCACAAAGGTTTGCATGAGGGGAGGAGGTCATTTGGTCTTGTCATTCTTCTTCTTGTTCTTGGAGTCGGGCACGTACCCAACCCCTTCCTTGGCCACACCTCCCTTTTGGTTGATCAAGAGATCGTTGAGGTTCTTCTTGCCTTGCATGCAAGTTGCAAGACCTCTCTCAAGTTGCTCCTTCAACTTCGCATTTTCCTCAACAAGATGTATATGCTCACAACACGGGTTAGTAGCATTTGCATTATCTATTAAAACCATATGAGGAAAAGTTGCTTTCTCCTTAGTTAGCTTCACTTGGAGTTGATCATGAGACTCCTTGAGACTAGTGTGAATACCCTTCAAGGCCTTATGGGCCTTGTCAAGTATATCAAACTCCTCTTTGAGTCTAGCAAGATCAACCCCGAGTTTGGCCTTCTCAGAATTTAGCACACGAGAAACAATGAGGGCATGATCATAATCTTTCTTTAACTTAGCATGATCAACGTTGTGTGACTCCTCAAGAGCCAAACGAAGACCACACTCTTCCTCAAGAGCATTGTAAAGATCCGAAATCTCATAGGCATAGTCACGACTATACCCTTCCATCTTAGAGATGGTGTCTTCGTGAGCCTCGATCATGTCATTGGCCTGACCCAGTTGTTCCAAGAGAGCAACAAAGTGCTTCTTGGATTTTCCCTTGAGTTTGCCCATAAAGGCCTCAAACTCGTTAGCCTCCACGTTAGCTCCCTCAAGTTCATTAATGCTATCCGTTGGGGAAGGATGGTTAATGATGGTAGTTTTGATGTTGGAGGTTACCTTGTTAGTGGCTTTAGCCATGAGGCACTTGGCGGTGATGCTCTCGTTGGGTGAGTCGAAGAGAGACACCCGTGACGTTGTTACAATGGCAACGGAGGCCATGGCAACCGACTCATTGTTGGAAATATGCCCTAGAGGCAATAATAAAAGCATTATTATTATATTTCCTTGTTCATGATAATTGTCTTTATTCATGCTATAATTGTGTTATCCGGAAATCGTAATACATGTGTGAATAATAGACACCAACATGTCCCTAGTAAGCCTCTAGTTGACTAGCTCGTTGATCAATAGATAGTCATGGTTTCCTGACTATGGACATTAGATGTCATTGATAACGAGATCACATCATTAGGAGAATGATGTGATGGACAAGACTCAATCCTAAACATAGCATAAGATCGTATAGTTCGTTTGCTAGAGTTTTTCCAATGTCAAGTATCTTTTCCTTAGACCATGAGATTGTGTAACTCCTGGATACCGTAGGAGTGCTTTGGGTGTACCAAACGTCACAACGTAACTGGGTGACTATAAAGGTATACTACGGGTATCTCCGAAAGTGACTGTTGGGTTGACACGGATCAAGACTGGGATTTGTCACTCCATATGACGGAGAGGTATCATTGGGCCCACTCAGTAATGCATCATCATAATGAGCTCAAAGTGACCAAGTGTCTGGTCACGGGATCATGCATTACGGTATGAGTAAAGTGACTTGCCGGTAACGAGATTGAACGAGGTATTGGGATACCGGCAATCGGATCTCGGGCAAGTAACATACCGATTGACGAAGGGAATTGTATGCGGGATTGATTGAATCCTCGACATCGTGGTTCATCCGATGAGATCATCGAGGAGCATGTGGGAGCCAACATGGGTATCCAGATCCCGCTGTTGGTTATTGGCCGGAGAGTCGTCTCGGTCATGTCTACATGTCTCCCGAACCCGTAGGGTCTACACACTTAAGGTTTGGTGACGCTAGGGTTGTAGGGATATGTATATGCAGTAACCTGAATGTTGTTCGGAGTCCCGGATGAGATCCCGGACGTCACGAGGAGTTCCGGAATGGTCCGTAGGTAAAGAATTATATATAGGAAGTGCTATTTCGGGCATCGGGACAAGTTTCGGGGTCACCGGTATTGTACCGGGACCGCCGGAAGGGTCCCGGGGGTCCACCGGGTGGGGCCACCTGCCCCGGGGGGCACATGGGCTGTAGGGGTGTGCGCCTTGGCCTGTATGGGCCAAGGGCACCAGCCCCAAGAGGCCCATGCGCCAAAAGATCAAGAAAGGAAGAGTCCTAAAGGGGGAAGGCACCTCCTAGGTGCCTTGGGGAGGAGGGATTCCCCCCTTGGCCGCCGCCCCCCCTAGGAGATTGCATCTCCTAGGGCCGGCGCCCCCCCAGGCTCCCTATATATAGTGGGGGAAGGAGGGCCTCTCACCCCACGCCTTTGGTGCCTCCCTCTCCCTCTCCAACACATCCTCCTCCTCCATAGTGCTTGGCGAAGCCCTGCCGGAGTACTGCAGCTCCATCACCACCACGCCGTCGTGCTGTTGCTGGAGCCATCTTCCTCAACCTCTCCTTCCCCCTTGCTGGATCAAGAAGGAGGATATGTCACGCTGACCGTACGTGTGTTGAACACGGAGGTGCCGTCCGTTCGGCGCTAGGATCTCCGGTGATTTGGATCACGTCGAGTACGACTTCCTCATCCCCGTTCTTTGAACGCTTCCGCGCGTGATCTACAAAGGTATGTAGATGCAATCCAATCACTCATTGCTAGATGAACTCCTAGATGGATCTTGGTGAGACCACAGGAAAAATTTTGTTTTCTGCAACGTTCCCCAACAGTGGCATCATGAGCTAGGTCTATGCGTAGTTCTCTTGCACGAGTAGAACACAATTTGTTGTGGGCGTTGATGTTGTCAACTTTCTTGCCGCTACTTGTCTTATCTTGCTTCAACGGTATTGTGGGATGAAGCGGCCCGAACCAACCTTACACGTACGCTTACGTGAGACCGGTTCCACCGACTAACATGCACAAGTTGCATAAGGTGGCTGGCGCGTGTCTGTCTCTCCCACTTTAGTTGGAGCGGATTCGATGAAAAGGGTCCTTATGAAGGGTAAATAGAATTTGACAAATCACGTTGTGGCTTTCACGTAGGTAAGAAAACATTCTTGCTAGAACCCTATTTCAGCCACGTAAAACTTGCAACAACAATTAGAGGACGTCTAACTTGTTTTTGCAGCTAGTGCTTTGTGATATGATATGGCCAAAGTTGTGATGAATGATGAATGATATATATGTGATGTATGAGATGTTCATGCTATTGTAATAGGAATCACGACTTGCATGTCGATGAGTATGACAACCGGCAGGAGCCATAGGAGTTGTCTTTATTTTTTGTATGACCTCCGTGTCATTGAGAAACGCCATATAAATTACTTTACTTTATTGCTAAACGCGTTAGCCATAGTAGTAGAAGTAATAGTTGGCGAGCAACTTCATGGAGACACGATGATGGAGATCATGATGATGGAGATCATGGTGTCATGCCGGTGACAAGATGATCATGAAGCCCCAAGATGGAGATCAATGGAGCTATGTGATATTGGTCATATCATGTCACTATTATTATTTGATTGCATGTGATGTTTATCATGTTTTTGCATCTTGTTTGCTTAGAACGACGGTAATAAATAAGATGATCCCTCATAATAATTTCAAGAAAGTGTTCCCCCTAACTGTGCACCGTTGCGACAGTTCATTGTTTCGAAGCACCACGTGATGATCGGGTGTGATAGATTCCAACATTCACATACAACGGGTGTAAGACAGATTTACACATGCAAACACTTAGGTTGACTTGATGAGCCTAGCATGTACAGACATGGCCTCGGAACACAGAAGACCGAAAGGTCGAGCATGAGTCGTATAGAAGATACGATCAACATGAAGATGTTCACCGATGTTGACTAGTCCGTCTCACATGATGATCGGACACGGCCTAGTTAACTCGGATCATGTTATACTTAGATTACAGGAGGTATGTCTATCTAAGTGGGAGTTCATTGAATAATTTGATTAGATGAACTTAATTATCATGAACTTAGTCTAAAATTTTACAATATGTCTTGTAGATCAAATGGCCAACGTAGTCCTCAACTTCAACGCGTTCCTAGAGAAAACCAAGCTGAAAGACGATGGCAGCAGCTACACGGACTGGGTCCGGAACCTGAGGATCATCCTCATAGTTGCCAAGAAAGATTATGTCCTACAAGCACCGCTGGGTGACGCACCTGTTCTCCCTGCAGAACAAGACGTTATGAATGCTTGGCAGGCACGTACCGATGACTACTCCCTCGTTCAGTGCGGCATGCTTTACAGCTTAGAGCCGGGGCTCCAAAAGTGTTTTGAGAGACACGGAGCATATGAGATGTTCGAAGAGCTGAAAATGGTTTTCCAAGCTCATGCCCGGGTCGAGAGATATCACGTCTCCGACAAGTTCTTCAGCTGTAAGATGGAGGAAAACAGTTCTGTCAGTGAGCACATACTCACTATGTCTGGGTTGCATAACCGCTTGACTCAGCTGGGAGTTAATCTCCCGGATGATGCGGTCATTGACAGAATCCTTCAGTCGCTTCCACCGAGCTACAAGAGCTTTGTGATGAACTTCAATATGCAGGGGATGGAAAAGACCATTCCTGAGGTATTTGCAATGCTGAAATCAGCAGAGGTAGAAGTCAAAAAGGAACATCAAGTGTTGATGGTGAATAAAACCACTAAGTTCTAGAAAGGCAAGGGTAAGAAAACCTTCAAGAAAGACGGCAAGGGAGTTGCCGCGCCCGGCAAGCAAGCTCCCGGGAAGAAGCCAAAGAATGGACCCAAGCCCGAGACTGAGTGTTTTTATTGCAAGGAAAGTGGTCACTGGAAGCGGAACTGCCCCAAATACTTAGCAGACAAGAAGGCCGGCAAAACAAAAGGTATATGTGATATACATGTAATTGATGTGTACCTTACCAGTACTCGTAGTAGCTCCTGGGTATTTGATACCGGTGCAGTTGCTCACATTTGTAACTCAAAGTAGGAGCTGCGGAATAAGCGGAGACTGGCGAAGGACGAGGTGACGATGCGCGTCGGGAATGGTTCCAAGGTCGATGTGATCGCCGTCGGCACGCTACCTCTACATTTACCTACGGGATTAGTTTTGAACCTCAATAATTGTTATTTAGTGCCAAGTTTGAGCATGAACATTGTATCAGGATCTCGTTTAATTCAAGATGGCTACTCATTTAAATCCGAGAATAATGGTTGTTCTATTTATATGAGAGATATGTTTTATGGTCATGCTCCGATGGTGAATGGTTTATTCTTAATGAATCTCGAGCGTAATGCTACACATATTCATAGTGTGAATACCAAAAGATGTAAGATTGATAATGATAGTCCCACATACTTGTGGCACTGCCGCCTTGGTCACATAGGTGTCAAACGCATGAAGAAGCTCCATGCCGATGGACTTTTGGAGTCTCTTGATTACGAATCATTTGACATGTGCGAACCATGCCTCATGGGTAAAATGACCAAGACTCCATTCTCAGGAACAATGGAGCGAGCAACCAACTTATTGGAAATCATACATACTGATGTGTGCAGTCCAATGAGTGTTGAGGCTCGCGGTGGCTATCATTATGTTCTCACCCTCACTGATGACTTGAGTAGATATGGGTATGTCTACTTAATGAAACACAAGTCTGAGACCTTTGAAAAGTTCAAGGAATTTCAGAGTGTGGTTGAGAATCAACGTGACAGGAAAATCAAGTTCCTGCGATCAGATTGTGGAGGAGAATACTTGAGTCATGAGTTTGGCACACACTTAAGAAAATGTGGAATAGTTTCACAACTGATGCCGCCTGGAACACCTCAGCGTAATGGTGTGTCCGAACGTCGTAATCGCACTCTATTAGATATGGTGCGATCTATGATGTCTCTTACCGATTTACCGCTATCTTTTTGGGGGTATGCTTTAGAGACTGCCGCATTCACTTTAAATAGGGCTCCATCGAAATCCGTTGAGACGACACCGTATGAATTATGGTTTGGGAAGAAACCTAAGCTGTCGTTTCTAAAAGCTTGGGGATGCGATGCTTATGTCAAGAAACTTCAACCTGAAAAGCTCGAACCCAAATCGGAAAAATGCCTCTTCATAGGATACCCTAAAGAAACTATTGGGTATACCTTCTACCTCAGATCCGAAGGCAAGATCTTGTTGCCAAGAATGGGTCCTTTCTAGAGAAAGAGTTTCTCTCGAAAGAAGTAAGTGGGAGGAAAGTAGAACTTGATGAAGTATTACCTCTTGAACCGGAAAATGGCGCAACTCAAGAAAATGTTCCTGAGGTGCTTGCACCGACTAGAGAGGAAGTTAATGATGATGATCATGAAACTTCAGATCAAGTTGCTACTGAACTTCGTAGGTCCACAAGGACACGTTCCGCACCAGAGTGGTACGGCAACCCTGTCTTGGAAATCATGTTGTTAGACAACGGTGAACCTTTGAACTATGAAGAAGCGATGGCGGGCCCGGATTCCGACAAATGGCTAGAAGCCATGAAATCCGAGATAGGAACCATGTATGAAAATGAAGTATGGACTTTGACTGACTTGCCCATTGAGCGGCGAGCCATAGAAAATAAATGGATCTTTAAGAAGAAGACAGACGCGGATGGTAATGTGACCATCTATAAAGCTCGCCTTGTCGCTAAGGGTTATCGACAAGTTCAAGGGGTTGACTACGATGAGACTTTCTCACCGGTAGCGAAGCTAAAGTCCGTCCGAATCATGTTAGCAATTGCCGCATTCTATGATTATGAGATATGGCAAATGGACGTCAAAACGGCATTCCTTAATGGTTTCCTTAAGGAAGAATTGTATATGATGCAGCCGGAAGGTTTTGTCGATCCTAAGAATGCTAACAAGGTGTGCAAGCTCCAACGCTTGATTTATGGGCTGGTGCAAGCATCTCGGAGTTGGAACATTCGCTTTGATGAGATGATCAAAGTGTTTGGGTTTACACAGACTTATGGAGAAGTCTGCTTTTACAAGAAAATGAGTGGGAGCTCTGTAGCATTTCTCATATTATATGTAGATGACATACTTTTGATGGGAAATGATATAGAACTCTTGGACGGCATTAAGGCCTACTTGAATAAGAGTTTTTCAATGAAGGACCTTGGAGAAGCTGCTTATATATTAGGCATCAAGATCTACAGAGACAGATCAAGACGCCTCATAGGTCTTTCACGGAGTACGTACCTTGACAAGATATTGAAGAAGTTCAAGATGGATCAGTCTAAGAAGGGGTTCTTGCCTGTGTTGCAAGGTGTGAAATTGAGCTCAGCTCAATGTCCGACCACGGCAGAAGATATAGAAGAGATGAGTGTCATCCCCTATGCCTCAGCCATAGGTTCTATTATGTATGCCATGCTGTGTACCAGACCTGATGTAAACCTTGCCGTAAGTTTGGTAGGTAGGTACCAAAGTAATCCCGGCAAGGAACACTGGACAGCGGTCAAGAATATCCTGAAGTACCTGAAAAGGACTAAGGAAATGTTTCTCGTCTATGGAGGTGACGAAGAGCTCGTCGTAAAGGGTTACGTCGACGCTAGCTTCGACACAGATCTGGATGACTCAAAGTCACAAACCGGATACGTGTATATTTTGAATGGTGGGGCAGTAAGCTGGTGCAGTTGCAAGCAGAGCATCATGGCGGGATCTACATGTGAAGCGGAGTACATGGCAGCCTCGGAGGCAGCGCATGAAGCAATTTGGGTGAAGGAGTTCATCACCGACCTAGGAGTCATACCCAATGCGTCGGGGCCAATCAAACTCTTCTGTAACAACATTGGAGCTATTGCACTTGCCAAGGAGCCCAGGTTTCACAAGAAGACAAGGCACATCAAGCGTCGGTTCAACTCCATTCGTGAAAATGTTCAAGATGGAGACATAGATATTTGTAAAGTACATACGGACCTGAATGTAGCAGACCCGTTGACTAAACCTCTCCCTAGAGCAAAACATGATCAACACCAGAATTCCATGGGTGTTCGATTCATCACAACGTAACTAGATTATTGACTCTAGTGCAAGTGGGAGACTGTTGGAAATATGCCCTAAGGCAATAATAAAAGCATTATTATTATATTTCCTTGTTCATGATAATTGTCTTTATTCATGCTATAATTGTGTTATCCGGAAATCGTAATACATGTGTGAATAATAGACACCAACATGTCCCTAGTAAGCCTCTAGTTGACTAGCTCGTTGATCAACAGATAGTCATGGTTTCCTGACTATGGACATTAGATGTCATTGATAACGAGATCACATCATTAGGAGAATGATGTGATGGACAAGACCCAATCCTAAACATAGCATAAGATCATATAGTTCGTTTCTAGAGTTTTTCCAATGTCAAGTATCTTTTCCTTAGACCATGAGATCGTGTAACTCCCGGATACCGTAGGAGTGCTTTGGGTGTACCAAACCTCACAACGTAACTGGGTGACTATAAAGGTATACTACGGGTATCTCCGAAAGTGACTGTTGGGTTGACACGGATCAAGACTGGGATTTGTCACTCCATATGACGGAGAGGTATCACTGGGCCCACTCGGTAATGCATCATCATAATGAGCTCAAAGTGACCAAGTGTCTGGTCACGGGATCATGCATTACGGTACGAGTAAAGTGACTTGCCGGTAACGAGATTGAACGAGGTATTGGGATACCGACGATCGGATCTCGGGCAAGTAACATACCGATTGACGAAGGGAATTGTATGCGGGATTGATTGAATCCTCGACATCGTGGTTCATCCGATGAGATCATCGAGGAGCATGTGGGAGCCAACATGGATATCCAGATCCCGCTGTTGGTTATTGGCCGGAGAGTCGTCTCGGTCATGTCTACATGTCTCCCGAACCCGTAGGGTCTACACACTTAAGGTTCGGTGACGCTAGGGTTGTAGGGATATGTATATGCAGTAACCCGAATGTTGTTCGGAGTCCCGGATGAGATCCTGGACGTCACGAGGAGTTCCGGAATGGTCTGGAGGTAAAGAATTATATATAGGAAGTGCTATTTCGGGCATCGGGACAAGTTTCGGGGTCACCGGTATTGTACCGGGACCACCGGAAGGGTCCCGGGGGTCCACCGGGTGGGGCCACCTGCCCCGGGGGGGCACATGGGCTGTAGGGGTGTGTGCCTTGGCCTATATGGGCCAAGGGCACCAGCCCCAAGAGGCCCATGCGCCAAGAGATCAAGAAAGGAAGAGTCCTAAAGGGGGAAGGCACCTCCTAGGTGCCTTGGGGAGGAGGGATTCCTCCCTTGGCCGGCGCCCCCCCCTAGGAGATTGCATCTCCTAGGGCCGGCGCCCCCCTAGGCTCCCTATATATAGTGGGGGAAGGAGGGCCTCTCACCCCACGCCTTTGGTGCCTCCCTCTCCCTCTCCAACACATCCTCCTCCTCCATAGTGCTTGGCGAAGCCCTGCCGGAGTACTGCAGCTCCATCACCACCATGCCGTCGTGCTGCTGCTGGAGCCACTCTTCCTCAAACTCTCCTTCCCCCTTGCTGGATCAAGAAGGAGGAGACGTCACGCTGACCGTACGTGTGTTGAACGCGGAGGTGCCGTCCGTTCGGCGCTAGGATCTCCGGTGATTTGGATCACGTCGAGTACGACTTCCTCATCCCTGTTCTTTGAACGCTTCTGCGCGTGATCTACAAAGGTATGTAGATGCAATCCAATCACTCGTTGCTAGATGAACTCCTAGATGGATCTTGGTGAAACCGTAGGAAATTTTTTGTTTTATGCAACGTTCCCCAACACTCATCATCTTCATCATCATCCTCATTGTACTCTTCTTGCACAACCAAAGCCTTGGGAGGAGTCTTCTTGGTGAAGTTGTTCTTGTTGGGGAACGACTTGGCCTTGTCCTTTCGGATGAGTTTGCCACCATTGTCTTCCCTCTTCTCATACGGGCATTCCGCAACGAAATGACTCACGTTGCCGCAATTGTAGAAAGTCCTTACACGTTGCTTGCCCCTTGTGCCACTCGAGTTGTTTTTGCTAAAATTGGGCCTCGAGTTTTTCTTGCTCCAAAATTGCCTTGAAGCAAGTGCCATGTGTTCATGATATGCATACTTCGTATCTACGGGGTTGCTCTCCTCTTCTTCCTCTTCTTCTTCCACGGTGAGCTTGGCCTTCAATGCAAGGTTAGGCTTCTTTGCCCGTTGAGAACGGAGCACCGCATTGTCGGCGGTCTTGTCCAAAATGTTCATGGCCACAAACTCATCCAACACTTCGCTTGAGGTCAAAGTGTGTAAGTCCGGTCTTTGACGAATGACGGAAGACATGGCCTTGTGGTAGGGCATCATTGCCTTGAGGAATTTGCGCTTGATCCAATTGTCATCCGTGTCCTTGCTCCCGTGATCTCGTAGTGAGACCGCGAGTTTGGTTACTCTTTGATAAAGCTCACGAGGTTCTTCATCTTCCTTCATTGCAAACTCATCGGCCTCATCTTGTACCACTTCATAGTTGGAGCGTTGAATGCTTGCGCTTTCCCGGTAGAGATACACGACACAATGCCATGCATCTTTGGCCAAGGCGAAGGGACGAAGATGAGGTAGGTCTTCGGGTGGAATTGCATCTTGAATGATGAAGAGAGCATTCTCATTGAATTGATTGTCCGTGGCTTCTTGAGGAGTGAATTTGCTTGGATCATGTGGATAGAAACCTTCTTCAATGATTCTCCAAAGGTTAGTGTTCACATGATTTAAATGACGTTTAAAGCGGTAAACCCAAGAATCAAAATCCTCATTTTTCAAAATCTTAGGGGGAGGACCAGCATGATTCAAATGAGTGGAAGGAACCGGTCCACCATAAACAAGTGGTGGTTCCACATGGGCAAATATGCCGGTGCCATTCTTGCCACTAGAAGAAGGAGCCTTTTCACTACTAGCTTCCCCCTTGTCGGGGATAGCATCCGACACCTTGATGGCGGGATCACCCACTTTCAACGGTGCGGTGGATAGTTTAAGCCCCTCAAGAAATTTAGTAAACATGCTTTCAACTTCGGTCGTCATGGAGGTTTTCAATGTCTCCAAGGCCACATTGAACTCCTCACGAGAGACCGAAGTTCCCCCATCGCCCGTAGACGAGATAGGATTCACACCGGAGTGTTCCTCCGCACCATCTACGGTATCAACCATACTCTTTGGACGGTAAAGTCCTTAATAAAGAGACGAGGCTCTGATACCAATTGAAAGTATCAATATGGTTGACTAGAGGAGGGGGGTGAATAGGCAACTAACAATTTTTAGCTTTTCTTTAGCAATTTAAACTTTGCATCAAAGTAGGTTTTCTAGATATGCAACTAGATGAGCAACCTATATGATGCAACACGAATAGGAACACAAGCAAGCAAGATATATGAAACAAATAAGCTACACAAGTAAAGGCACGAGATAACCAAGAGTGGAGACGGTGGAGACGAGGATGTGTTGCCGAAGTTCCTTCCCTTTGAGAGGAAGTACGTCTCCGTTGGAGCGGTGTGGAGGCACAATGCTCCCCAAGAAGCCACTAGGGCCACCGTAATCTCCTCACGCCCTCACACAATGCGAGATGCCGTGATTCCACTATTGGTGCCCTTGGAGGCGGCGACCGAACCTTTACAAACGAGGTTGGGGCAATCTCCACAACTCAATTGGAGGCTCCCAACGACACCACGAAGCTTCACCACAATGGACTATGGCTTTGCGGTGACCTCAACCGTCTAGGATGCTTAAACACCCAAGAGTAACAAGATCCGCAAGGGATTAGTAGGGGGAATCAAATATCTCTTGGTGGAAGTGTAGATCGGGGCCTTCTCAACCACTCCCGAGCAAATCAACAAGTTTGGTTGGCTAGGGAGTGAGATCGGGCGAAAATGGAGCTTGGAGCAAAAATGGAGCTTTAATGGTGGAAGAGGTGAGTCAACGGGGAAGAAGGAGACCCTTTATATAGTGTGTGGAAAAGATCCAACCGTTACCCACCAACCAGCCCGCGGCCAGCGGTACTACCGCAAGGCCGTGCGGTACTACTGCTTGCAACCAAGCGGTACTACCGCATGGTAGTGCGGTACAACCGTACCGTCCCACAGTACTACCGCGACCCCAGCACAAAAACAGACGCAAGCTGGGGGTGGTACTTCCGCACGCGCGGTACTACCGCGCCCCCCATGCGGTACTACCGCAAGGCAAAAGTCCCAGCTAGGGGGAAGGGGAACTTCTGTGCCTACTTCCGCAAATAAACGGAAGTATTAAAAACCCAACACATTAGTACTGCCGAGGGGCGGTACTACTGCCTGACCGCATAGCGCGGTACTACCGCACGGCGAAAGCGGTACTACTGCGGCAGGTGCGGATATAAAAAATTACATCCACTCCTACTACCGCAAGGGGGCGGCACTAGCCTGGTGGGCAGCGGTAGTGCGGCTCCAGGGGAGCGGTACTACCGTGAGCACCAGCGATACTACCGCTCCACCGCGCGGTACTACCATGGATGCCTACGGTACTACCGTTGATCCAGGAGCAGTATTACCGCAACCACAACAACAGCCAGTCAAAGGAGGCAGGAAAAACGGAGGAACCTCCAAGGAAGAAGGAGGGGATAAAAGGAGACGTGTACGTGATGATTCCACCCAAACCTTTCCAACGTGGACCCCCTCTTAATAGTATGGCTTTCCTACGACTCAAATCCACCAAAAAGAAACGTAGAAAAGACGCCGTCTTCGTCAGTCTTCGAGGGGCACCCAATCGTCTTGTGCCTAGCAAAGAAGTGTCTGGAAAACTCATGGCACACGATTAGTCCGCAAATGCCTTGTCTTCAATCACCAAAACACTTAGGGATACATATGTCCTTACAATGCCTCACCTTTACCATTAATGCATCTACCTATGAAGAGAGCAAAATAATGTATAGCAGGAAAGTGAATGCTCCCTATGGTAGCTTGTGTAATATCTCTAGATTCCCCTACAGTTATGCTAGCAAGAAAATCTCTAAATTCAGATTTGTGCGGATCCCTTATACTAACCCATTATGGAAGTTTGCAAGAAGTGGTAAAATCCTCTAAGTCCATAGTGTAAGATTTATCATAAAGATTAAACATGACAGTTGGAGAATTACGTGAAGTTGAAAATTCAAACCTCCTCACAAAGGTACTGGTGAGGTTGTGATACTGGCTGCACTTCTCTTCCTCGAAGCTCACGAGATCAGCGTTACGCAAATATGCGTTGAATTCTTCCTTAATTCCCGCTCGATCCATAAATTTCTCAGAAGGCCATTCACAAGGACGCACTAGAGCGTCTCTTGGTGGCTCTTCATCAGCATCACGCATTGCAAGCCTGGGTCCTTGCTTCCTTGAAGAACCACCTTGGAACATTTTCCTAAGCATATTTCTTCCTCTGAAAAATTCTGAATTTTTTTAGTAACTTCAAAATAGAAGTAAACCAAACTCAATAATATTGATAGCAACTACTCCTACAAGTGCCTAGAGACTATATCGTGCATCAAAACTACTTTTGACCATATAAATTTGGCATGCAAGCTCAAGAACAGGGTCACCTAAGCAACAAAAATTTGCAATGAATAAAGCACTAGAACAAAAACTAATTGGACCAATGGAGGAGTCACATACCAAGGAACAATCTCCCCAAGCAGTTTTGTGAGAGGTGCTTTGAGCAAGGAGATCAAAAATGGCAGCAAAACGAGCTTGGACTCGGGTTTGAGCTGGATATTCGTGTTTGTGGGAGAAAGATTAAGTGTGTTGGTGCAGGAATAAGTGGAGGAGGGCCACCGTGGGCCCACGAGGCAGGGGGGTGCGCCCAGGGGGTAGGGCGCGCCCTCCACCCTCGTGGGCAGGGTTGACCCCCCTGCTATGTTCTCAGTGCCAAATATTCTCAAATATTCTGGAAAAATCATATTTAAATTTCAGGGCATTTGGAGAACTTTTATTTTCAAGGTATTTTTATATTGCAAGGATAATTAGATAACAGACAGAAAAATATTTATTTCTATTTTATTTAATATAAATAACAGAAAGTAAAAGTGGGGTACAGAAGGTTGTGCCTTCTAGTTTCATCCATCTCAAGGTCATCAAAAGGAATCCACTAACAAGGTTGATCAAGTCTTGTTAACGAACTCATTCCGAATAACATGGAACCGGAGAAATTTCGAATAACACTATGTTACCTCAACAGGGATATGCACATCCCCAATAATAAGAATATCATATTTCTTCTTGACAGTAGGAAGAGGAAATTCAAAACCTCCAAATATAATCGATGAAAATTTTCCAATAGAGTTGATACTATGAACTTGAGGTTGTTTCCTCGGAAAGTGTACCGTATGCTCATTACCATTAACATGAAAAGTGGCATTGCCTTTAGTGCAATCAATAACAGCCCCTGCGGTATTCAAAAAGGGTCTTCCAAGAATAATAGACATATTATCGTCCTCGGGAATATCAAGAATAACAAAGTCCGTTAAAATAGTAACGTTTGCAACTACAACAGGCACATCCTCACAAATACCGACAGGTATAACAGTTGATTTATCAGCCATTTACAAAGATATTTTAGTAGGTGTCAACTTATTCAAATCAAGTCTACGATATAAAGAGAGAGGCATAACACTAACACCGGCTCCAAGATCACATAAAGCAGTTTTAACATAGTTTCTTTTAATGGAGCATGGTATAGTTGGTACACCGGGATCTCCAAGTTTCTTTGGTATTCCATCCTTAAAAGTATAATTAGCAAGCATGGTGGAAATTTCAGCTTCCGGTATCTTTCTTTTATTTGTGACAATATCTTTCATATACTTAGTATAAGGATTCATTTTGAGCATATCAGTTAATCGCATACGCAAAAAGATAGGTCTAATCATTTTAGCAAAGCACTCAAAATCCTCATCATCCTTTTTCTTGGATGGTTTGGGAGGAAAAGGCATGGGATTCTGAACCCAAGACTCTCTTTCTTTACCATGTTTCCTAGCAACAAAATCTTTTTAATCATAACGTTGATTCTTTGATTGTGGGTTATCAAGATCAACAGCAGGTTCAATTTCTATGTCATTATCATTACTAGGTTGAGCATCATCATGAACATTATTATTAGCATTATCACTAGTTTCAGGTTCATTACCAAATTGAGTTTCAGCATCAGAAATAGAAATATCATTTGGATTCTCAGGTGTTTCAACAATAGGATCACTAGAAGCATGCAAAGTCTTATCATTATTCTTTTTCTTCTTTTTAGAAGGACTAGGTGCATATATATTATTTCTCTGAGGATCTTGCTCAATTCTCTTAGGGTGACCTTCAGGATACAAAGGTTCCTGAGTCATTCTACCAGTTCTAGTAGCCACTCTAACAGCATTGTCATTATCTTTACTATTCAATTCATTGAGCAAATCATTTTGAGCTTTAAGTACTTGTTCTACTTGAGTGGGAACCATAGAAGCATGTTTACTAATAAGTTTAAGTTCACCTTTAACATTAGCCATATAATCACCCAAGTGTTCAAGCATATTTGAATTGTATTTCAATTGTCTACCAAAATAAGCATTAAGGTCTTCTTACTTAGCCATAAATTTATCAAACTCATCTAAGCATGGGCTAGCAAATTTAGTAAACGGGATTACAGCTTTATCATATCTATAGAGAGAATTTACCTTTACTACCTGTGTCAGGTTATCAAGACCATGAGTTTCTTCAATAGGTAAAGGATTAAGATTATATGTTTCTTCAACAGACGGTAAATTAAGACCATGTATTTCTTCAATAGGAGGTAAATTCTTAACATCTTCAGCTTTAATACCTTTCTCTTTCATAGATTTCTTTGTCTCTTGCATATCTTCAGGACTGAGAAATAGAATACCCCTCTTCTTCGGAGTTGGTTTAGGAATAGACTCAGGAATAGGCTCCGGAGGTGTCCAATTATTTTCATTTGTCAACATATTATTCAATAGAATTTCAGCTTCATCCGGTGTTCTTTCCCTAAAAACAGAACCAGGTGTACCAGAGGATCTCTGCAAAGGGATGGCTTCAAGCCAATTTTTAAGGAGCTGCCTATGCAGCCCAAGAGGAGGAAGCCCAAGTCCAAGCTTTTTTCTGCAAGTCTGTCAGATAACCTGCAGGATGAACAACTCGAAGATCTCCCACCTCCAACTCCGATCATGTGATGCCCCCGATTTGATCGTACACTAAAACGTGTATGATCAAGATCAGGGACTCACGGGAAGATATCACAACACAACTCTACAAATAAAATAAGTCATACAAGCATCATAATACAAGCCAGGGGCCTCGAGGGCTCGAATACAAGAGCTCGATCATAGAAGAGTCAGCGGAAGCAACAATATCTGAGTACAGACATAAGTAAAACAAGTTTGCCTTAAGAAGGCTAGCACAAACTGGGATACGGATCGAAAGAGGCGCAGGCCTCCTTCCTGGGATCCTCCTAAAGTACTCCTGGTCGTCGTCAGCGGGCTGCACGTAGTAGTAGGCACCTCCCGAGTAGTAGTAGTCGTCGTCGACGGTGGCGTCTGGCTCCTGGGCTCCAACGTCTGCTCACAGCAATCGGGTATAGAAAGGGGGGAAAGAGGGATCAAAGCAACCATGAGTACTCATCCAAAATACTCGCAAGCAAGGAGCTACACTACATATGTATGTATTTGTATCAAAGGGATTAAGGGTATCATATGTGGACTGAACTGCAGAATGGCAGAATAAGAGGGGGATAGCTAGTCCTATCGAAGACTACGCTTCTGGTAACCTCCATCTTGCAGCAGGAGAAAAGAGTAGATGGTAAGTTCACCAAGTAGCATCGCATAGCATAAACCTAACCGATGATCCTCCCCTTGTCGGCCTGTGAGAGAGCGACCACCGGTTGTATCTGGTACTTGGAAGGGTGTGTTTTATTAAGTATCCGGTTCTAGTTGTCATAGGGTCAAGGTACAAAACCAAGTCGTCCTGTTACCCAAGATCACGGCTATTCGAATAGATTAACTTCCCTGCAAGGATGCACCACATAACCCAACACGCTCGATCCCATTTGGCCGGCACACTTTCCTGGGTCATGCCCGGCCTCGGAAGATCAACACGTCGCAGCCCTACCAAGGCACAACAGAGAGGTCAGCACGCCGGTCTAAATCCTATGGCGCACGGGTTTGGGCCCATCGCCCATTGCACACCTGCACGTTGTGAGGGTGGCCGGAAGCAGAACTAGCCCCTTAATACAAGAGCAGGCTTACGTTCCAATCCGGCGCGCGCCGCTCAGTCGCTGACGTCACGAACGCTTCGGCTAATACCACGACGTCGAGTGCCCATAACTGTCCCCGCGTAGATGGTTAGTGTGTATAGGCCAGTAGCCAGACTCAGATCAAATACCAAGATCTCGTTAAACGTGTTATTTTGAAATAACCGCGAACGCCGACCAGGGCCAGGCCCACCTCTCTCCTAGGTGGTCTCAACCTGCCATGTCGCTTCGCCACAAAGATCCACTCAGAGGGCCGTCGGGACAAACGTCCTTTCGGACCCAATCCGTGGATCACTCGCGGGTACTCCTACGAGCCGACCCGTCTTTAATCACCACAAGTATCATATATTATGTATATAAGTATATACCCGTGATCAACTCCCGAGTGATCACGGCCCGATAGTATAGCATGGCAGACGGACAAGAATGTAAGGCCACTGATGGTAAACTAGCATCCTATACTAAGCATTTAGGATTGCAGGTAAGGTATCAACAGTTGTAGCAACAATAACAAGCTATGCATCAGGATAGAATTAACGGAAAGCAGTAACATGCTACAGTACTCTAATGCAAGCAGTGTAGAGTAGAGTAGGCGATATCTGCTGATCAAGGGGGGGGGGGCTTGCCTGGTTGCTTTGGCAAG
Organism: Triticum dicoccoides; assembly: GCF_002162155.2. Lineage (NCBI taxonomy): Eukaryota > Viridiplantae > Streptophyta > Magnoliopsida > Poales > Poaceae > Triticum > Triticum dicoccoides. The sequence goes on along the minus strand of NC_041386.1, from coordinate 556,684,581 downwards.
AGAGAGGGGTCGTCAACACCGTAGTCGAACTGGGGGTCGCCGGCAGTCTCGGAGTCTACCGGAAAGAAGTAACGGAGGGAGAATACAATAAATAACAGAGCAATCAAAGTAACACAAAACGTAATGTGGCAATGCGTGGTGCTAGAGGTGACCTCACACAGTACTAGGTGATACCGGTGAAGGGGGGAAATATCCCCGGTGTTTCGTGTTTTCAGACAGATGAATCGGAGGGGAAAAGTTGCATGTTCGCTATGCTAGGGACGGATGGCTGACAAACGGGCCACGTATTCGGATTCGTCTCGTCGTTCCATGCAACTTTCATGTACAAAGTATTTTCATCCGAGTTACGGATTATTTTATATGATTTTCAAAGTTTTAATGTTTTTTGGATTTATTATTAATTCGAATTAAAAATAGAATATACGTTTTTACCTCGTGCTATTCTAGCTAGAGTGTATGCTAGTGGGGTTAGTGGGCATGGTTTGACCCAGTCAAAGATTAACTGGTCAATATATGAACAGTGTATGCGGGTCCAAATTGTCATTGACTTTAGTTTAACAAAATGTTAATTAATCGATGTGGTCCCACATGTCATTTTCTATGCACTAAGTAATTAACAATTTAATCCTAAGCTAAACTAATCTGACTAAGCAAGGGCCGGCCTCACATCCAGTGGATGTGCCACGGCTGTGGTAGGCATGGGCACACCAAGCCACGACGGCCATTGCCATCAGTAGCAGCAGCAAAAACGCATCAATAAGGCAGCGGCTAGCATGAACATCAGTAGGAGCGAGGAGCAGACCCGTTGCGCCAGGAAGCAGCAAGCAGCAGCACTAGCGCAACAGCAGTGGCGACAGGGAGCAGCGGAGCCACGCAGTAGCAAGAAAAACTGCAGGCAGGGCCGTGGGAGCGCGGACACGCGTGCAGGCGCAGGGGAGCAGAAGCGTGGGTGCGCGCACGATGCAACCAGGGCGCGGCCATCGACAGGAGCAGGCAGGCGCGTGCGCGTGCTCGGAAGCTCGAAGGCGGCCATGGACGAGGACGACCGAGCTCAGGGACGACGACAAACGGCGACAAATCAAAGGGGAAAGGTTGGGAATCGGAAGAGGAGCTCACTTTGAGGCCGTGGGCGAGCTTGAGGAGGTCGGGGATGGCCGGGAGCATCGGCATCTGGCGACGGACGACGGTGTACGCGAGGAAGACGATGGAGATGGCGGGCGAACGGGGCCTCCTAGCTCGACCCCTTTGTCGAGGGTGAAGAATACGACGACGGTGGAGCCCCTGGATGTATTCTCAGGCGCCGGGGAGGTCGTCGGCCGCGACGATGGTGATGGTCATGGCGGCTGCAGCGCGGTGGGAAAGGGGGTACTGTGAGGGAGAGAGAGA
>NC_041386.1:556634134-556672504 GCF_002162155.2 Triticum dicoccoides | reverse complement strand
CGCTAAAGCTGTTTTTTGCGCGCGCCGTGTTGGGCGCCTGTTGGAGATGCTCTAAGTGTACAGTAGTTAGGTTTCCCACCATTTGTTTATTTTTCTGCTTTTATTTATTCTCTGATTTCTTTTATTCACCACAGTTTTGCACCTCCTTTAAATATCAATTGAATTTTATTCATCATGAAACTTGTCACTTAAATACTTCACAATATTTTGGAATGACATACAAAGTTTGAGGTCAATTGGAATTATATTAATATTTGTTTATTTTGAAAAGGCTATTTTATTTGCCGTTAGAGCACTTTATAAATTCCTAGGGGTTAATTGGTGAGTCAAATAAGGTTGGGTTCAACATGACAAATGATCAGGGGAATTATTGAACAATGCGAACATTTTAGTTTTAAAGTTTGAAAACTTTACCATTTGACTTTATTTTACATTTGAATTTGAATCGTTTTTTAACCATCGCGAGATCGACAATAGTAATCCTGGTGACGTGGCATCATTAGCATGGAATTACTGTAGCATAACTATCCGGGTGTTACAATTCTCCTCCACTACAAGAAATCTCGTCCCGAGATTTAAGAGGTGGAGTAAGGGGGAAAGTTCTGGTTATAAAATTCTAACGGATCTTCTGGTCCTTGGTTGCTCTTCTCGAAGAGGTCAATCCATTACATTGATGTCTTCATTCCTCTATTTCAGGCCATCATGATGAAGTCTTCATCCTTTCTTCGGGAGCTCCATTGTACTTACGAAAAACGATAAGGGGTATGTTCGAAAGAACTGAACTCTACAAGGTCGCTTATCTGGTAGGTAACACCAGGGAAGGTGGCGGCAAGTAACTCTCAAGTTGAAGCTTAAGAAAATTTTGAGAGCAAAGTAAGAAGGTGCAAAATAGAAGTTTCAAGCGCATAGGCAGTTATTCGACGCCTGAACAAGGACTGAAAAGGGGTTTAGAGCCGCGGGAATAAGTATTGTGTCTAATACCAGAATAGATAATTTCTAGGAAGGTAACCCGGTCAAACACGAGGAATAACTATGTCAAACAAGGGTGTAGAGGAGAGTCAGGTTTCGATCCTATGGAACTGTGGGTTATGGGCCCATCATGTGGTTTTAAAAGTTGAATGAGGAGTGCCATCTTGCATTGTTAAAATAGAAGGGTATGTTAGAGGATAGCCGGCCAGTTATGTTGGCAACAACGTTGGTACCAAGGGCGAGGGACGAAGAGAACCATTTTCCTGCCTGTTGAACGAGGCGGACCAATAGGCAAAGTTCTCGTCCATCGGTGGTTACCGGAATGTCATCAACGATAGAAATAGGGTCTTGCTGACAGAATTGTACACCTAGGTGTTTACATAAGCAAGAGAATAATACTGCTTAGATCATATAGATCACAAGAAAGGTTAAACCAAACAATGGAAATGAAAATATGAATACCAGATTAAACAGAACAATGGAAAGGAAAATGTGTTTAAACACATATTTCAGGGTATATCCTTTCGAAGGACATGCAGAGCATGATATCTGTGGCAGGATATAATGTAGAAAAACCCTTTAGGTAAGGGGAGAGAAATTTCATGACAATACCCATGCAATGGTGTTTCCATAATTGAGCAAGAAACATTTAGAATTGGGCTTTAAATGTTCTTGCTGAAAATCGGAGTACCACATACATGCTTCGAGATAACATTGACATGGTCTTCAAACAAAGGCCGGACTTTGGATACCCAAAGGATTCATCAGGAACAACTTATAGAATAAGTCTTACAATTTCCTCATGGAAGAATGGCTAACCTTGATAAAAGGATACATATACTATAACAATAGGTCCTCTGGCCAGGGGTGCTAAGCAAAGACACCACCTTACCGGGTTATGCAGAGACCAATGTTATAACTCTTGGGATTATGTTCCAACCATCACATCTGACCGAGATTCAGATCTGATTGGTTTCAGGATACATCATACTCAGGATGTCTGAGAAGAAAAGGTGCACCACAATTTGACGAGATGGCATAGCAAGTTTCTTGGGAAATGAACTATGGAAGCGAGTTCTGAAACAAAAGTTCATCATTAAACCAAGGAGAGTATGAGGAGGTAGCTGTTGAACTCAGCGACAATTCACTGAGATTTCCAAAAGATGCATTTCCGAAATTAGGTGAACAAGGAGATAACATTTGTCAGATCAATGATATAATGAGGTATGCTCGAGGAAAACATACACAGTTAAACATTGGTTGAAAGGTGCACCCAAAATATGGGCTTAGGTAGCATGATCAATGTTAGAATGGTGATTTGATAACCAATGGTCTAAGAATGAAATATCGACCATTAACTTCAAAGTAATAGGGTTGCTAGAAGGGCAGAATCCAAACAACACCGTCCACTTGTTGGTACCCCGGTTGGAATCAACACGAGGACAGAAAGAATGGTGATGGTGAGAAGTATCACTATACCAAGAATTCTTAAGAGGTGGAGCAATCCTCACAATATCTTTGTCATAAAAGACATTGATACTTCAAGGTAGAACATCATACATGCTGGATAGTAAGTTGCATCCATACATGAACAAGTTTGTGTTTGGGGGAAGGCAAGAACGTTGTCGACGATAACACAATCATCGAGGGACAAGGATGGTATTTCCCATCAAGAATTTGATTGATATCCTAGAAGAGCTCAGAATGTTGATGATGATCACGACACATTTGTCGGCAGTACCTGAAGATGTAATCGATCGGTGATGACATCAAGTCAAAGGAATGATGAAGCAAAAGATTATTGGAACCTCGCGTACGGCACAAACTCGAAACCAAGCTTGCGGTTCAAGGCGAAATGATATGATGAGGAAGATCGACGTAGGCCTAGCTCATCATCAAAAAATGTGCTCCGGGAAGAAGGACCAGGTAGCACAGTTAAAATCATCACAATAATGATATAGCCAAATAGGGTAGGAAGGACGTGATCGGGTACAAATTCATAAGTAATGAAGGTTACCAAGATTTGTTTAATCGCGGTGCGGACTTGAGTCAGTTATCGGTGTCTTTTAGTGTTTAATAACTCAGAGCCCGTGAAAAATTGGAATCAGTGAGAATGTAGCACTTGATGAAGAACTCATAATAAGTATGCAATTCCATGATAATCTCGAGATACCAGGGGGGTAATACTCGACAACAGATCAAAGTAGAGGTTGGACTAGGGTAATGCTCTGCAGAAGACAAGTGCTCAAACTTGCACAAGAAATGGAATCAAGGAGAAACATGGTCAGAACCACGTCCACAGATACAATATGAACTTATAACAAGGGGATACTTATTTTAAGAGAAGCTTCCATGATAAGGTATACATCGTTTCCATGGGCATGAACACAGGGTTCAAGGTCGACTCCCACTTGTTCAACGCATAACCTTTCATTCACTTCTCGTCTTCAAAGAAGTTGTAGGGTATAAAATTATCTGGTAAAACACCAGAAGGGTATAAGTTGTGAAAACTTTCGGGTTCATACAATTTTAGGGAAGGTATAGGTTCAACCCATCGGGACATCTTAGGAACATATAACGCAAACTTCAGGAGTAAATTATACAAGCTCGAAAGCAGAGCATGGATGAAAAAGCAAAGGATACAATTTACCAAGGCAACATTATGTATCAAGGGAGAAACTCTCAAGGTTATTGGATATGAAGGACACTGTCGGATAATAACCAAGCAATTGGTCTCGCGGACCACAAGGAATCTGATGTGAGTACCGGTACTCAACCAGAAGGAAAAAGAATGCAAAGGCATCAAGTTATAGAAAGAACTGACTAATTCAAAGCTCAAATGCAAAATGAATTATGATTTCCAATTCAAGGGATCAGAAGCAAACACTTTGATTAAGAATGGATAAGTTGAATAGACATAGGGGTACATTCGACGACAATTTCATTGGTTGAGATCCAGCTCATGTTTAAAATGATGTCTGAGCCAGAAGGATGAATTCCATGATCTGATTGAGGACTGCGAACGTTCACAATGTATTGAATCAACAGACTTAAAATGATAATGACAAGGGATGCCAATAAGATACGAGACTTATGGGATTAATCATAATGCAAGCAAGCAAGAATTTCAAGAGCAATAGGTTGCTCAGTATTTTCGGAAGATCGAATGGTATTTCAAAGACTGTTATGAAATACATGAATCAACTCAGAATGAACGGATACTCGATAAGGGCGAGAAATTATCCGTAGGGGTATTCAGGTGGTAAAGAACTGCAGAGCAGTAGGCACAAAGTATTCTCGAAATAATAGAGAGAATTTTGGGGGTATCTTGTAATAACAAGATTAGCTGGGAATAAAAGTAAGGACAGCGGGAGTATGTATTTATCCATAGGGATATTTCGGTGGTAGGGAACTGTAAAAGCAACGAGCACAAATTCTCGGGATAGAGAGTATCTTCTGAATCTTCTGGTGCAGCAGGCGATCATCTGTAATAAGGGGCTCTCCGGAAGGAAGTACTTACGAGAACCTAGAGTTAGAGCTAGCAAAATCTTTTAACCCGATTAAAAGAGAGATTAGAGTCCCAGAGTAAGGATCGAGGAGTAAAAGATCCTAATACCATCGAGATGGCGACGTGGGCCCGTAAGGCACACCGCCATGTTAGTAAAAGTTTTTGTAATGTCTAGACTCGACTTCGGCCAAGGAGTATGGAAGGGGGATTCCTACAGGCAGTCGTCTTTGATACCAACTTGTGACGCCCCCGATTTGATCGTACACTAAAACGTATACGATCAAGATTAGGGACTCACGGGAAAATATCACAACACAACTCTACAAATAAAATAAGTCATACAAGCATCATAATACAAGCCAGGGGCCTCGAGGGCTCGAATACAAGAGCTCGATCATAGACGAGTCAGCGGAAGCAACAATATCTGAGTACAGACATAAGTTAAACAAGTTTGCCTTAAGAATGCTAGCACAAACTGGGATACGGATCGAAAGAGGCGCAGGCCTCCTGCCTGGGATCCTCCTAAACTACTCCTGGTCGTCGTCAGCGGGCTGCACGTAGTAGTAGGCACCTCCCGAGTAGTAGTAGTCGTTGTCGACGGTGGCGTCTGGCTCCTGGGCTCCAACGTCTGGTCGCAGCAATCGGGTATAGAAAGGGGAAAAGAGGGAGCAAAGCAACCGTGAGTACTTATCCAAAGTGCTCGCAAGCAAGGAGCTACACTAGATATGTATGTATTGGTATCAAAGAGATTAAGGGTATCATATGTGGACTGAACTGCAGAATGCCAGAATAAGAGGGGGATAGCTAGTCCTATCGAAGACTACGCTTCTGGTAACCTCCATCTTGCAGCAGGAGAAAAGAGTAGATGGTAAGTTCACCAAGTAGCATCGCATAACATAAACCTAACCGATGATCCTCCCCTCGTCGCCCTGTGAGAGAGCGACCACCGGTTGTATCTGGTACTTGGAAGAGTGTGTTTTATTAAATATCCGGTTCTAGTTGTCATAAGGTCAAGGTACAACTCCAAGTCGTCCTGTTACCCAAGATCACGGCTATTCGAATAGATTAACTTCCCTGCAGGGGTGCACCACATAACCCAACACGCTCGATCCCATTTGGCCGGACACACTTTCCTGGGTCATGCCCGGCCTCGGAAGATCAACACGTCGCAGCCCTACCTAGGCACAACAGAGAGGTCAGCACGCCGGTCTAAATCCTATGGCACAGGGGTCTGGGCCCATCGCCCATTGCACACCTGCCCGTTGCGAGGGCGGCCGGAAGCAGAACTAGCCCCCTTAATACAAGAGCAGGCTCACGTTCCAATCCGGCGCGCGCCGCTCAGTCGCTGACGTCACGAAGGCTTCGGCTGATACCACGACGTCGAGTGCCCATAACTGTCCCCGCGTAGATGGTTAGTGTGTATAGGCCAGTAGCCAGACTCAGATCAAATACCAAGATCTCGTTAAACGTGTTATTTTGAAATAACCACGGACGCCGACCAGGGCCAGGCCCACCTCTCTCCTAGGTGGTCTCAACCTGTCATGTCGCTTCGCCACAAAGATCCACTCAGAGGGCCGTCGGGACAAACGTCCTTTCGGACCCAATCCGTGGATCACTCGCGGGTACTCCTACGAGCCGACCCGTTTTTAATCACCACAAGTATCATATATTATGTATATAAGTATATACCCGTGATCAACTCCCGAGTGATCACGGCCCGATAGTATAGCATGGCAGACGGACAAGAATGTAAAGCCAGTGATGGTAAACTAGCATCCTATACTAAGCATTTAGGATTGCAGGTAAGGTATCAACAGTTGTAGCAACAATAACAAGCTATGCATCAGGATAGAATTAACGGAAAGCAGTAACATGCTACAGTACTCTAATGCAAGCAGTGTAGAGTAGAGTAGGCGATATCTGCTGATCAAGGGGGGGGGGCTTGCCTGGTTGCTTTGGCAAGAGAGAGGGGTCGTCAACACCGTAGTCGAACTGGGGGTCGCCGGCAGTCTCGGAGTCTACCGGAAAGAAGTAACGGAGGGAGAATACAATAAATAACAGAGCAATCAAAGTAACACAAAACGTAATGTGGCAATGCGTGGTGCTAGAGGTGACCTCACACAGTACTAGGTGATACCGGTGAAGGGGGAAAATATCCCCGGTGTTTCGTGTTTTCAGACAGATGAATCGGAGGGGGAAAGTTGCATGTTCGCTATGCTAGGGACGGATGGCTGACAAACGGGCCACGTATTCGGATTCGTCTCGTCGTTCCATGCAACTTTCATGTATAAAGTATTTTCATCCGAGTTACGGATTATTTTATATGATTTTCAAAGTTTTAATGTTTTTTGGATTTATTATTAATTCGAATTAAAAATAGAATATACGTTTTTACCTCGTGCTATTCTAGCTAGAGTGTATGCTAGTGGGGTTAGTGGGCATGGTTTGACCCAGTCAAAGATTAACTGGTCAATATATGAACAGTGTATGCGGGTCCAAATTGTCATTGACTTTAGTTTAACAAAATGTTAATTAATCGATGTGGTCCCACATGTCATTTTCTATGCACTAAGTAATTAACAATTTAATCCTAAGCTAAACTAATCTGACTAAGCAAGGGCCGGCCTCACATCCAGTGGATGTGCCACGGCTGTGGTAGGCATGGGCACACCAAGCCACGACGGCCATTGCCATCAGTAGCAGCAGCAAAAACGCATCAATAAGGCAGCGGCTAGCATGAACATCAGTAGGAGCGAGGAGCAGACCCGTTGCGCCAGGAAGCAGCAAGCAGCAGCACTAGCGCAACAGCAGTGGCGACAGGGAGCAGCGGAGCCACGCAGTAGCAAGAAAAACTGCAGGCAGGGCCGTGGGAGCGCGGACACGCGTGCAGGCGCAGGGGAGCAGAAGCGTGGGTGCGCGCACGATGCAACCAGGGCGCGGCCATCGACAGGAGCAGGCAGGCGCGTGCGCGTGCTCGGAAGCTCGAAGGCGGCCATGGACGAGGACGACCGAGCTCAGGGACGACGACAAACGGCGACAAATCAAAGGGGAAAGGTTGGGAATCGGAAGAGGAGCTCACTTTGAGGCCGTGGGCGAGCTTGAGGAGGTCGGGGATGGCCGGGAGCATCGGCATCTGGCGACGGACGACGGTGTACGCGAGGAAGACGATGGAGATGGCGGGCGAACGGGGCCTCCTAGCTCGACCCCTTTGTCGAGGGTGAAGAATACGACGACGGTGGAGCCCCTGGATGTATTCTCAGGCGCCGGGGAGGTCGTCGGCCGCGACGATGGTGATGGTCATGGCGGCTGCAGCGCGGTGGGAAAGGGGGTACTGTGAGGGAGAGAGAGAGAGGCGAGGGGAGAGATGTGAGGATGCTAGGGTTCTCAGGGGGCTCGAGACGACCTTGTAGGACGCCGGCGCGTCGCTTGATGCCCGGCACGTGGCCGATCCGGCCATGGACGCCGCGGGCGCGTCCAGCGCGACTCCTGTGAACAGGAGGTAGGAGGAAAATTCCTGGTGGGCTAGGCTAGCTACTGGCCCTTTGGGCTTTAAGTGTACAGTAGTTAGGTTTCCCACCATTTGTTTATTTTTCTGCTTTTATTTATTCTCTGATTTCTTTTATTCACCACAGTTTTGCACCTCCTTTAAATATCAATTGAATTTTATTCATCATGAAACTTGTCACTTAAATACTTCACAATATTTTGGAATGACATACAAAGTTTGAGGTCAATTGGAATTATATTAATATTTGCTTATTTTGAAAAGTCTATTTTATTTGCCGTTAGAGCACTTTATAAATTCCTAGGGGTTAATTGGTGAGTCAAATAAGGTTGGGTTCAACATGACAAATGATCAGGGGAATTATTGAACAATGCGAACATTTTAGTTTTAAAGTTTGAAAACTTTTACCATTTGACTTTATTTTACATTTGAATTTGAATCGTTTTTTAACCATCGCGAGATCGACAATAGTAATCCTGGTGATGTGGCATCATTAGCATGGAATTACTGTAGCATAACTATCCGGGTGTTACAGATCAGCAAGCTGCAGCAGATTGGAAATGAGCTTGTCATAGCAGATGATCTGCTTACTGTGGAGAAGCTTATGGCTGATCCCTCTGCTACTCCTAATAATAATGCAAATGTGTAATGGTCTTCTAGTGAGTGGGGGGCGGCAGCTACTTTATTTTGGTCTTTATATGTCAGGGCTGTGTTCTTTTATTGAGCCCTGTAATGGTTTATTTGTGTTATGCTGGACCTATGCTACTTTTATTATTGATGGCATTATGTGCCATCAAACTTCTCTGTCTACTCATATATGTTTTAATGAGTAATGCATGTAAGAACTGGAGTGTTTTATGCTGGAATGTTAGAGGCTTGAACTTAGATGCAAGACAAAGAGCTGTCAGGCAGAAGTTGGATGAGAGTAACTGTGCAATTGCTTGCTTTCAAGAAACTAAATGCGACTCATTTGATTTTCGATCAGTTAGATCCTTCTGCCCTAAAAGATTTGATAGTTTTGCCTTCTCCCCTTCTATTGGAGCTTCTGGGGGAATTTTGGTTGTTTGGAACTCATCTATTTTTTGGGGCACTGTGATTGAGATATAGCCATTTGTAGTCCTAGTCCAGTTCATTTCCAAACAGAATAATGAGAAATGGTTTTTAGTATCTGTGTATGGCCCCTGTCAAGGGGAAGCCAAGGACAACTTTGTCAGTTGGCTGTATAATTTGCAAATTCATTTGGGGGAAAACTGGCTCCTGGTGGGTGATTTCAACTTCATAAGATCACTTGATAACAGGAACCTGCCTGGGGGGGATCTGAATGACATTTTTATTTTCAATGAAATCATTACACACTTAGGGATGCTGGAACTGCCTCTTAAGGGAAGATCTTACACATGGTTTAATATGCAAGATAACCCTTTATTAGAGCAGTTGGACTGGTTCTTCACATCTGTTGATTGGATCTCTACATATCCTATGACTGAAGTTTTGCCCATGGCCAGAACTGCTTCTGACCATGTGCCATGTGTGGTCACAATTAAAACCTCTATCCCCAAATCTAAAATATTTCATTTTGAAAAATTATTGGGTGGAGCTTGAGGGGTTTATGGAATGTGTGCAGAATTCATGGCAGAAACCTTCTAATAAACCTCACATCACTGCCAGGATAGCTGACAAATTTAAGTGTTTGAGAGGTGCTCTGAAAAAGTGGCAAATGAATATTTCTAAGCTGAAAGTCTTGATTTCCAAATGCAATGAGGTCATACTATGTCTTGATGGCCTTGAGGAGTTAAGGTTATTTATACCTGAATTCAACTTCAGAAAAGTGGTTAAACTGCATGTGGAACACCTATTACATCTTCAGTTTCTTTATTGGAAAAAAGGTGTACAATCAGGTATATTAAACTGGCAGGAGAGAACACTGAATTCTTTCATGCAATGGCCACTGAGAGGCATAGAATAAACTCTATTGCTTCTTTGAAAGATATTGATGGGTCAGTGGTCTCCCAACATTCTCAGATGGAGGCAATTATCTGGAATTGTTTCAAGAACAGAATGGGAGTTTCTTCTGGTATAATCATGGGCTTTGACCTCAGTACTTTGCTAAAACCTGTTGATGGGTTGGATTTTCTTACTGAGCCTTTCACAAAGGAGGAAATGGATGACACAGTCAAGCATATGCCCATTGATAAAGCCCCTGGACCTGATGGTTTTAATGGATTGTTCTTTAAAAAGTGTTGGCATATTATCTGTCAGGATTTTTATGAGTTGGCTGAGTCTGTTCATTCTGGGAATGCTAATCTGGAGAATATTAATGGCAGTTACATTACCTTGATCCCTAAAAAGCTGGCTCCTAAAGAAGTTGGAGATTACAGGCCAATTTCTTTGACAGGGATGGGGCTCAAGTTTTTATCAAAATGGCTGCTAATAGGTTCCAGAAGATCATCATGGCATGTATCCATAAGAATCAGTATGGTTTTATTAAGAGCAGGACTATTCAGGATTGTATTGGTTGGTCTCTGGAGTATTTGTATCAGTGACATCAATCCAAGAGGCCTATCATAATTCTTAAACTGGACTTTGAAAAGGCTTTTGACTCAATTGAGCATGATGTTATTTTGCAGATCCTTAAGTTCAAAGGTTTCAATCAGAAATGGATATCCTGGGTCAAGCAGTTGCTCTCCACTGGGACATCATCTGTTCTACTAAATGGTGTGCCTGGTAGGCAGTTTCTTTGTAAGAAAGGGGTGAGGCAAGGGGATTGTCTCTCACCTTTACTCTTTGTTATTGATGCTGATCTGTTGCAGTCAGTAGTTAATGATATGTTTAGGAGGGGAATTCTACAACTGCCTATACCATTCCATGATCAGGATTATCCAATAGTGCAATATGCAGATGATACATTAATCATCTTACCTGCAGACAAAATTCAGCTTCTAGCTCTGAAAGACATGTTACAGGTGTTTTCCACATCAACTGGTCTAGTGGTTAATTATCACAAGTCTTCTATGGTGCCTATTAATGTTGATGAGGACTCTATCAGTGGTTTGGCTGCTGTTTTTGGATGTCAAGTGGGTACAATGCCCTTCACTTACTTGGGCCTGCCTGTTGGTACTACCAGGCCTAAAATGGTGGATTTTATGCCACTTGTGGACTGTATGGAAAGGAGGATGACAGCCAGTTCTTCATTTCCGAATCAAGGGGAAAGACTTCAATTCCTCAATTCTGCTCTGTCATCCATTCCCATATTTTATCTTGGTAGTTTGCTTGCCCCTGCAGGAATTTTAAAGCAATTAGAGAGAATTCAGAGGCAGCGTCTATGGAGAAAGCACAAGGATGAACCTTCACCATCTTTGGCAGCTTGGGACCTCATTTGTAGGCCTAAAAATAAAGGAGGGCTGGGGATTTTGAATTTAGGTGTCCAGAACATGGCCCTGTTGCTAAAACATTTGCACAAATTTTTAAATAGAGTTGACCTACCATGGGTTTCTCTTATTTGGACACCTATTATCACTCTTCTATTCCTCAGGGGACTAAGCTTTGTGGTTCCTTTTGGTGGAAGGATATCTGCAAGTTGCTGGATCATTACAGAAACACTACTTGGATTCAAGTAAACTCTGGGAACTCTGCTCTGTTTTGGTCTGATAAGTGGAAGATTGGGGATTCAGTTGCACCTTTGCGATCAAGGTTCCCTAGGCTCTTTTCTTATGTGAAAGATCCATGGGTCACAATTTATGAGGTCTTCCAGTCATAGGATATGATTAACATGTTCCATCTACCTCTATCTGCTCAAGCATATCAGGAACTTTTAACTGTGCAAGATCTTATGGCTTCCTGCAGTAGAGAAGTGGAGCAAAAGGACACTTGGTTCTGGCAGGGGACATGTAATGCTTTCAAGCCCAAGCTTTTCTACTCATTCATGCATTCTAACATGTCCTTCAATCCTCTTCTTCTTTGGATTTGGAAATCCTCATGCACAATGAAAATCAAAGTGTTTGCCTGGATGTTGATCATGGACAGGCTTAATACTAAGGACATGGTTGAAAGAAGACATTGGCATCTTGATGATGGGGTTAACTGCCTTCTTTGTCCCTTGAGAGCTAGGGAAACCAGAAACCACCTGTTCTTTGAATGTAACTTCAGTGTCAGAATATGGAGCCATCTGCAAATTACATGGTCACCAGGGGATGACATGTCTGCCATTGTTTTGCAAGCCAAGCAGGATTTTGCTCAACCTTTTTTACTGAAGTTGTTTTTGTTGCTTGCTGGAACATCTGGATAATAAGGAATGCAAAAGTGTTCAGGCATGAGAGACAAAGTTTTAATAAATGGAGAAGTGCATTCATCCATGATATTACACTAGTGCAGCACAGAGTGAAGGCTAGATACAAGGAGTACTTGCTCAAATGGATTTCATTCTTACCCCCTTGAGGTTCTTTTGATGTTTCAGTAGATTAGTTCGCTTCCATTTTTTTCTTTTTCTCCTGATTACCCCTTGTAAACCTTGTACATTGTTTCTTCTGCTTTTAATAAAAATTAAATGCTGTGGGGGGTTCCCCTACAGTTCCCAGTCAAAAAAAAAACTATCCAGGTAATCTCTAGAGGCATCAGTTAGTCAATTATAAAAGATATCAAGTATTTCATTTTTCTTAAGAGGATGATCAGGCAAAGCATTAAGTAATTGGAGAAGCCTCCCCCAATCTTGTGGGAGACTCTCTTCTTCAATTTGCACAAAATTATAAATATCCCTTAAAGCAGCTTGTTTCTTGCAAGCAGGGAAATATTTAGCAGAGACGTAATAAATCATATCCTGGGGACTACGCACACAACCAGGATCAAGAGAATTAAACCATGTCTTAGCATCACCCTTTAATGGGAACGGAAATATTTTAAGGATATAAAAGTAACGAGTTCTCTCATCTTTGGTGAACGGGGTGGCTATATCATTTAATTTAGTAAGATGTGCCACAATAGTTTCAGATTCATAACCATGAAAAGGATCAGATTCAACCAAAGTAATTATATCAGGATCAACAGAGAATTCATAATCCTTATCAGTAACACAGATAGGTGAAGTAGCAAAAGCAGGGTCAGGTTTCATTCTAGCATTTAGAGATTGCTTACTCCATTTAGCTAATAACCTTTTGAGTTCATTTCTATTTTTGCAAGCTAAAATAGCTAAAGAAGCTTCTTGATCAAAAACATAACCCTTAGGAATAACAAGTGATTCTTCATCATCACTTTCATTAGTATCATCAGATTCAATATTTTCAATTTCTCTAGCCCTAGCAAGTTGTTCATCAAGAAAATAACTAAGTGGCAAAGTAGTATCAGGCATAGAGGTAGTTTCATCATAAGTATCATGCATAGCAGAAGTGGCATCATCAATAACATGCGACATATTAGAACGAATAGCAGAAGCAGGTGTAGGTGTCGCAAACTTACTCATAAGAGAAGGTGAATCAAGTGCAGAGCTAGATGGCAGTTCCTTACCTCCCCTCGTAGTTGAGGGATAGATCTTGGTTTTTGGATCTCTCAAGTTCTTCATAATGATAAGCAGATGTATATCCCAAGTGACTCAAAGAATAGAGCTATGCTCCCCGGCAACAGCGCCAGAAAATAGTCTTGATAACCCACAAGTATAGGGGATCGCAACAGTTTTCGAGGGTAGTGAAGGAAATATGCCCTAGAGGCAATAATAAAGTTATTATTTATTTCCTTATATCATGATAAATGTTTATTATTCATGCTAGAATTGTATTAACCAGAAACATAATACATGTGTGAATACATAGACAAACAGAGTGTCCCTAGTATGCCTCTACTTGACTAGCTCGTTAATCAAAGATGGTTATGTTTCATAACCATGGACAAAGAGTTGTTATTTGATTAACGGGATCACATCATTAGGTGAATGATCTGATTGACATGACCCATTCCATTAGCTTAGCACCCGATCATTTAGTATGTTGCTATTGCTTTCTTCATGACTTATACATGTTCCTATGACTATGAGATTATGCAACTCCCGTTTGCCGGAGGAACACTTTGTGTACTACCAAACGTCACAACATAACTGGGTGATTATAAAGGTGCTCTACAGGTGTCTCCAAAGGTACATGTTGGGTTGGCGTATTTCGAGATTAGGATTTGTCACTCCGATTGTCGGAGAGGTATCTTTGGGCCCTCTTGGTAATGCACATCACATAAAGCCTTGCAAGCATTGCAACTAATGAGTTAGTTGTGAGATGATGTATTACGAAACGAGTAAAGAGATTTGCCGGTAATGAGATTGAACTAGGTATTGAGATACCGACGATTGAATCTCGGCCAAGTAACATACCGATGACAAAGGGAACAACGTATGTTGTTATGCGGTCTGACCGATAAAGATCTTCGTAGAATATGTAGGAGCCAATATGAGCATCCAGGTTCCGCTATTGGTTATTGACCGGAGACATGTCTCGGTCATGTCTACATTGTTCTCGAACCGTAGGGTCCGCACGCTTAAGGTTTCGATGATAGTTATATTATGAGTTTATGAGTTTTGATGTGCCGAAGGAATTAGGAGTCCCAGATGAGATCGGGGACATGACGAGGAGTCTCGAAATGGTCGAGACGTAAAGATCGATATATTGGACGACTATATTCGGACATCGGAAAGGTTCCGAGTGATTCGGGTATTTTTTGGAGTACCGGAGAGTTACGGGAATTCGCCGGGGAGTATATGGGCCTTATTGGGCCATACGGGAATAAATGAGAGAGGCCAAAAGGAAGGAGGCCTGCGCCCCCCCTCTGGTCCGAATTGGACAAGGGGCGCAGCCCCCTTTTCCTTCTTCCTCTCCCCCTCTTTCCCCTTCTCCTACTCCAACAAGGAAGGAAGGAGTCCTACTCCCGGTGGGAGTAGGACTCCCCTTGGTGCACCCCCTCCTAGGCCGGCCGCCCCCTCCCCCTTGCTCCTTTATATACGGGGGCAGGGGGCACCTCTAGACACACAAGTTGATCTTCGTGATTGTTCCTTAGCCGTGTGCGCTGCCCCCCTCCACCATATTCCACCTCGGTCATATTGTAGCGGTGCTTAGGCGAAGCCCTGCGACGGTAGAACATCAAGATCGTCACCACGCCGTCGTGCTGACGGAACTCCTCCCCGACGCTTTGCTGGATCGAAGCCCGGGGATCGTCATCGAGCTGAACGTGTGCCAAGAACTCGGAGGTGCCGGAGTAACGGTGCTTGGATCGGTCGAACCGTGAAGACATACGACTACATCAACCACGTTGTGCTAACGCTTCCGTTGTCGATCTACAAGGGTACGTAGATCACACTCTCCCCTCTCATTGCTATGCAAGCCTAGGTTTTATGTGTTGATGTTATATGCACGAGTAGAACACAAGTGAGTTGTGGGCGATATAAGTCATACTGCTTACCAGCATGTCATACTTTGGTTCGGCGGTATTGTTGGACGAAGCGGCCCGGACCGACATTACGCGTACGCTTACGCGAGACCGGTTCCCCCGACGTGCTTTGCACAAAGGTGGCTAGCGGGTGACAGTTTCTCCAACTTTAGTTGAACCGAGTGTGGCTACGCCCGGTCCTTGCGAAGGTTAAAACAGCACCAACTTGACAAACTATCATTGTGGCTTTGATGCGTAGGTAAGATTGGTTCTTGCTTAAGCCCGTAGCAGCCACGTAAAACTTGCAACAACAAAGTAGAGGACGTCTAACTTGTTTTTGCAGGGCATGTTGTGATGTGATATGGTCAAGACATGATGCTAAATTTTATTGTATGAGATGATCATGTTTTGTAACCGAGTTATCGGCAACTGGCAGGAGCCATATGGTTGTCGCTTTATTGTATGCAATGCAATCGCGCTGTAATTGTTTACTTTATCACTAAGCAGTAGCGATGGTCGTGGAAGCATAAGATTGGTGAGACGACAACGATGCTACGATGGAGATCAAGGTGTCGCGCCGGTGACGATGGTGATCATGACGGTGCGTCGAAGATGGGGATCACAAGCACAAGATGATGGTGGCCATATCATATCACTTATATTGATTGCATGTGATGTTTATCTTTTATGCATCTTATCTTGCTTTGATTGACGGTAGCATTATAAGATGGTCTCTCACTAATTATCAAGAAGTGTTCTCCCTGAGTATGCACCGTTGCGAAAGTTCTTTGTGCTGAGACACCACGTGATGATCGGGTGTGATAGGCTCTACGTTCAAATACAACGGGTGCAAAACAGTTGCACACGCAGAATACTCAGGTTATACTTGACGAGCCAAGCATATACAGATATGGCCTCGGAACACGGAGACGAAAGGTCGAGCGTGAATCATATAGCAGATATGATCAACATAGCGATGTTCACCAATGAAACTACTCCATCTCACGTGATGACCGGACATGGTTTAGTTGATTTGGATCACGTAATCACTTAGAGGATTAGAGGGATGTCTATCTAAGTGGGAGTTCTTAAGTAATATGATTAATTGAACTTAAATTTATCATGAACTTAGTCCTGGTAGTATTTTGCAAATTATGTTGTAGATCAATAGCTCGCGTTGTTGCTTCCCTGTGTTTATTTTGATATGTTCCTAGAGAAAATTGTGTTGAAAGATGTTAGTAGCAATGATGCGGATTGGATCCGTGATCTGAGGTTTATCCTCATTGCTGCACAGAAGAATTGTGTCCTTGATGCACCGCTAGGTGACGGACCTATTGCAGGAGCAGATGCAGACGTTATGAACGTTTGGCTAGCTCAATATGATGACTACTTGATAGTTTAGTGCACCATGCTTAATGGCTTAGAATCGGGACTTCAAAGACGTTTTGAACGTCATGGAGCATATGAGATGTTCCAGGAGGTGAAGTTAATATTTCAAGCAAATACCCGAGTTGAGAGATATGAAGTCTCCAACAAGTTCTATAGCTAAAAGATGGAGGAGAATCACTCACCTAGTGAGCATGTGCTCAGATTGTCTGAGTACTACAATCTCTTGAATCAAGTGGGAGTTAATCTTCCAGATAAGATAGTGCTTGACAGAATTATCTAGTCACCATCACCAAGTTAGTAGAACTTCGTGATGAACTATGATATGCAAGGGATAACGGAAATGATTCCCAAGCTCTTCGTAATGCGGAAATTGACGAAGGTAGAAATCGAGAAAAACATCAAGTGTTGATGGTAGACAAGACCACTAGTTTCAAGAAAAGGGCAGAGGGAAGAAGGGGAACTTCAAGAAGAACAGCAAGCAAGTTGCTGCTCAAGTGAAGAAGCCCAAGTCTGGTCCTAAGCCTGAGACTAAGTGTTTCTACTGCAAAGGGACTGGTCACTGGAAGCTAAACTACCCCAAGTGATTGGCAGATAAGAAGGATGGCAAAGTGAACATAAGTATATTTGATATACATGTTATTGATGTGTACTTTCCTAGTGTTTATAGCAACCCCTCAGTATTTGATACTAGTTCAGTTGCTAAGATTAGTAACTCGAAACGGGAGTTGCAGAATAAACAGAGACTAGTTAAGGGTGAAGTGATGATGTGTGTTGGAAGTGGTTCCAAGATTGATATGATCATCATCGCAGACTCCCTATACTTTCGAGATTAGTGTTGAACCTAAATAAGTGTTATTTGGTGTTTGCATTGAGCATGAATATGATTTGATCATGTTTATTGCAATACGGTTATTCATTTAAGTTAGAGAACAATTGTTGTTCTGTTTACATGAAGAAAACCTTCTATGGTCATACACACCAACGAAAATGGTTTGTTGGATCTCGATTGTAGTGATACACATATTCATAATATTGAAGCCAAAAGATGCAAAGTTAATAATGATAGTGCAACTTATTTGTAGCACTGCCGTTTAGGTCATATTGGTGTAAAGCGCATGAAGAAACTCCATGCTGATGGGATTTTGGAATCACTTGATTATGAATCACTTGATGCTTGCGAACCATGCCTCATGGGCAAGATGACTAAGACTTCGTTCTCCGGAGCGAGCAACTGACTTATTGGAAATAATACATACTGATGTATGCGGTCCAATGAGTGTTAAAGCTCACGGCAAGTATCGTTATTTTCTGAACTTCACAGATGATTTGAGCAGATATGGGTATATCTACTTGATGAGACATAAGTCTGAAACATTTGAAAAGTTCAAAGAATTTCAGAGTGAAGTGGAAAATTATTGTGACAAGAAAATAAAGTTTCTATGATCTGATCGCGGAGACAAATATTTGAGTTACGAGTTTGGTCTTCAATTAAAACAATGTGGAATAGTTTCACAAACTCATGCCACATGGAACACCTCAGCATAATGGTGTGTCCGAACGTCATAACCGTACTTTATTGGATATAGTGCAATCTATGATGTCTCTTACCGATCTACCACTATCGTTTTGGGGTTATGCATTAGAGACAGCTACATTCACGTTAAAAGGGCACCATCTAAATCTGTTGAGATGACACCATATGAACTGTGGTTTGGCAAGAAACCAAAGTTGTCATTTCTTAAAGTTTGGGGTTGCAATGCTTATGTGAAAAAGTTTCATCCTGATAAGCTCAAACCCAAATCGGAAAAGTGTGTCTTCATAGGATACCCAAAAAGTTACTGTTGGGTACACCTTCTATCATAGATCCGAAGGCAAGACATTCGTTGCTAGAATGGATCCTTTCTAGAGAAGGAGGTTCTCTCGAAAGAAGTGAGTGGGAGGAAAGTAGAACTTGATAAGGTAATTGTACCTTCTCCCTTATTGGAAAGTAGTTCATCACAGAAATTTGTTCCTGTGACTACTACACCAATTAGTGAGGAAGCTAATGATGATGATCATGTAACTTCAGATCAAGTTACTACCGAATCTCGTAGGTAAACCAGAGTGAGATCTGCACCAGAGTGGTACAGTAATCCTGTTCTGGAGGTCATGCTACTTGACCATAACGAACCTACGGACTATGAAGAAGCGATGGTGAGCCCAGATTCCGCAAAATGGCTTGAAGCCATGAAATCTGAGATGGGATCCATGTATGAGAACAAGGTATGGAATTTGGTTGACTTGGCCACTGATTGGCAAGCAATTGAGAATAAATGGATCTTCAAGAGGAAGACGGACGCTGATAGTAGTGTTACTATCTACAAAGCTAGAATTGTCGCAGAAGGTTTTCGACAAGTTCAAGGTGTTGACTACGATGAGAGTTTCTCACTCGTATCTATGCTTAAGTCTGTCCGAATCATGTTAGCAATTGCCGCATTTTATGAAATCTGGCAAATGGATAAACAAAACTGCATTCCTTAATAGATTTATTAAATAAGAGTTGTATATGATACAACCAGAAGGTTTTGTCAATCCTAAAGGTGCTAACAAAATATGCAAGCTCCAGCGATCCATCTATGGACTGGTGCAAGCATCTCGGAGTTGGAATATACGCTTTGATAAGTTGATCAAAGCATATAGTTTTATATAGACTTGCGATGAAGCCTGTATTTACAAGAAAGTGAGTGGGAGCACTACAGCATTTCTGATAAGTATATGTGAATGACATATTGTTGATCGGAAATAATGTAGAATTAATCTGCAAAGCATAAAGGAGTGTTCTTAAAGAAGTTTTTCAAAGAAAGACCTCGGTGAAGCTGCTTACATATTAAGCATCAAAATCTATAGAGATAGATCAAGACGCTTGATAAGTTTTTTCAATAAGTACATACCTTGACAATATTTTGAAGTAGTTCAAAAATGGAACAGTCAAAGAAAGAGTTCTTGGCTGTGTTACAAGGTATGAAATTGAGTAAGACTCAAAGCCCGACCACGGCAGAAGATAGAAAGAGAATGAAAGTCATTCCCTATGCCTCAGCCATAGGTTCTATAAAGTATGCCATGATGTGTACCAGATCTATTGTATACCCTACACTCTGTTAAGCAAGGGAGTATAATAATGATCTAAGAGTAGCTCACTGGACATTGGTCAAAATTATTCTTAGTGGAATAAGGAAATATTTCTCGATTATGGAGGTGACAAAAGGTTCGTCGTAAAAAGTTACGTCGATGCACGTTTTGACACAGATCTGGATGACTCTAAGTCTCGATCTAGATACATATTGAAAGTGGGAGCAATTAGCTAGAGTAGCTCCGTGCAGAGCATTGTAGACATAGAATTCGCAAAATACTTACGGATCTGTATGTGACAGACCCGTTGATTAAAATTATCTCACAAGCAAAACATGATCACACCTTAGTACTCTTTGGGTGTTAATCACATAAATAATGTGAACTAGATTATTGACTCTAGTAAACCCTTTGGGTATAGGTCACATGACGATGTGAACTATGGGTGTTAATCACATGGTGATGTGAACTCTTAGTGTTGAATCACATGGCGATGTGAACTAGATTATTGACTCTAGTACAAGTGGGAGACTGAAGGAAATATGCACTAGATGCAATAATAAAATTATTATTTATTTCCTTATATCATGATAAATGTTTATTATTCATGCTAGAATTGTATTAACCGGAAACATAATACATGTGTGAATACATAGACAAACAGAGTGTCACTAGTATGCCTCTACTTGACTAGCTCATTAATCAAAGATGGTTATGTTTCATAACCATGGACAAAGAGTTGTTATTTGATTAACGGGATCACATCATTAGGTGAATGATCTGATTGACATGACCCATTCCATTAGCTTAGCACCCGATCGTTTAGTATGTTGCTATTGCTTTCTTCATGACTTATACATGTTCCTATGACTATGAGATTATGCAACTCCCGTTTGCCGAAGTTACACTTTGTGTGCTACCAAACGTCACAACATAACTGGGTGATTATAAAGGTGCTCTATAGGTGTCTCCAAAGGTACATGTTGGGTTGGCGTATTTCGAGATTAGGATTTGTCACTCCGATTGTCGGAGAGGTATCTCTGGGCCCTTTTGGTAATGCACATCACATAAAGCCTTGCAAGCACTGCAACTAATGAGTTAGTTGTGAGATGATGTATTACGGAATGAGTAAAGAGACTTGCCGGTAACGAGATTGAACTAGGTATTGAGATACCGACGATCGAATCTCGGGCAAGTAACATACCGATGACAAAGGGAACAACGTATGTTGTTATGCGGTCTGACCGATAAAGATCTTCGTAGAATATGTAGGAGCCAATATGAGCATCCAGGTTCCGCTATTGGTTATTGACCGGAGACATGTCTCGGTCATGTCTACATTGTTCTCGAACCGTAGGGTCCGCACGCTTAAGGTTTCGATGATAGTTATATTATGAGTTTATGAGTTTTGATGTACCAAAGGAGTTCGGAGTCCCAGATGAGATTGGGGACATGACGAGGAGTCTCGAAATGGTCGAGACGTAAAGATCGATATATTGGACGACTATATTCGGACATCGGAATGGTTCCGAGTGATTCGGGTATTTTTCGGAGTACCGGAGAGTTACGGGAATTCGTCGGGGAGTATATGGGCCTTATTGGGCCATACGAGAATAGAGGAGAGAGGCCAAAAGGAAGGAGGCCTGCGCCCCCCTCTGGTCCGAATTGGACAAGGGGCGCAGCCCCCTTTTCCTTCTTCCTCTCCCCCTCTTTCCCCTTCTCCTACTGCAACAAGGAAGGAAGGAGTCCTACTCCTGGTGGGAGTAGGACTCCCCTTGGCGCGCCCCCTCCTAGGCCGGCCGCCCCCTCCCCCTTGCTCCTTTATATACGGGGGCAGGGGGGCACCTCTAGACACACAAGTTGATCTTCGTGATCGTTCCTTAGCCGTGTGCGGTGCCCCCCTCCATCATATTCCACCTCGGTCATATTGTAGCGGTGCTTAGGCGAAGCCCTGCGACGGTAGAACATCAAGATCGTCATCACGCCGTCGTGCTGACAAAACTCCTCCCTGACGCTTTGCTGGATCGGAGCCTGGGGATCGTCATCGAGCTGAACGTGTGCCAAGAACTCGGAGGTGCCGGAGTAACGGTGCTTGGATCGGTCGAACCGTGAAGACGTACGACTACATCAACCACGTTGTGCTAACGCTTCCGTTGTCGATCTACCAGGGTACGTAGATCACACTCTCCCCTCTCGTTGCTATGCATCACCATGATCTTGCGTGTGCGTAGGAAAATTTTGAAATTACTACGTTCCCCAACAGGTAGAGTATTCAACCCAAATTTATTGATTCGACACAAGGGGAGCCAAAGAATATTCTCAAGTATTAGCAGCTGAGTTGTCAATTCAACCACACCTGGAAACTTAATATCTGCAGCAAAGTGTTTAGTAGCAAACTAATATGATAGTAGTGGTAAGGGTAGCAAAAGGTAACAATAGTAAAAGTAATGTTTTGGGTATTTTGTAGTGATGATAGCAATAGCAACGGAAAAGTAAATAAGCGAAGAACAATATATGGAAAGCTCGTAGGCAATGGATCGGTGATGGACAATTATGCCGGATGCAGTTCATCATCTAACAGTCATAACCTAGGGTGACACAGAACTAGCTCCAGTTCATTGATATAATGTAGGCATGTATTCCAAATATAGTCATACATGCTTATGGAAAAGAACTTGCATGACATCTTTTGTCCTACCCTCCCGTGGCAGTGGGGTCCTTACGGAAACTAAGGGATATTAAGGCCTCCTTTTAATAGAGAACCGGAACAAAGCATTAACACATAGTGAATACATGAACTCCTCAAACTACGGTCATCACCGGTAAGTATCCTGATTATTGTCACTTCGGGGTTAACGGATCATAACACATAATAGGTGACTATAGACTTGCAAGATAGGATCAAGAACACTCATATATTGATGAAAACAGAATAGGTTCAGATCTGAAATCATGGCACTCGGGCCCTAGTGACAAGCATTAAGCATAGCAAATTCATAGCAACATCAATATCAGAACATAGTGGACACTAGGGATCAAACCCTAATAAAACTAACTCGATTACATGATAGATCCCATCCAACCCATCACCGTCCAGCAAGCCTACGATGGAATTACTCACGCACGACGGTGAGCATCATGAAATTGGTGATGGAGGATGGTTGATGATGACGATGGCGACGGATTCCCCTCTCCGGAGCCCCGAACGGACTCCAGATCAGCCCTCCCGAGAGGTTTTAGGGCTTGGCGGCGGCTCCGTGTCGTAAAACGCCATGATTTCTTATTCTTGATTTTTTATCCCCGAAACTCAATATATGGAGGTGGAGTTGGAGTCGGAGAGGTAACAGGGGGCCCATGAGGTAGGGGGGGGCGCGCCCCCACCCTCGTGGGCAGGTGGTGGCCCCCCTGGCCTCCATCTTTTGCAGGTATTTTTCTTATTTTCTGAAAAGTGGCTCCGTGAAGTTTCAGGTCATTCGGAGAACGTTTGCTCCTGCACATAAATAACACCATGGTAATTCTGCTGAAAACAGCGTCAGTCCGGGTTAGTTCCATTCAAATCATACAAGTTAGAGTCCAAAACAAGGGTAAAAGTGTTTGGAAAAGTAGATACGTTGGAGACGTATCAATGACATAAGGAAACCCCACATCTCTAAAATATAGACGGGCTCCCCCTAGATGTGTGCTATAGAGAAAAGTGCTTTGGACTGCACGGCGCACATACTAGGATCAACACTCCACCTATATTTTAGAGACAATGCATATCTTGCAGCACTAAGGCTAACACTAAGCAAAATAGTAGATAAGAGCATAGCATAACTAGCACAAGATAACATAAGCTCAATAAGATGCGATAGAGTGCATATGTCTTACACCATATGATAGATAAGACTCACTAGCACAACCAAACCAACACAAGCAAGGTTCAACACGAGAAAAGAGTTTGCGAGAAAGACAGGCAAGGCAAACACGCCACACAAACACACGCTCGCAACTCGACAACGACACAAACACACGCTCGCAACTTGACAATGACACAAATCCCTAAAATCTCTCCCCCTTTGGCATCAAGACACCAAAAAGGCAAAGAGCATTGCTACGGCTCCAGGTGATAGCCAACTGGGGATCTCGAACATCATATCCCAGCGGGATCGTCGGCACCGCCATCACCGGTCGAAAACTACTCGGTGTCTGAGTCAGTCCATGGACAGTGCTGCTGAATCCACTCCTCCTCATCGGTGATCTTGCCATCAGAACCGCTGGCAACGGTCGCACCCAACTAACGCATGAGCTCCTTGTGATGACTCCTGGCCCACTTCTCAGCCACATGAGTCATGTACTGACCGTGAGACTCCATGAAGAAGAGTTTCTTCATCTTGCGCTTGAGCTTCTTTTCCCAAGAGGGCTCTGTTCCAGATGGCTCATAGTCATCGTCATCATCAGCATCAGCCTCGGTCTCCATGTCGGCAGCTCCAGGCGGAATGCCAGAACTTGGAGCTGTGGTGCCCCAGTTGTCCTCTTCCTCAGACACTTGATCTCATGAGAAACTAGATCCCCAGTCTCCAGCACCACCCTAGGATACACATGCTCCCAGGCCTTCTCAATGAGCAACATGATAAATGGTCCATAGACAGGGCACTTGTGCTCGGAGATGGCGGAAACCAACTCAAACCACATGACATGAGAGATATCCAAAGAGTCTCTAGTGTTTTCTTCCTTCTCATGTTGACAGAAAAGAAGCATGTCCACAAGATAAGAGTGTACCATATCCAAGTTGCCAATGCGAGGGAAGAGGGTCTCCCTGAAGATGCGATGGAGAATATCCAGAAAAGCTGGCAGCTCATAGGTCTCCTTCTGAGTCACTGGGTTAATCTTCAAGGTACAGTATATCTAGAGAGATTGCTTCTGAGTGGAAGTTGCATTGCGGTGAGGGCGAAAGCCAACTGGGTTCTCAAGACCTTGATCCTCAACTTGAAGAAGCTCCATGAAGGCCTTCCACTTGACAGTAAGCAGCCTGCCATTTGTCATCCAAGTCAGAGTCATGTCCTCATCTGTTCCAAGATGGACGGTGGCATAAAACCGAGCCACCAAATCTACATCAAAATCCTTGTTGAACTGCATGATCCTGAGGATGTTCAACTGAGAGCACATCTAAAGAGCCTCCCCAAAGTAGTCAGGATCCTTCTCCATAAAGGCAACATCGATGGAGTGAACATCAACAAAAAGGTTCTTCTTGGCTTTGATCACATCAAAGTAGATGGCATACTAAAAGCGGTTCCAGAATGGGCGGTTGACCAAGGCAGGCTCTTGATCGACCTCATAGGGGTTGCGCCGACGCTTCTCCCAGAATTCCTAGGCAGACATCTCTGTCACAGACTTGGCCCTTGGCTTGGGCTTGGACGCACTCATCTTCTTCATTTGAGGCAGAACACTTGATGAGGCCGCCGTTGTCTCAGAGGTGCGGTAGCGCTTGGACGTTGCACGTCCGGGGTTGACACGGCGGACTTGCTACTCGGGATGATCATCACCTGGAACCAAATACACGAGCAGAAGAAACAACACGAAATAAAGAGCATAATCCTCCAAACAAGACAACATGGATCAAAAAGTGCTAGGAAATGATGGAATTGGGCATCCCGCGGTAGTACCGTGACCCAACCGTGGCAGTACCGCTCGAGCGGTAGTACCATGCAAGATGAGTGGTAGTACCGCTCTAGACGGGGAACGGTGGTTTACTACTGCCGTGGTCAGATCCGGCACTACCGGGGATGCCAAATTCAAAAATAAACCTACCAAACATCAATCCAAAAGGCCTAGATGCCATCTCCATCCTACTCAAGCCTCGACTTAGCCAAAAATCGAGAAAAGCAATGCCTATTGCCCCTAACAACTAGATGTGAGATCTAGGCAAAGAGAGAACGGGAACGGGGGCAATACTGTCATCCATGGCAAGAGGACGCGGTGGGGATCGACTCCACCGGAGGAACTGGAGAGGGACGACACAAAGACGGTGGCCGGCCGAAGCCCTCCTGCGGCGAGACATCGCTGGAGCGACGAGGAAGACGAGCGAGTGGGGAGAATGGGTATGGGGGAGAAAGGTAACTCCCCCGGCTCCAACATAACCCCCCATCGCCTGCCCCGTAGAGGTAGTACCACTGGGGTGGGCGGTAGTACCGCTTGACATCATCAGCGGTAGTACCGCGCACCCAGCGGTAGTACCGCTCAGCCGCAAAAAGACTGGCCAAAACGTCTTAGCTCAAGAAAAGAAACCGACTTAGAGCACGAGAGCAAACAGACACGCAAAACCAACACAAAGAGGACGAGAAACACACACCTCTCCAAGAGAGGGCGGTGGCCGAGGCCACATATGTTAGAGTCCGGAGGTATGGAGCCGTGAAGATTTTAACCTTGGGCCCATGACCATAACTCATCTTTGAAGCACAAGTACCATCAACAATGGATAAAGGGAAAGAGTTTGATTAGTTTATGCATAATGGGGGGAGGGAAGGTTCATTGAGAGAACAACACTCCCCCTATGTCCATGCCTACATCTAAACTAGACATCAAGTTGAGTATGGAGGGGTGTGAAAGGTTCAAGCAACATTGCTCGAATCAATGATATTTAGCTCATGCCTTAACTCGTGAAATCTTGCTTCATCCAAGGGCTTCGTGAAGATATGTGCAAGGTTATCATGAGTGTTGACATAGTTGAGCTCGATCTCCCCTCGCCTAATGTGATCCCGAATGAAGTGATATGGAATCTCAATATGCTTCGTCTTGAAGTGTTGGACCGGGTTGAGAGAAATCTTGATGGCACTTTCATTGTCACACCAAAGAGGCACTTTGTCACAAATGACACCGTAATCCTTTAAAGTTTGCCTCATCCAAAGAACTTGTGCACAACAACTACCGGCCGCCACATACTCCGCTTTGGTGGATGAGAGAGACACACAACTTTGTTTCTTGGAAGACCAACTCACCAAAGAGCAACCAAGAAATTGGCACCCTCCAGAAGTGGACTTCCTATCCACTTTGTCTCCCGCCCAATCAGAGTCCGAATATCCTACAAGCTTGAAGTTTGCTCCTCTTGGGTACCATAAGCCAAAGTTTGGGGTATGAGCCAAATATCGAAAGATTAGCTTGACCACCACAAAGTGGCTTTCCTTAGGTGCGGCTTGAAACCGTGCACAAATTCCCACACTCAACATGATATCCGGTCTAGATGCACAAAGGTAAAGCAAGGAGCCAATCATGGAGCGATATACCTTTTGATCCACCGCTTTACCATTGGGATCAATGTCAAGTTGGCACTTGGTGGGCATGGGAGTGGAAGCCGGCTTGATATCACTTAGCTTGAATCTCTTGAGAACGTCTTGAGTGTATTTGGTTTGGTTGATGAAGGTTCCTTCTCTTCTTTGTTTGACTTCGAAGCCAAGGAAGAACTTCAACTCTCCCATCATGGACATCTTGAACTTGGAGGTCATGAGCGCAGCAAATTCCTCATTGAAAGCTTTGTTAGGGGAACCAAAGATAATATCATCAACATATAGTTGGCACACAAACAACTCCCCTTTGACCTTCTTAGTAAAAAATGTGGGGTCAATTTTCCCAATTTCAAAACCATGATCTTGCAACAACTCGGTAAGGTGGTCATACCACGCACGTGGGGCTTGCTTAAGGCCATAGAGTGCCTTATCGAGTTGATACACATGATCAGGGAAGTAGGGATCCTCGAACCCGGGGGGTTGCTTGACATATACCAACTCATTAATAGGACCATTAAGAAAAGCACTCTTCACATCCATTTGTTGTAACTTAAAGTTATGATGAGAAGCATATGCAATCAACATGCGAATGTATTCAAGGCGTGCAACGGGAGCAAAGGTTTCACCGTAGTCGATACCCTCGACTTGGGAGTAGCCTTGTGCTACCAAACGAGCCTTGTTGTGAATGATAATACCATGAGCATCTTTCTTGTTCTTGAATATCCACTTGGTTCCAATGACATTATGGTTCCCCGTTGGCCTTGGCACCAATCTTCGCACCTTGTTGTGCTCGAAGTTGTTGAGTTCTTCATGCATGGCATTGAGCCAATCCGGATCTTTGAGCGCCTCATAGACCTTTTGGGGTTCAACATAAGAGACAAATGTGTGATGTTCACAATAGTTTGCTAATTGTCTACGAGTGCTTACCCCCTTTCTTAAGCTTCCAAGCACATTTGTCATGAGATGGTCTTTGGTGGATAGCTTGGATGCGATCTTGGCGGCACGACGCTCTAATTCCTCCTTTGGAGAGAGCTGAGGAGCGTTAACTTGATCATCTTGAGCTTCGTCTTGATCTTGTTCATGATCTTGAGCTTTCTCTTGATCTTGAACATGCTCGGTGGTGAGAACTTGACCTTGGGTATCACTTGATGTTACAACACCATCTTGAGATTGACCTTGCCCTTGATCTTGTTCTTGAGGTTGAGGGCCTTCACTTTGTTCTTCGGAAGCGTGTGGGCCTTGGGTTGGTGATGGCTCTACTTGAGTGGAGCATTGTCCTTCTCCTTCGGCCACAAGGGGTTCCTCAATGGGTAGGATAAAACCAACACCCATTCTTCTTATGGCTTGAGGAGGAATTTCATCACCTACATCACAAGTGCCACTTTGCTCCACTTGGGAGCCGTTATTCTCATCAAACTTCATGTTACACGTCTCCTCAATAAGCCCCGTGGACTTATTGAGGACACGGTAAGCATGAGAGTTTGTAGCATAACCAACAAATATGCCCTCATAAGCTCTGGCCTCAAATTTAGACAAATGAACACCTTTCTTCAGAATGAAACACTTACACTCGAACACCCGGAAGTACTTGAGGTTGGGCTTGTTACTGGTGAGTATCTCATATGGAGTCTTGTTCAAGCCTTTGTGGAGATAGAGCCGATTTGATGCATGACACGCGGTGTTGATGGCTTCGGCCCAAAAGTTGTATGGAGACTTGAACTCCGCCATCATGGTCCTTGCTGCATCCATCAACATCCAGTTCTTCCTCTCTGCTACACCATTTTGTTGAGGGGTGTATGGTGCGGAATATTGATGCTTGATCCCCTCATCACTAAGAAACTCATCCAAGGTGTAGTTCTTGAACTCGGTGCCGTTGTCACTTCTTATAGTCAAGATCTTTGCATTGTGTTGACGTTGGGCTTCATTTGCAAAGTCAATGACGGTTTGTTGGGTCTCGCTCTTCCTCTTGAAGAAATATACCCCAAGTGTATCTTGAATAATCATCCACAATCACCAAGAAATACTTTCTACTCCCAAAAGTATAAAAGGATGGAGGCCCAAAGAGATCCATATGAAGGAGCTCCAAAGGCCTCTTCGAGTAGATGATAGTCGTGGGAGGGTGAGCCTTCTCATGTAGCTTTCCTTCGATGCAAGCACTGCAAGCACGATCTTTAGCAAAACTTACATTTGTTAGTACACAAACATGGTCCCCCTTGAGAAGACTTTGCAAAGATCTCATATTGACGTGGTCTAGACGGCGATGCCAAAGCCATCCCACGTCAACTTTAGCCATTAGGCATGTCGCGGTCTTAGTGGGTCGCTCCAAAAAGTTAATCACATAGAGACCGTTCTCGACATGCCAAACAAAGGCTACTTTAAGAGTCTTGCTCCACAAGAGGGCCACGGTATCAATATCAAAGAAAGTGGCAAAGCCCATGAGTGTAAGTTGACGAACGGAAAGTAAATTGTATGCAAGGGACTCAACAAGCATGACCTTCTCGATCGTGAGATCATGAGAAACGACAACCTTGCCAAGCCCCAATACCATGGAGGACGTGGCATCACCCCACTCGACATTGGTTGGCATAGATGGAGTCTTGTGAACATCCACCACCAAGTCCTTGCTTCCGGTCATATGATTAGTGGCTCCACTATCGACCAACCATGACCCCCCACCGGAAGCAAACACCTACAAGAGATCAATGCTTGGTTTTAGGTACCCATTTAGTAATGGGTCCTTTAATGTTGGTAATGAGGGTCTTAGGAACCCAAATAGACCATTCAATGTACTCATAAGGAGAGTGATACGTCCATTTTGCATCATGCTTTTATATCGATATTTATTGCATTATGGACTGTTATTTCACTTTATGTCACAATACTTATGGCTATTCTCTCTTATTTTACAAGGTTTACATAAGGAGGGAGAATGCCGGCAGCTGGAATTCTGGGATGGAAAAGGAGCAAATATTAGAGACCTATTCTGCGCAACTCCAGAAGTCCTGAAACTCCATGGAACATCTTAAAATAAATAAAGAAAAATCCTCGCCAAAGATGAAGGCCAGGGGGGCCACACCCTGCTCACGAGGGTGGGGGGCACCCCCCTAGGGAGCACCCCCTACCTCGTGGGCCCCCTGGTGGCTCTCCGACGTCCATCTTCTCCTATATGAAGTCTTTCGATGAGAAAAAAAGAGCAGGAACTTTTCAGGACGAGACTCCGCCGCCACGAGGCGGAACCTTGGCGGAACCAATCTAGAGCTCCCGCAGAGCTGTTCTGCTGAGGAAACTTCCCTCCGGGAGGGGGAAATCATCACCATCATCATCACCAACGCTCCTCTCATCGGGAGAGGGCAATCTCCATCAACATCTTCACCAGCACCATCTCATCTCCAAACCCTAGTTCATCTCTTGTATCCAATTCTTGTCTCAAAGTCCGGGATTGGTGCTAGTAGTGTTAATAACTCCTTGTAATTGATGCTAGTTGGTTTATTTGGTGGAAGATCATATGTTCAGATCCTATATGCATATTATTACCCCTCTGATTATGAACACGAATATGCTTTGTGAGTAATTACGTTTGTTCCTGAGGACAAGGGAGAAGTCTTGCTATTAGTAGTCATGTGAATTTGGTATTCGTTTGATATTTTGATAAGATGTATGTTGTCTAGCCTCTAGTGGTGTTATGTGAACGTCGACTACATAACACTTCACCATTATTTGGGCCTAGAGGAAGGCATTGGGAAGTAATAAGTAGATGATGGGTTTCTAGAGTGACAGAAGCTTAAACCCTAGTTTATGCGTTGCTTCGTAAGGGGCTGATTTGGATCCACATGTTTCATGCTATGGTTAGGTTTACCTTAATACTTTTGTTGTAGTTGCAGATGCTTGCAATAGAGGTTAATAATAAGTGGGATGCTTGTTCAAGTAAGAACAACACCCAAGCACCGGTCCACCCACATATCAAATTATCAAAGTATCGAACGTGAATCATATGAACGTGATGAAAACTAGCTTGACGATATTCCCATGTGTCCTCGGGAGCGCTTTTCCTATTATAAGAGTTTTTTCCGGCTTGTCCTTTGTTACGAAAAGGATTGGGCCACCTTGCTGCACTTTATTTACTTTTGTTACTTGTTGCTCGTTACAATCTATCTTATCACAAAACTATCTGTTACCACTTATTTTAGTACTTGCAGAGAATACCTTGCTGAAAACCGCTTATCATTTCCTTCTGCTCCTCGTTGGGTTCGACACTCTTACTTATCGAAAGGACTACGATAGATCCCCTATACTTGCGGGTCATCAAGACTCTTTTCTGGCGCCGTTGCCGGGGGGTGTAGCGCCTTTGGTAGGTGGAATTTGGTAAGGAAAAATTTATATAGTGTGCTGAAATTTACTGTCACTTGTTACTATGGAAAGTAATTCTCTGAGGGGCTTGTTCGGGGTATCTTCACCCCGTCCAGTAGAGCAAAGAGTTGCTCCTCAACCTACTGAACCTATTGAAAATGAAACTCCTTTTGAATTTCCTTCGGGTATGATGGAAAGACTGCTAGCTAACCCTTTTACAGGAGATGGAACAAAGCATCCTGATGAGCACTTAATATATGTGGATGAAGTTTGTGGATTATTTAAGCTTGCAGGTATACCCGATGATGTTGCTAAGAAGAAGGTCTTCCCTTTATCTTTGAAGGGAGACGCATTGATATGGTATAGGCTATGTGATGATATGAGATCATGGGACTATAAAAGATTGAAGTTGGAATTTCATCAAAAGTATTACCCTATGCATCTTGTTCATCGTGAGCGCAATTATATATATAATTTCTGGCCTCGCGAAGGAGAAAGCATCGCTCAAGCTTGGGGGGGGGGGGTTTAAATCAATGTTATATTCATGCCCCAATCATGAGCTCTCAAGAGAAATGATTATTCAAAATTTATATGCTCGGCTTTCTGATAACAATCGCACCATGCTCGATACTTCTTGTGCTGGCTCTTTTATGATGAAGACTATTGAATTCAGATGGAATTTATTGGATAGAATTAAACGCAACTCTGAAGATTGGGACCTCGACGAAGGTAAGGAGTCAGGTATAACACCTAAGTTTGATTGTGTTAAATCTTTTATGGATACTGATATTTTCCGTAAGTTTAGCACTAAATATGGACTTGACTCTGAGATAGTAGCTTCTTTCTATGAATCTTTTGCTACTTATGTTGATCTCCCTAAGGAGAAGTGGTTTAAATATCATCCTCCCATAGAAGTAAAAGTAGCTGCACCTATTAAAGTTGAAGAAAAGACTGTCACTTATAATGATCCTATTGTTCCTACTTCTTATATTGAGAAACCACCTTTCCCTGTTAGAATAAAGGATCATGCTAAAGCTTCAACTGTTGTTCGTAAAAGCAATATTAGAACTTATACACCTCCTAAGCAAGTTAAAGTAGAACCTAATATTGCTATTGTTAAAGATCTCTTGTCTGATAATATTGATGGGCATGTTATTCAGTTCAAAGGTGAAACTGCTAGAATTGCTAAACCTTGTGCTAAAGATAAACATAGACCTGTAGTAGGCGTGCCTGTTATTTCTGTTAAAACAAAAGATCATTGTTATCATGGCTTATGTGATATGGGTGTGAGTGCTAGTGTTATACCGCATACTTTATACGAAGAAATTAAGAATGAAATCGCACCTGCTGAGTTAGAAGGTATTGATGTCACAATTAAACTTGCCAATAGAGATACTATTTCACCAATTGGAATTGTTAGAGATGTTGAAGTCTTGTGTGGGAAAACTAAATATCCTGCTGATTTTCTTGTTCTTACTTCTCCGCAAGATAGCTTTTGTCCCATTATATTTGGTAGACCCTTCTTGAACATTGTTAATGCTAGGATAGATCGTGAAAAGAATGTTGTTACTATTGGCTTGGATGATATGGTTCATGAGTTTAATTTCTCTAAATTTAGTAAACAACATCGTGAGGAAGAATTACCTAGTAAGGATGAAATTATTGGTCTTGCTTCTATTGCCGTACCTCCTAGTGATCCTTTAGAACACTATTTGCTAGACCATGAAAATGATATGTTCATGAATGAAAGAAGGGAAATAGATGAAGTATTCTTTAAACAGGAACCTATTCTGCAACACAATTTGCCTGTTGAAATTTTAGGGGATCCTCCTCCACCCAAGGGTGATCCCGTGTTTGAGCTTAAACTCTTGCCTGATAATCTTAAGTATGCTTATCTTGATGAAAAGAAGATATATCCTGTTATTATTAGTGCTAACCTTTCAAAGCATGAAGAAGAAAGATTATTGAAAACTCTGAGGAAGCATCGTGCTGCTATTGGATATACTCCTGATGATCTTAAGGGCATTAGTCCCACTCGATGTCAACATAAAATAAATTTGGAAGCAGATGCCAAACCAGTTCGTGATCCTCAACGATGTCTGAATCCTAAGATGAAAGAAGTGGTAAGAAAAGAAATACTATAGCTTCTGGAGGCACATATAATCTATCATGTTGCTGATAGTGAGTGGGTAAGTCCTGTTCATTGTGTCCCTAAGAAGGGAGGTATTACTGTTGTTCCTAATGATAAAGATGAATTGATTCCACAAAGAATTATCACAGGTTATAGGATGGTAATTGATTTCCGCAAATTAAATAAAGCTACTAAGAAATATCATTACCCCTTACCTTTTATTGATCAAATGCTAGAAAGATTATGCAAACATACACACTATTGCTTTCTAGATGGTTATACTGGTTTCTCTCAAATACCTGTGTCGGCTAGAGATCAATCAAAAACTATGTTTACATGCCCTTTTGGTACTTTTTCTTATAGACGTATGCCTTTTGGTTTATGTAATGCACCTGCTACCTTTCAAAGATGCATGATGGCTATATTCTCTGACTTTTGTGAAAAGATTTGTGAGGTTTTCATGGACGACTTTTCCGTCTATGGTTCCTCTTTTGATGATTGCTTGAGCAATCTTGACCGAGTTTTGTAGAGATGTGAAGAAACTAATCTTGTCTTGAATTGGGAAAAGTGCCACTTTATGGTTAATGAAGGTATTGTCTTGGGGCACAAAGTTTCTGAAAGAGGTATTGAAGTTGATAAAGCCAAGGTTGATGCTATTGAAAAGATGCCATGTCCCAAGGACATCAAAGGTATAAGAAGTTTCCTTGGTCACGCTGGATTTTATAGGAGGTTCATTAAGGACTTCTCAAAAATTTCCCAGCCTCTGACTAATTTATTGCAAAAGATATACCATTTGTGTTTGATGATGATTGTGTAGAAGCATTTGAAGTACTTAAGAAAGCATTAGTCTCTGCGCCTGTTGTTCAGCCACCTGATTGGAATTTACCCTTTGAAATTATGTGTGATGCTAGTGATTATGCTGTAGGTGCTGTTCTAGGGCAAAGAGTTGATAAGAAATTAAATGTTATTCATTATGCTAGTAAGACTCTAGACAATGCTCAAAGAAATTATGCTACTCCTGAAAAAGAGCTTTTAGCGGTTGTATTTGCTTGTGATAAGTTCAAATCTTATATTGTTGATTCTAAAGTAACTATTCACACTGATCATGCTGCTATTAAATATCTTATGGAAAAGAAAGATGCTAAACCTTTACTTATTAGATGGGTTCTCTTGCTACAAGAATTTGATTTGAATATTGTTGATAGAAAGGGAGCAGAGAACCCCGTTGCAGACAACTTGTCTAGGTTAGAGAATGTTCTTGATGACCCACTACCTATTAATGATAGCTTTCCTGATGAACAATTAAATGTTATAAGTACTTCTCGTAGTACTCCATGGTATGTTGATTATGCTAATTATATTGTTGCTAAATTTATACCACCTAGCTTCACATACCAGCAAAAGAAAAAGTTTTTCTATGATTTAAGACATTACTTTTGGGATGACCCACATCTTTATAAAGAAGGAGTAGATGGTGTTATTAGACGTTGTGTACCTGAGCATGAACAGGAACAGATCCTACGCAAGTGTCATTCCGAGTCTTATGGAGGACACCACACTGGAGATAGAACTGCACATAAGGTATTGCAATCTGGTTTTTATTGGCCTACTCTCTTCAAGGATGCCCATAAGTTTGTCTTGTCTTGTGATGAATGTCAAAGAATTGGTAATATTAGTAGACGTCAAGAAATGCCTATGAATTATTCTCTTGTTATTGAACCGTTTGATGTTTGGGGCTTTGATTATATGGGACCTTTTCCTGCCTCTAATGGATACACACATATTCTAGTTGATGCTGATTACGTTACTAAGTGGGTAGAAGCTATTCCAACTAGTAGTGCTGATCATAACACTTCTATTAAAATGCTTAAAGAAGTTATTTTTCCGAGGTTTGGAGTCCCTAGATATTTAATGACTGATGGTGGTTCACACTTTATTCATGGTGATTTCCGTAAAATGCTTGCTAAATATGATGTTAAACATAGAATTGCATCTCCTTATCACCCTCAGTCTAGTGGTCAAGTAGAGTTGAGCAATAGAGAGCTCAAATTAATTTTGCAAAAGACTGTTAATAGGTCTAGAAAGAATTGGTCCAAGAAACTTGATGATGCATTATGGGCTTATAGAACTGCATATAAAAATCCTATGGGTATGTCTCCGTATAAAATGGTTTATGGAAAAGCATGTCACTTACCTCTCAAACTAGAACATAAGGCGTATTGGGCTATTAAAGAGCTCAACTATGATTTTAAACTTGCCAGTGAGAAGAGGTTATTTGATATTAGCTCACTTGATGAATGGAGAACCCAAGCTTATGAAACTGCCAAGTTGTTTAAAGAAAAAGTTAAAAGATGGCATGACAAAAGGATACAAAAGCGTGAGTTTAATGTAGGTGATTATGTATTGCTATACAACTCTTGTTTAAGATTTTTTGCAGGAAAACTTCTCTCTAAATGGGAAGGCCCCTATGTTATCGAAGAGGTCTATCGTTCCGATGCCATAAAAATCAACAACTTCGAAGGCACAAACCCAAAGGTGGTAAACGGTCAAAGAATCAAACATTATATCTCAGGTAATCCCATAAATGTTGAAACCAATATTATTGAAACCGTAACCCTGGAGGAATACATAAGGGACACCTTCCGGAACGTTTCAGACTCCAAAAAGGAATAGGTATGTGGTACGGTAAGTAAACCGACTCCAAAACAATTTTTAAGGCAATATTTCTTCATTTTGGAATATTTGGAAAAATAGAAAAATAAGTAGCAGTCTGGGAAGGACACGAGGGCCCCACGAGGGTGGTGGGCGCGCCCCCCTACCTCGTGAGGACCTTGTGTGCCTTCCGGACTCCGTTTTCTTGCACGTTACGTATTTTGGTCGGTAAAAATTCATTATATATTCTCCCGAAGGTTTTGACTCCCGTATCATGCAAATTTTCTCTGTTTTTGTTTTCGAGCTGTTGCTGCTGCAGATTAGAACAAGATGTCTTCTCAAGAGTCAATCAGGGAGAGCCGGGTATCTAATCCGGCACCAGAAGCAAGGACAAACAGCGACACTGACCACTTTGGGCCAGCAACGGAGGAAGAGATGGAGGCTGACTTGATGAGAGTAGATGCCATGGAGGATGAAGAAGTCACCTCTCGCCTCCGAGTTGGGTTCACGATGGGGGAACTACAGAGCTCAGCTATTCCAAATTCAGTTATCCCTTCTAATGTTAGATTTCTTTCTTATGAAAATATGAAGAGGTTTGTCACTTGTTCTCCCGCAGCTATGCAACACCCTTGGGTGCAAGGAGCTTTAGCTGTCACAGGAAAGCTTCGTACGGAAATAATGGACCTCAAACAACAAGTCAACAAGCTCGAGGAGGAGAACCGCATCCTGAGGGGAATAATCGCCAAGAATATTACACCGACAACAAAGAAGGAGATATAATCACATGGGTATGGGCACTCCCCTTGGCAATTGCCAAGCTTGGGGGAGGTGCCCCAGTATCGTATCACCATCACAACTCCTGTCTTTATCGTTTTTTAGTTCGATCCTATTAGTAGTATCTTGATCTAGTAGAATAAAGTTTATGGCATGATCTAGTTTTGAGTTTTGCTTTATGATCTCTCTTTGTAATCGAGTCCGTGAGCTATATATAATAAAGATTGGTGTTGAGTCAAGGGGTTGATTATTTTGCCATGATCTTGGGTGAATAAAAGAAAATAGAAAAAGAATAAAAAGAAACAAAAAGTTCATATTGATCTTATTGAGAGTAATGACTTCACATAGAAAGAGTATGATGACTAAAAGTTGTTGGGAGTTGGCAGACATAGCTTTGGTCATTGTTACAATTAATAGGAAGTAATAAGGAAAGAGGGGTTTTCACATATAGATATATTATCATTGACATCTTTTATGATTGGGAGCACTCATTAAAATATGACATGCTAAAGAGTTGATGTTGGACAAGGAAGACAATGTAATGAGCTATGCCTTTCTTATATCTGAGAAAAAGTATGTTGTCATGGATCCTCTAACTTGTTGAGCTTGCCTTTCCCCCTCATGCTAGCCAAATTCTCAGCACTAAGTAGAAATACTACTTGTGCTTCCAAAATCCCTAAAGCAATTTTTCCATGAGAGTCCACCATATCTACCTATGGATTGAGTAAGATCCTTCAAGTAAGTTGTCATCGGTGCAAAGCAATAAAAATTGCTCTAAACATGTATGATTGATTGGTGTGGGAGAAATAAGCTTTATACGATCTTGTGATGTGGAAGTAACAAAAGCGACGAACTGCATAATAAAGGTTCATATCACAAGGGGCAATATAAAGTGACGTTCTTTCGCATTGAGATTTTGTGCATCCAACCATAAAAGCGCATGGCAACCTCTGCTTCCCTCTGCGAAGGGCCTATCCTTTATTATTATCTTCTACCTTATACAAGAGTCATAGTGATCTTCACCTTTTCTTTTTCATTTTATCCTTTGGCAAGCTCAGGATGTTGGAAAGAACATGATATATATATATATATATATATATATATATATATATATATATATATATATATATATATATATATAATTGGATGTAGGGGAGCATGAACCATTATTGTTGACATTACCCTTGAGGTAAAAGGTTGTGGGGCAAAACTATAAGCCCCTATCTTTCTCTGTGTCCGATTAAAACTCCGTAACCACAAGTATTGCGTGAGTGTTAGCAATTATGGAGGACTAAATGATAGTTGAGTATGTGGACTTGCTTTTTAGCTC